>NC_088684.1:195870531-196172059 GCF_028017835.1 Emys orbicularis
TATTACTGTGAAATGTAATACCTGCTCTGATCTTCTGCACAGCAAACCAAGTTGCACTCCCCCCTGAGTACAATCTGCTAAAGAGGGTCATGGTGGTTTCCACCAATTATGTTCCAGTAATAATGAAATACAATAGAACTCTTGAAGTACATAGGACGTGGAGACGTATAACAAATGAGTGCACAATAGGATGCATACCACTTACCTATCTTAGGGTTTTGTATTGGTGCCCAATATTATATTATCTGAGCAGTTCTAAAGTCAAATATATTGGCAAAGCAAGATCCTTAGTGGACTTGATGGAGTCTTTCGTACTTTTTCCTTTGGGAATAGGAAACTCCGCTTGGGGTAGTTTTTTAGGAGTAAGAGAAGAGAGGAAGAAGTGGCTGTTGTAAATAATCATTCCGGTTATGGTGGAAACATTTTTTATCATGGAAGTAGGTCTTACAGCATGACCATAAGTTTACTGAAATGTCTTATAACATGTATTCATTTAACTTCACGAATGCTATCTCCTACAAAAAGAAAACAAGAGGGCATTCAAGCTTTGTTTAAATTGTGCTAAAGAATAATCCAACTGCTTGATTAGAGCATGATGGTTTATATTTAAATAGGCAAAAACAAACTCGGATGTAGAAAAGTGGTACACCTCTACCTCGATATAATGCGACCCGATATAACACGAATTCAGATATAATGCGGTAAAGCAGTGCTCTGGGGGCGGGGCTGCGCACTCCGGTGGATCAAAGCAAGTTCGACATAACGTGGTTTCACTTATAACGCAGTAAGATTTTTTGGCTCCCGAGGACAGCGTTATATCGGGGTAGAGGTGTAGTTTAGTTATTCTGGAAATATGACAGCCATACAAATAGCGAGGAAAGTTTGGTTTGCCACAGAATGATATTTCCAGCTCTGAAGTGCTGGATTGCTATTTTATTTCATTTAAAATTATGCATCCACTTATTGGATAGACAAAAGGTATATTAAATTGAACCTAAATTATCTCTATATAATATTACAACAGACTATATACGTGAATTAATTGATTCCATTAAATGAACGACTAATTGCTTTCAGGTCAATCTTAACAATACATTTTCTCCAAAGAGAGTACCAAGCATTCTCTTATCTCTTCAACTCAGAAAGATATCCTATTACATTACTGAATTCTCACAGATCAGCCCTGTAAGCATTCTTGTACCATGTACATGTTACTGTATCATGGGCAACATTACAACAAAAGGCAGTTTAAACTCCATTGAAAGGAAGCTATTGATTTTAAAAAGTCACAGTCTGCCGAGCACGTTGGAGCACTTTCTGGTTTCCAGGATTTGACATCTACTCTAGATGGAATGGCTCAGAATGGCACAGGCCCCTGCCACACTGAGGTGCTTAGATACCCTGAAGATGGGTATGGTACAAAACCAAGATAGAGAGATTAGACAAGTAGGATGTGATCACATACAGTGGGCAGTTAGAGGAAGATCTGACCTAGTATGGCAAATCCTTTCACCGGAGCATCAAGTACCATACAGCCAAAATGAATGCTTTGGCGGAAGGCAAGAATCCATAATCATAGAAATGTAGGGCAGGAAGGGACTTCAAGAAGTCATTTAGACCATCCCCCCAGTGTGAGAGAGGACCAAGTATACCTAGATCATAACTTGTTCTTAAAAACTTCAATCACTGGGATTCTACAACCTGTCTTGGTAACCCTATTCCAGTACTCAACTATCCTTATAGTTGGAAAGTTTTTACAGTTAGAAAGTTCTTTATTTAATTTCATCTTGTTGATTTCAGACAAATTCTACCAATTTATAATGCACCTAGCCAATTGCATTAACTCCAGACAAAGAAGAAAATACTTCTTCCTGGCACCAGCATCTAGAGCATGAGATCAGAGGGTTTTTTTTGGAAAATAGCAAGCATCATTAAAGATGGGACAAACCAATGAGTGTCCAACACCATTAGGCCAGGTTACAAAGTGGCCATTTATACCACCTAAATCAGCAAAATTCTGTTGAAGGCAATGGAGCTGTAGTGAATTACAGCAGTTAAGGTTCTGGCCAGGTATGTCTGGAAGACCTCTCCTCTCAGATAGTAACAATTCCACTACCACAGAGTGGATGATTTTGTTTCCGAATTAAAATTCAGTAAACAGTACCAACTTAGCTTGAAATGATGAGAAGCTTTTTTGTCATTATTGTAAATACAAGCCAATCTGTGTTTGTTATAGGAATACAGAGGTCTGTGCAATCCTGAAAATTTAATCCAGCAAACAAGAATTCTGACTGATTCTCTGATATTTAAGGTAGTTTGAACTGAAGGAATTAACCCTTTGAAGGCTGGCATACTGCTCATAGTCAACATAATTTACGGCACTGCTGCAAAGTTCAGTGGAATTTGAGGCCGTCAAATGTACAGTATAACCGTCATTTTTCAGAATGCCTAATAGATGACAAATAAAACCTTCAGAAAAATGGGGTTTCAGTAAAATGCATAGCACTTAGTGCTGTTAGAGGCGACTGATTCACAAGCGCAGTTATGACAGATGCATTCTATTCCTGCACAGAACAAGGAAAGAATGGGTCACAGATTTCTTGCATTAAAATTCTTTACAATTTTGGCATCCATTTGCCATGACAGGACTAGACAAGTATGTAAGTTTATGCTAGGTTGCATTATAACGACTTGTTGCAAGTCATTAGATAGAAAAATGAAAGAGCCATTTCGCCAGTGTTGTGGGGATGCTCTATAGCTGTATATCTGTAAAAAAAAAAAATTAGTTAACAGATAAAGTACCAGTAGATGGCACTCACCAATATATAGCATAGTTCTTGGGGTTTTGTAGGACCAATAAAACGTGTTGTGCACTGCAAATGGCTTTCTCTGGCTCCTCTTTACATCAGCTTTTAACAACATTAAGTTGGTAGATATGTGTGGGCTGAGAAAGCTAATGAGCAGCAGCTGCCTTTTAAATCTTCACAAATTATGCACAGCATGGAACTAACTAGAGCTATTGCAACTCTCACAGTGCAGCAAGAAAAGACTATGTAAATCTTATTAACATGAGCTAGGAATAGAAATATCACCGTCCTGGAGATATTTCACATGTAAACACAGACCTCAGAGCTGGACACTCTTCATTAGTTCACCTCACTCTGTTACCTGTATATGAACATTTTTTTATATTTAAGGACAAGTTTTCAAATAACCTAGGAGTCTAGGACCCTTTACTAGGTCCCAAGCAATTCAGAGGGTTGCATGTACAGTCTGGTAACTTTGAGATTTTAACAAATCATATAAATATCTAAATTATCAGGTCCTCAAAAATGATGGTTTTCAAGATCAGCTCTCCTACCAGAGCAAAATCCACTAAATCCTACATGGAGTGCCCCACTGGAGGCATTATGTCAATATGTGATGGCTCATCAAAGCCAAATGTTACAAGAATGAATGAAAACTAGCAGCATCCAACTCCATCATTGCAGAAAAAATTCATATAAAAGCAGCAATGGAGCAGCATCCGAACGTTGGAAGCTTCTCCAAAGCGGTGGAAGCCCCTTCCCCTCACAGTAGTGCCTCCCCTCAGCAGGGAATGATTACCTCCATCTGGGGCATACATGTGGTGAGATAAAATTGGAGAGGGCTGACGCCTTGCTACCTAACACCTGATCTGACTGGTGGCATCCAGCAGGCCTGCTCTTTCTTCGGGCATAGTCCTGGGGAATAGACCCCTTCTCTTTTTCCTCCCTCCACACTTCCAACTCTTCCAATGATGCCCCCTCCATTCTCCTGCCTTGAGTGTGTGCCTCCTTCCTCATTTTCTTCACCTGGTGCCTTCTCCCACCGCCCACTGGAAGCCCCCTTTCTCTTCTCCCAGCTGGTGCTTCCTCCTTCCCAACCACGAGATCCTCACTTTCTCTCTTAGCCTAGTACTTGCTCCCCACTTCTTCTTCTCCCACCTGTTCCTCTCTGAACTTGAGGGAGCTTTGCTGGTGGCAATCTCAAGGCCTCTGGAAACTGGCAAGGGGAGGAGGAGGACACAAGAAAAGAAGAGATGCAGCTTAGCAGCAGTTTGAGCTCTGACCTCTGGTGGCCAGAGGCGGGAACGGCAAGGAAAAGCTGTTTTCTCTCCAGCACCACTTGTTTGTGACAGAGAGCAGTCCTTGGATAGCACAAAAAGCCTGGGTATTTCAAAAGCTTGGCTATTTCACCTACCACTTTCCTTGGGAGATTACTTTAATATCCAGAGAATACAAGAGCCTACCTGACTTAATGGAACTTGTTCTTGTAACTGACTTAAGTTCTTTTGATAATCTCACCCCATCATTTGTAGGCCCCTGATATATAGCCTAAAATATTCCCTTGCTTAATGTAATCATGTTAGTCTATGTAGATCTTCCCCACATCCTTGTTGTACCCTCACTCTAATTGATGTTGTCACCCTTCAAATCCTTGCACTACCCTCCCATCATTTGGCTAAATTGTACATTCAGGGCTCATCTACATGGTGAGGTAATACACGCTACCGGGTATGATTTCTAAAGTGCACTACTGTGTTACACATTAATTGGTCCAAATAGACCTGGCTAGTGCATACTAGAAGTTCCCTGGTGTGCTTTAACAGAGTGCTATTTTAAAGCACACTTGGTAACTTTTAGTGCACACCAGCAGACTCTACATGGACCAATTAATGTGGAACATGTTAGTACTCTTAGAAATCATGCCCCATATTGTGCATTAGCCCATTGTATAGACAAGCCCTTATTTATTTTAATTAATATTTCTTCAAAAAATCAGTTCCTTCAGCCAAAATCCCTCTTTCTGCGTAATGTCAAAGCTTCCAGAATTGTACGCAATGTACTACGTGTGGTCTCATTGTTTGCCCCAGATGTTCTTCATATTCTATCAGACCTGGATAAGCCAAATCTAACTTTGACCAAGTGATTTATATTCATATTGCCTTGCCTTCAGCACAGTATACATTTAAAATTTTTTTTACAAACAAATCACCACACATGCACACAGGCAATTCTGCACTGCGGAGACAGTGAGAGAGAATCACACATGCACGATGTTAGTCACATTGCCAGAGAATACAGTGAAAAAGTGCTCAGCTACCACAGTGATAAGGATGGTAAAAGAATCTATACAGAATAGATTGGATTAATCCATACTCACAGATAACACAGAGTTCTATTTCTGATGATGTGTGTGTGTGTGTTTTATTATCAATGGACAGAGAAGGATCCATTTCCCATATGATCTTCCAATTATTTTTAAAAATTGCAAATATGGTCATAATTTTTCTACCTATCTATCCAGGTTTCTCTCTCTATAGCACCCCTCATTAAAACTGAGTTAACAATGTAAATCGTATGTCAGCAAAGACAGTATCCAATAAATTAATCCTGATCAACAGTAGTGCAATGAGTAATGATTATTTTAACTTGTTGGTTTTTTTATATTGATGATGGCCTCTTATGTGTTAGTTTGACATCTACCTATGCCTTGTACTTAACAGCCAAAACCTTCTCAGACAATTTACAACAGAACTGACAAGCTTAAGACAACATTTAAGTTTTTTTCCAGTGAGTTATAGAAAAGATCATTTGTTCTCAGGCATCAAAGTAATGACATTAACATGGCAGGCCAAGCACACTGGCTGCACCAAAATATGTAACACTCCCAATATCTTCCATTCAAGCAGTGGTCATGTACTGATGAAGACTATGTATGCAAGGTAAGCGAGGGTCTCAGTAGCAGTAGTAATGGCTGTATGAATGTCTGCAATTCAAAGACCATTTCCGGATGAAATTCTTCTGTTGCATCCAGTACAAACTGGTACTCACAGAACAGAGGAAAAATCCAGAACATTAAAGAATCACATATAGGACTGGAGGCTGTGTCCAACACTTTTGGGATCCCAAAAGGAAGAACAAGCAATTGGTGGAAGAAATTGCTTTAAGTTCACTGAATAATTGAGATGGCAACTCACTGATCTGAAACATACAGGTACCAATAGATAATATGGAATCTTATTACAGAGATAATTAAGACTAGCGCGGAACTATTTCTTGTCAGTCAGGCAAGGCCACCAAGAAGATTGTGACAAAATGAGGAAATTTGAGGCCTAAATTTGTTTTCAAATTCCTGGTAATAAAGAGTTCATGAGAATGACAAAACACACATTCTTGTCACTTCTTTTTATTGTAAAAGATATAGCATTGTGAATGATGTTTTAGTTCACAGTGTGTCAAGGCTTTCCATTTAATGCTCGGATTTTCACCAGCAACAACAACCACCCTCCCCGCCCCAAGCTTCCCCTCAACAGATTTATGGTCATTGCATTTTTTAAAAAAAATGTTTATTTACTAAGTAAAACCATCTTTCTAGGAAAAACTGAAGTTCCATATGCATGAGGCAGTAGTGTGATCCAGTGGACTAGATGCAGAGCTGGGAGATTGAAGGAGACCTAGCCTCGCTTTCCACTCTGCTATCAACTTGCTCTGTAATCCTGGGCAAGGCACTTCAGATCTCTGCCTAACTTTTTTAGAGATGACAACATTTGCTCCTCCTTTCTAAAATGCTTTGAAGTCTACAGATGAAAAAAATGCTTTTACAAGTGTGAATGTTATGTTTTAATTTAAAAAAGGAAGTGAACATACCCCCTTGGTTTTAAATTGTCTTTATCTCACATACTTCCCATGATGTTGGAAACGGTCTAAAGTAGTTGTGTCAGTGGCAGTGTGCCATATGCATCAAATCGATAGAAAACTTCCCCAAAGACAACCTAAATCCTAGCAAAAACAAGACAACTCAAGCTCTCACAGAGATCACATTTCTTTTTAACGCCAAAGGACCATACACAGACATACATGGTATTCTATGTGAGGCCCAGGCTTTACTGGGTGCAAAATGAATGGTGAAGGATGAAGTGAAAGCTTTAATTTTGGCAAAATGCCAGATTGAAGTCAATTCCTTAACATTTGCTTTCTCGGGGGCAGAACCTCAGCTCAAGTAAATCGTCATCCTTACACTGAGTTCAATGGAGCTATGACAATTTACACCAGATGAGGATCTGCTTCTAGAAGTGCTCTTTGGAGCAGAGATATTTCTATGCCCACGAATCTTTTACAGACAACTTTATAGCATCGTATACATATATAATATTGCAATATTTTTATAACTTGTGTAATGATCTTGTTTTTTCCCTAGAAGCCCAATTCACTGAAGTCAATGACAAAAAAACGATTAACTAAAATACGAATATTATTGGACTCCAGATATATTGGGACCTGGATGAAAAGAAAGTTGCTAAACTCAAGTGCTATCCTGAACTTGTGTCTCCTGCATGGATGCACAGAGTGTTGTACTAATGCCATCCAGTCAGACTCTCCTTATCACTTCTCTCTCTACAGCAGGGATCGGAAACCTGCGGCATGCGTGCCAAAGGCGGCACGTGAGTCGATTTTTACTGGCACGCTGCTGCCAGCCGGGGTCCCGACCGCCGGCCCCGCTCAGCCCGCAGCCGGCTTGGGTGAACGGAACCCCCGGCTGGCAGCAGGCTGAGTGGGGCCGGCGGCCAGGATCCCGGCTGGGAGGAGCCGGCGGATGGAACCACAGACTGGTGGCAGGCTGAGCGGGGCTGGCGGCTGGAACTCCAGACCGTCAGTGGGCTGAGCGGGGCCGGTGGACAGAACCCCAGACCGGTGGCGGGCAATCAGATTACCCTGCTGGGCCTCATGCGGCCCACCACTGAGCTAGGCTGTTTTCAGTGGTGGCAGATGACAGAACAAGGAGCAATGGTCTCAAATTGCAGTGGGGGAGGTCTACGTTGGATATTAGAAAAAACTATTTCACTAGGAGGGTGGTGAAGCACTGGAATGGGTTACTAGGGAAGTGGTGGAATCTCCATCCTTAGAGGTTTTTAAGGACTGGCTTGACAAAGCCCTGGTTGGGATGATTTAGTTGGGGTTGGTCCTGCTTTGAGCAGGGGGTTGGACTTGATGACCTCCAGAGGTCTCTTCCAACCCTAATCTTCTATGATTCTAACACACCACTTTAACTCTGAGAAGTCAGCCAGCAAATATTTTTCTCCTTTCTCTGCAGGAAGATCTTGGAGAAGAGAGAGGGGAAATGAAAGATGGGTAAGAATAGAAAACTTTCAAATGAGAGGATTTAAAATAATCAAATGGACAAAAACCAAACCAAACCAAGACACACAAGAAAGGGTGAAGTGAAATGCAAATCCAAATGACTGATTTAAAAAGATTCAGTTTCTTTATTACTTGTAATTAACTGTTCTCATAGGGGTTTTGACTGAAATAGGGTGGGAAAGTCCCAGGACTTTTTTCACAGAATTCAAGGTTAAACTACAGCAGAATATGTGAGCTGATTCTAATTTAAAACTTATAATAACTATTGATTTATACAATGTCTTTTGCGAATTTCAAAGCAGAATTGCAAGCTACATACACATAGGAATAACTTCACTACTCAAAATTTAATAGACAGTTTGTCCGTACATGATATTATGCTTTCTGGATTTGGCTCTAATGCAACTCATTTACAGAAATGCTTTTTAGATAAGATGAAAACTCAACACCCTGATTATTTGTGGTCAAAAGTAAGGTAACCTGGCCAAATTCCAACCCATGTAGTTATATTGTGCATTCTTAAAAACCATGCCAGCTTGTGGTTTCAATTGTATAAAGTAGTCTTTAATTTTGTTTAGATAATTTGTACAATCTCTCATGCTTTGCTCTGTGGTCTATATCGGGGTTCTCAAACTGGGGGTCAGGACCCCTCAGGGGGTCGTGAGATTATTACATGGGGGGTCACGAGCTGTCAGCCTCCACCCCAAACCCCGCTTTGCCTCCAGCATTTATAATGGTGTTAAATATATTTAAAAGTATTTTTAATTTATAACGGGGGTACAAAAGTTTGAGAACCACTGGTCTATATCATAACCAGCTCTACATACCCTTAATGAAATTGCAGTCACATCATATGAATGGATAGGATATATTCTCTCTCCATTCTCTCACTTTGAAATGGAAATAAAATTGCAGTAACTATCTGGGTCAGATACTTTGTATCAATCTAAAACTTTGAGAGCTACTTTTCTATTAAGATTTTATTTGCACTTACATACTGTGATGCTTCCTGCGGGGTACCCAGGGCTGTGATGCCCTTAGAGTGAGAAAGCCTTGTCTGTGCCTGCTGTAGGTCAGTTCCTTGACACCGCTGGCCATGGGCAACATAAACACTCGCCTCTAGGCCTATGCAGACCCCAAACTCTCTCCAAGTTAGCAATAGGCTCACCCCAACTCTTCAATGTCTCTTGGAAGTGTCCGGCGCCTGGTCCTCTGGACACTCGTAGTATCCACAGATTCACCGATTCCAAAAAGCAGTACACCCCAGCTTACGAATTCTACCTCAGATCATTTCTCTGCTTAACACACAGCACTTGGGTATGTTTGTAGTGAAAACAAGTAAAAGTTTATTTAACAAAGTATAGTGTTAACAAGTAGAAGTGTAAAAAGTAGAAGTATTGGAAACAAATGGTAACCTATACAATAAAATCATAGCACACATTCTAGAGCCTAGACTTACTTCACTAGATATTTTCATGCCTTATAGAACAATGCTGACCCAAAGTCCAAAGTTTTGCAGCCAGGCTTGGCCGTGACCCCCATTCATAAGACAAATGGGGTGTTATCTTGCCTTCTTGGTGAAGGATACAGGGGGTACCTCTGCACCCCATAGAAACCCCAACAATCTATTGCCATTACTTGTAAACAGGATCCCCTCCTACTGTTTATTTCTTTCAGTAATTTTCCTCTTTTGAAGATTTCAAAATCTCCTGATTAGCATTTGGCTCAGTGTGCAAACAGACATCCATTCTGAGACACACAATGCCTTATACACACATGATCAGACAGAGAGAGAAGCATCGGTTACCTCCTGCATGAAAGAAACCTGTTTGAGATATGTCACAACCTGGTTACCTGCCTTAGGAAAATAATTTTCAGTACAGATACATCTCCTTAAATATTATCCATAGATACATTTTGCACTGATTATGATGATCAGTGGGCTACTGGCTATCGGTAGCAAAGGGGATGTGGTTGGGGAGGCACGCAGGGTCATGTGCACCCTCCCCCCGTGCTTTCTGCCAGGGTTTATATGCCCTGCTCTGAACCCCTCTTCATACCATCAGAACCTTTAAATTGTGCCCCCTCCACTATCAACAGTTACGCGTCATCTCTGATTGGTAGAGACCTCACATGCTACTCTTTAGTGAATTATTATGCAAATATCCAACCCAGGTCATCCCTATAAAACTTTATGCACCCCCTGTGCCCTCTGCCAGCTGGTACCAAGAGGTTTCTTGATCTTACACACATCACTTGCATCCAGAGTACACCATCTTCAATAAAGACATCTGGAATTTGATAATTTTTATACCACCTTTGGTGGCACTGTAGATCAACTTTGCCCTATTGAAGTATGTTACACCATTCCCACAGCAATTTTCACTTATTGTTTGTTTTATATTAGGAAAGCCATGTCCAGTTTTGAATTCGAATATGGCTTAGATGACAACTGAAAGTGATTTTGGAAGTCGCAACATATTTTCTAGTGGATATTTGCCCCAAGACCTGCTGGCCCCTACTTATAAGACATGCATCTTTTGAAAACACAAAAGTGAAATTCCCTATTATATGGCAGCATAATAGTACCCCAAAATATGTAAAAAGTAAAAATCTCCTGAAACAAGATTATGAGGGAGAAAAAAATATAGGTGATATACTAGGAATAGCTGATGAAATTATGAACATGAAAATTAAGACCAAATATCAGAAAATATTCAGAGATGAGATTAATTAGATTGTTGAAGGGTCTTCCAAGGTGGAAGCTTGCTTGGGTCACATAATGCTTGAATGGGCAAGACAGTATGCTGTACAGATTAATCTTTCACAGGAAGGGATGAGTGACCTAATAGATTTTCTTCCTTTCAAAGGTTATGATTCTTTTTGTTCATTCTACTTCCAGGTTTTGAATCTTCTACTTCTTGTGGCAAAAAAGCCACTTGATTTATATGACGATATGAATCTATGTCTGCTGCAGAAATTAGATGTAATTTATTTCATCAACTGAAAAGATACTGTAGGATGGAGAAAAAAATCAATGTAACTTTCTAGCAGCATTTTCTTTTATGTCTTTTTGTCCAGTATTTGATTTGTCTATTTGATTTGTATTTTGAACAGTTTCTTGCATGTCTAAACACTGGTAGTGTGGTTGATCTGAAAACCTGGAAATAGAGCAAACACGCCTCTAGTTTCTGAGAGTTTTGGTTCCAGGTTTTCTGAATTTGTGCACAGCGTGGAATTTCCTTTTGCATTTTCCTGAGCACAGCTTGTGGAAGAGATTGTGATATTTTTCAAATCTGCAGACATTCGGCCCTTCCAAGCTGCTGCCCTGAGACCCACTTGTCAAAGCCACCACACAGTCTGGCATAGGTCAATGTGACCGGCGTTCTTTCACTCAGGTGAAGTCTTGGAGTGCATCAGTAGTGAGTAACAGGGGCAAAACTGTGCAAAAAAGTGTGTCTAGCACAAGCTACTAGGCACTAAATTTTACTAAGAATGAGAAGTGGGGGATTACACCAAGATTTAAAAACCAAATCCCCCTTATTTTGACTGATAACATTTGTGATTTATTAAAAGAAATGTACATGTAGCTTGATACTACGAAAACCAACAGCTAAAAAAGCATATGGGATTGAGGTCTAAGAGTCTTTCCTATCACAGACTTTAATTCTCTGAATGAATGGAGTAAGACTAGTAGTGGGCCTTTATTTCTTTTGTAATTGGAGCTCAAATGTACAATACTGCACATCAATCATGCTGTACTGGTTATTGTTATGATTACTGCGATGTGTTCTTTTACAGCCTTATTCAGGAGGTAAGACATTACATTACACACTCTAGCCGTCTGGATAAAAAACAGAGCTGGGGGGATAAAAACATACAAACACTGAGTGACTGCATTTGGGTCCATTCCAGCCCATATTGTCAGCCAAATCCAAACCAAAGACTGCCAAGATTTTCTACCAAACTAAAATGTGTGTGTGTGTGTATATGTGTGTGTGAAATAACCCCCATCAGCAAGATAAATTAGTAGTAATGTTTGAGCACATATAATGCCATTTGCAATAAAGAAGCTTTGGTGACTAGCTATAGCAAATTATTTTCTTTTCTTCCCTGCAAATGCTGAGGCTGGGATTTGGTTTTATGTTTCTAATCTGAAATCAATTGGGTTTGCATTGGGAGGGGGAGGGCCTCTAAGCCCAAAAGAGAATAGCCTGCAAAAGGCTGATGGTTAGAATAAAAGCCTTTTATTGTGTCCTCCCCAGTACTGGCATGCATAAAAACAATGCACTAAGTTAGCTGAGGTGGCTAGAATCAGACAAGATATATTGCAATTTTCAAATACTGTATTAGGCTAGGTTAAAAACATTCTGTTTTATATTTATCGAACAAGGGAACGTCACATATATAACTATTTCCTCTATTACTCTGCTTCCCCCTCTTTTTTAAAAACAAAAATGTAAAGAAACCTTACAGGTGTGTTGAAACCTGGGTGTCAGAGAGGATGAACTGAATCACAGACTACTACCCTTTTGTTTTCCTTTGAGATGTCTGTCCTATCCACCAATTAAACTGATCAAATCTAATTAGAAATGGAGAGGTAAACCCCAACAGAAAGATAATGTAGCTAAAACAAGGTTTGAAAATCCTACTGACATAGTGGGTGTCTAACAAAATAGACAAGTCTCAGCATCAGCCTGACAGCAGATGAATTAACAACATTTTTTAAAACTGTGTCTCATTTCCACACAGTCAGTAGCATTGTTTCCTTCCCTCCCCACCAGCACACATTCACACTCCAGTTTTGGGGAGTGGGCTCCTACTGACCCATCTGCCTGAAGAACAAAAAGTGCTAACGGCAATTGCCATAGAACCAAGAATCCTCCCCTCCCACCTATGTTTGCAGTGGGATATTACCTCAGAATATAGTGACTCAAACAGAAAACTAAACCTAGGCTACCAGATTGACATCACTAATGTAACCTTTTTGGTGTTTGTTTCTGCCTCTGTAGCATAACTGGCTCATGCATCAAAAGCACATCAAAGAACCCCCCCACCCCTATTCAGGTTACCTTTTTTTCTTTCCTTTCAACCCTTGCTCAGGTAATTCCTTCTTCTTTGTGAAGAAGGTGGGTTGTCAGCTGGCTGACTAGATTTAGGGAGCCTCTAGGAACCTCCTTTTGTCAGCAGGAATTCCAGCTCTCTGCTTTCAGCCAATAGTGTGCGGCACAAAACACTAGACTATACAGACATGCAGGTAAAGAACAGATGGAAAACACGGAGTGGAGTCCTGACTGGCTTCAGTACCAGTTTTTTCTACAGAAATGCAGTAGAACACATAGAGGGAAAGTGAAATATATGGACTGGATTTCTTTTTTCACCAACACACTATATGACTACAACTTGTGGATTCACGGCCATCATTGTTAAAGCTGGATCAGAAAGTTAAAACTTGTTGATTCTTAATGAAAATCACTGTGCAGCAGAGCCTCAGCTGAGTGCAAAGCGTCACAGCGCCACTGAAATGACAATGTAAACCAGCCGAAGACCTATATGTGGTGACAATTGTGCATATATCACACACTGTGGTTCATTAATGTTTGTAAGGCACTTTGAGATCCCGGACATAAGGTTCTGTAGCAGTCCAAGATATAATAGTGTTTTTTCTTTGTCTTTCTTTCATCATGACTACTTATTATTTTAACATGCAGTGTTAAGGCTTTGGAAGCATCTTGTAAAACACACTTCTCAACATCAGTAGCTGGTGGTGTAGAGCAGCCATGCTTAGTGAAAAGGGTAAACTTTGTTTATAGCTTAAGATCATTTTAATTTTTGATGAGCTTCATAACATTTTATTTTATTAATGGGTTGTGTCTGATTGATTTTGTTTTTTAAACTTGCTCAGATACTATAAGGATGAGCACCATATAATAACTTGAATAGAATAGTTAAAAAAGTTATTAAAATTTAAGTGACTTGGAAACCATTATCTGTGCAATATGAAGGAGGAAGAATACTGGAAACTCAGCAAGATGGTTTAAAGGTGATTGGGGAAAGGACAGGGATTAAAGGAATGTTTACCAATTACCAGTATAGTGTTCACTTATTTCCATTAAGATGTGATAATGCATCCTTGGTTTGGGGTCCAAGAATCTTAGAGAATAAGAAAACGTTGGAGCTGTAAAGGGGGCTAAGAAAAAAGATGGGAATTTGAACCATGTAAGATGATAAATCCTGGTTTGTCCCTTCCTAGGGTGCCAAAGTTGGATCCCCTTTTAAAAAAAATTGATGCTGCAATTGTAGAAGTGTATGGATGTCAAAAGGAAGGCTTGCCATTATGATGGTCTACCTTTGGGGTGAGGGGGGTTATTATGCCTGAATAAATTATGCAATATTATCAGGTAAAAGGACTGCAACTGTTTTGATCTGGAACTCAGATAACTGCCATTGATTATTCTGTATGCTTTGCATCTGGAATCACATAGACATTTTTTAACTATTTCAAAAGGATACTCTTGGTTTGTGTGAACACTTGCCTTTAATAATCCAAGGATATCCGTGCATAACCATCTCAGAGATTCTACAGAAACATTCACAACAGGAACTTTGATCCTTAATTTTTCTACTCCTACTACTTATTCCTCATTCCTTAAATTATGTGACATGACAATTGATTACTTAAAAGATAATAGTGATATCACAAACTGATTATTATTCCAAGTGAGGAATAAGTAGCAGGAGCCTATGAGCTGTTCAGGAAGAAACATTCTGGTTTTGTGCAAATGTTTCTAATAAACATGAGTGAAGAAAATATACAGACCATACCTAAAAGGTAATGGGGTTAGCTCTGGACTAGGAGTCACGAAAAATGGGGCTAGATCCTTAGCTGGCATCAATTGGTATAGCTCCACTGAAATCAAAGGAGCGATGCTGATATACATCAGGAATTAACCATTGATTTCTATTCCTAGTTCAGTAACTAACACACTTGTGATTTTAGGCAGGTCACTTCACCTCTCAGTGCCTCAGTGTCCTATCCTACCCTTTGTCTGTCTGATCTGTTTAGACTGAAGACATTTTTGGAGCAGATCCCTAATATATTTATAAAGCACCCAGTACAATGGGGCTCTGATCTCTGTTGGGGCCTCTTGGTGTTATTGTAGTACAAATAATTAGAGCTGCTCAG
Organism: Emys orbicularis; assembly: GCF_028017835.1. Lineage (NCBI taxonomy): Eukaryota > Metazoa > Chordata > Testudines > Emydidae > Emys > Emys orbicularis. The sequence continues at coordinate 195,885,880 of NC_088684.1, forward strand.
AAAGATTCTGACTGAATGTTTTTCTGTCATAAAATGCTGGTTTGTCGAAATAGACACGTTCCACAGGAACATTTCGGTTTTCAGAAATCTTCCAGAAAAACACAAGCAGGGTTGGAACCCTGCCTGCCTGGCACATTTCTGCCTGGATTCCTTGCTACCTCAACCCACCCAGATCCTTGGCAGCCTACCTGGTGGGGTGCCTTGAAGTCAGGGCCCCAGGGCTTCCAGGATCCATAGCTCCATGGCAGCCTGCCACATGGACTACACCACAGTGGGGGACTCCAGGGCTTCCAAACTCTATGAAGCAGGAAATTACAAATTTTCCTACTTTTCTTTCTAATATGGAACATTTTGTTAATTTTAGAATTTTCCATAGAAGGGAAATTCTGACTTTTGACTAGTTCTACAAATTATAATTGTAATCATCATCACACTATTATGATGAGAACATTTTTCAGTGTTTTCCAGGATAAAGCAGTAGTTCCTTCCCGTCCTCTTAAAACACTAACTTTGTGTTGCTGCTCCACATTCCTGCAGTTCTTTAGAATTCGGATATTCGGGTGCTAAAGGGATACAATCGACTTGAATTTAACAAATTTAAAATGTGTAGTTTCTGGTACGGCACTTGTGTTTGAATCACCCAACTAACATTTGTAGTCTTACAACCAGTCTCCTATTTAAAATTTTTCCCCCCTTACCACAATATGACAAACAAATTGACATTGAAATAAGAACTGTATCACCAGAGGAACAAGCGAAACCAATCACCAGGGGTTGCACTGGTAGAGACCACTATAGGTCAGGTAACAAGACATTTTCCATATTAAAGTGTCCCCATTTTCACAAATTCAAATGTGTGAAACATTTGCCTTTCAGCCTGAAAACTTTCCATGGCTGGTCTTTGCCAAAACATTTCTTTTAAGGTTTGGCTGGAGAGATTTTGCCCATTTATGAGTTTTGAGAGTCATGGTGATAGAGTTTAGGGCCAGAAGGGGCCACCAGATGAGTCAATCTGACCTCCTGTATATCACAGACCACCAGCCCTCCTGCACACAAAACCCAACAACCAATGAAGGGTAAAATGGAAAATTCAATGGAACAAAAACCCAAACCTACTTGCTTTCTGCTTTAAAAACTGCATCTACTCATTTTTGAATGGGCAGTGTTTCAGACGTATAACCAGTTAGTATCATAGTTCCCATTAAGAACTAGTGCCTTGGATTGCTCAGAAAACAACTGATTTTGATTTAACAAAATTAGGGTGCACACACACAAAGAAGACAGTGTGCATGCTGTGAACCTAAGCATCCCTGTATTCACATACTACACACCGCATGATGTATGCATGCGGTGTGTAGTAAGAATTATGGATATATGATGCAGTTATGATTAAAGTGTATTTAAACCAGAAGGGGGGAGGAGACAGCATGACATCTATGACCCAGCAGGAGAGAGAAGCTTGGTCTGGGTCTCCTATGTAAATTAAGCATGGTGAACTCAAAACAAATGTCAAAACAAATGGACATCCCATTTACATAGAGGAAGCCCACAAGAAGGGAAGAACAACATAAGGTCATCCTGCCTCTTGAAACAAGGTCACTGAACTTTGGAAGATATAAGCAAGGCCATAAGCCATTTTTGGTACCCATCACTAGACAGACACAGAGCTCTTGAAAGCTGAGAAAGGCAGGTCCTTCAACTAAGTGACAGGGGGTTGAAGACTCTGGAAACTGGAGTATAGGTGAGCAAGCTGCTTATGCAAAGATCCTTCACCAAGGAAGCAAGGGAAATCCTGGTTTAAACCTAGCATTTGGAACATTCCACAGTTCCCAACTGAACTGCAGTGAAAACTGGAACTATGTAAAAAACTGACAAAGAATATAGATCGTAAGGGTTCTGCTCTTCTCTCTCAGTGCACCACATGGGCATTAATGGAGGAAGCAATACTAATTAGAAAGAACTTCTGGCATGAAAGTTATTCTGTCACCCCTAAATTATGGGTACATTTATAAATACTTTATAAAGGCTTTCTAAATGTTTAACAGGGTGTTTTAATGGTGGTTCGTGAATGTTAGAGTCCAACAGATCAATACTTCGCTGATAACTATCTATAACAACTTCTACTGATGCACTTACAACAATATGTAACGCACTACTCATGTCTGTAAAATGCTTATAACATTTAATTTACTAAGCTTTCATTAACTCCTTGTAGACATACCCTTAATACAAGTATGACCGATAATACAGTGGAAAACATTTTTTAAAAAGAATACTTTAAAAAATGATTTGCTCTCCACAGTTTGTAATCTCTTAGTTTAAAAGCTTTGATATACTTGGAACCTGCAGGAAGGGAGTGTTCCATATCACTGCAGCCCTGCTAGCTCATATTGAAGCAGTCTGGAAGGACTCTAGGGAGAGAGAGAGAGAGAGAGATCCAGCCCTTCCCAGCTGGAAAAATGATCACCGTGATAATAGGCCTGAAGGTGATAAGGTGTGAAGAGGGCAAAAGCAGAGGAAAGCACTATGGCTAGAAGATAGGCTCTGAGGAACCCTTGGAATACAAAAACTTTAGACACCGAAGTCTCAAGCACAGCATATTACCACCAGCACTGACCATAATTAGTGTTGCCAATTGACTAGGGATGGAGACTGGGAACCTGGTTCTGGTTTCAGCTGAGCAACTGATATGTTGTGTGAACTTGGTCAAGCCATTTATACTGACTAGTAAAATGGGGACAATAATACTTGTGACAATAAAACAATATCTTGCATATCCTGGACAAATCTTATTGAATTGGATTTAATGTGTTTGGGGTCAGTCAGAGCAGTAGCTAGGCCAGGGGCGAGCAAGCATATTTGTGCCACTACTGGGTTTTTTTGTTTTTTCTCCACCCCAATGGCTTTGCGCCTTGGTTACGGGGATGGGAAGCCTACAAGAAGGGAAGAACAACATGAGGTCATCCCACCTCTTGAAAATAAGTTAATGAACCCTGTGATGTTGCACTCCATATGATGTTATGAAAATATGCTAATGAGTGTGAATATAACTGGAATATGCTTCAAACAAAAGATTTCTTGTAAGGTATCATTACAAAGCTTATAATCTACTGAGTGTGTTCATCCTAATTGTATGAATGTATCATTCTTGTATCTGAAACTAGGAATATAAAATATAACTCTGAGGTCCTATTGTAGTTATGCAAAGTGTGGGCCATTAATGGTGGTTTAGAATCTTGATGGCTCCCATTAACTAGGCCAATTGACTGTAGATCCGCTCTGTTTACTTGCAAGCCTTCCTGTGAGTCAGGCTGGGAAGAATGAAGGCTTGGGGTCTCACAGGACATGTGACCATGTCACCTGGTACTGGAATCCATCTTTAAGCTGGTGCTTTTCCATTTAGAAGGAAGGGTGGGGACCCAGAGAGACAAAAGATTCCCACCTTATGCCAAAGCCATATAAGGGGGTGGAACAGAACAAAGGAGGCTGCAGTCATGAGAAATCCCCTACCTACCACGTAAGCTGGAACAAGGACTGTACCGGGGAAAGGATTGGGCCCAGACTAGAAAGGAGTTTAGTCTGTGAAAGAAGCTTATTGGAACATCTCTGAGGGTGAGATTTCATCTGTAATCAGTTTCCTACTGTATTAGGCTTAGACTTGCGTGTTTTTGTTTTATTTTGCTTGGTAACATACCTTGTTCTGTCTGTTATTACTTGGAACCACTTAAATCCTACTTTTTATACTTAATAAAATCACTTTTTGCTTATTATTGAACCCAGAGTTAGTGACGAATACCTGGGGGAGAAAACAGCTGTGCATCTCTCTCTATCAGTGTTATAGAGGGCGGACAATTTATGAGTTAACTCTGTATAAGCTTTATACAGAGTAAAACAGATTTATTTGGGGTTTGGATCCCATTGGGAACTGGGTATCTGGGTGCTAGAGACAGAAGCACTTTCTAAGCCGTTTTCAGTTAAGTCAGCAGCTTTTGGGGGACGTGGTTCAGACCCGGGTCTGTGTTTGCAGCATGCTAGTGTGTCTGGCTCAACAAGCCAGGGTACTGAAGCCCCAAGCTGGCAGGAAAAACGGGCTCAGAGGTAGTCTCAGCACATCAGGTTGCAGTCCCAAGGGGGTTTCTGTGACCCAACCCATCACAAAACCCACCTTGGTTATGGCTCTGGGCCCTATTGTATTAAAATGCTATTGTTTATGTGTCATTGTGAGATTGTATGTAACTTTGTGTATGCTAATGTAATTCCTCTGGTTATCAGCCCTTTGGAGCCACTCTCTGGAGAGGCTTGCATATACTAGGTCAAACTGGATGCTCCAGGAACCAACATACAAAAAAGAAGTTTTGGCTAAATAGTCTGGTTTTAAACAGGCTCAAAGTCAGATGCCTCCTTTCTGTTGCAGCAAAAGGACAGCACTTCTGGTGTAAGGTGGGCCCCAATCCTTAGGGAAGGGTTGGAAGGACTAATCACCAACCACATTCCTTGTCAGAGTGAATGGAGTGATCTCTGGTAAGCTTATTAGCATGTGTGTAGGTTCTTTTATTGTTTGTAATATGTTTTCTCTGTAATGCTTTCTACTTTAAGAATAAATCTGCTTGCTTAGAAACAGCTGTGTCGTAACTTATATCTGCGGCAATCATACTGTTTACCATCTCTAAGGAGAGTAGTGAAGCAGGCCTGTTTAGGCAGCCTGTCTTTTGCTGAGAAAAATCACTCTACAGCCAGGGAACTGTGCAGCCTGGAAATACTCTGGTCAAAAGGGAGCGAGAAACATGTCTCCATCCCAGAGAGGCAACAGCTGGTGAGGCCAGAGGCCTAAGAATGGGTGTCCTTACTGAACCACTAAGGGGGAAACACAGGTGCAATTGCACTGAACTATGACAATGCTTACCTACCTCTTGGGAGAGCAGTAAACTAAATATATATCAAGCACTATAAGATCGCTGAATGAAAATGCAAAGCATTACCACCATCTATGCTGTTATGGCTGCAGAAGGGTAGAAATATTAATTGTTAAAGGTCAGCTACTGAAATGAACAAAACAAGCAAAGCAAATATTAAAAGAGGATAAACCCCTAAACTCCCAACAGAATGCAGGCATTTGTTGCCAGGTTTGATGCTTGTTCCCAGTGTCTCACCTCTGGGGGGGGGGGGGGGGGGGGGGGGAGGGGAGGGAGGGGATGCTGGCCAAGACTCAGGTTTGGAAGGACTCACACCCACGAACGGAAATAGCTAACAATGACTCCCACCAACTGATTAAAGGGTGGCATGATATATTCATTTGAGAGTCCCACCCAGTTGCTTGGCAGGAAGGCAACATAAGGCAGGGATGTAAAGTAAGAAGACCTGGGATGAATATCTCAGGCGGTTTCTTGGGGACAGATTTCTGTACCACTCATTGCTATGCTAGCTGATTGAGGGGGTGTCTGAGTAGCACCTTTCTAGCAGGTATATTTTTTATGGCCTTGACCGAGAATAGCTCTTTGAGTTTGAAGGACAAATCAGCCACATGAAGGACAGCACAAAATTTACACTGAGAGGGGGAAAATATAAGCACAGGGAGAGAGAAGAAAGAGAAGGCAGCAATGCTGGGGATGGCTATCAGGTACGACTTTTTGTCAACACCGCCAGGTTTTCCCAGGTATCCTTTAATCCCTGCTCAGTCTGACCACCATAGAGCTGCCTGATGGAACTTAATGCTGAGATATACACAAATTAGTCTCCTGTCTACATGCCTGACGGTGCCACAGCTGCACAGCAAAGGGATCCATTATTGTATTTCTCAGTAACAAAACTGCTGTACCCTCTTTCTATAGCCATTCTTGTTTAAAGTATTTGTGACAAAAGAAATGGAAGAGAAGGAGAACAGAAACAGTCCTATTTATTACTGCCAAGAGACTATGAGGAGAGGAGCAACACCTTAGGAAAAAGGTGATACAAAAGATGCTGGAAGTTCATTTCTTTAAGGAAGAGCTGTTCTTTCATTACTTGTGGCATATGCTTCTGCTAGATGACATATTTTAACAAACAGAAGTCACTTGTTATTTTAAGAACTGACTCTTATGGTGCTGCAGTCAATCACTTCAGCAAATGCAAGTTTGGTTTGAAGAGAGGATTGATGCTAAATAGAACAAGCATTAAATAATAGTACTGTGCCATCCACTCATATAGTTTCTTTTCAGAGCTGATTGGGAAGTGCTTTTTGTTTCTGTGAAGAAATAAATGAAAGTGAAAAGATTTTACTTTTGTCAACATTTTTCTTCAAAAGTTTTCGGGATTTTGTCAAGGAAATGGATGTCCTAAAGCCAACCCTTTTCAGTTTTTGGTTGCAAATTTTCAATCTTCAGATGCAAAAAAATTAAATATTTTTGGTTTTGGGGTTGTCCCTGTTCTGTCACAGACTTCCTCTGTAATCTTGGACAAGTCAGTTGTGCCTCAGTTCCCCATCTGTAAAATGATAGTGCTTTCCTCCCTCACAGAGGTGTTGAGAGGATGTATATGTAAGCAGAGTCAGAATGAGCTCTACCCTGACATCCGGTGGTGAGCTGTGGAAAAGGACTTCAGAGGCTGATTTCATTTGCATGGGTACACCCACCCTGCCTAGCAAGATGGGACTGCTTGCCCAAATGATCACTTTGGCTGCTGTGGGATCCCCAGTCTCTTTGTTATTGGGGCAGGAGTAATAAAGTGTTGTTATCCTGGTTATGTGAATCAAGGACAGTAGAACTGTACTTGGCATTTTATGACAGAGGGACTCACCCTCAACTAAGTAGCACTTGCTAGGTAAGGGACATGGGTTCTAAAGCCCAGTGAATTGAGAGAGGCTGGGAATAGGTATGTCTACGAGAGAGGGAGAGTGACTCTCTCTCTCTCTCTCTCTCTCTCTCTCCCTCCCCCCCTCCCCCTCTCCCCCCCCCGCCCTGTCTCTCTTCCCCCCCCTCTGAGGGCCCCAAACACCACTTTGACCCCTCCTCTCTCCACAGTGTAATAACAGAACTAATTTTGACTCCGTTAGGAGTCTTGTTATGTGCTGCAGAGCTGAAATCACTGATTCCTAGGTCTAAGCATTAGACCTACATTTGGCTAGTGGTTCTGAGTGCACTGAACCATGCCCCCCTCCCCCCCCCCGCAACAGCTGAAATCACTAAAGAGCTGAAGTTACTAAGAGCTGAAATCACGGAGAGCTGTCTTAAGTGTGTGTGTGTGGGGGGGGGCTGAAGACAAATTGGTGACCAGCTGGCGGAGAGGAGTGGCTAGCAGGACAACTAGCGGAGAGGTGCGGCTGGCGGTGAAGACTGCAGCAGAACCCCACGGAGAGGCATGGTAATCGGCCATTGACCCGAGCAGCGGAGCACATAAAGTGCCCCCATACCTCCCCGCCTTCCATTCAGGCTGGGAGGTAAACTCTGCAGATGAACTTCTGAACTCTGGGGCTGCACTGACCAAGGACAGAAACTGTGGGAGGGGTGACTTTTGGGTTGCAGGACTCAAGAACCACTCTGGGGTTGCTCATGGTTTGTGTTATGAATCCTGTTTGTGGTGTTTCCTCACATAATGCCACATTGTTTCCCTCCTTTTTTAAAAGGCTTTTGCTACACTCAGACTCTGTGCTTGTGAGAGGGGAAGTATTGCCTCTTAGAGGCGCCCAGGGGGGTTCTGTGTAATTGTCCCAGGTCACTGGGTGGGGGCTCGAGACGGTTTTGCATTGTGTTATTGAAACGGAACCCCTAGATACTGAACCCAGCCCTTGTTGCTGCCAACTCTGACGGGCAGAAGGGTTACATATACATTAAAGATTGTGAGGTGGTCAGATTCTATGGTAACAGGGGCCAGGTAAGTACTTAAGATAGACAGAAGACAGCTAGCAGCTTCCAAGGCCCTGGACTGAGGGGCCAGGGAGCATGGTAAATCAGGGTGGAAACATATTGCTAGAATTGCAAGGGGGAGTTTGTATTGCATCCACTGCTTCAAGACAAAACAAAAACAAAAATCCCACAGAGCACTAAATTCCCAGAGTCACCGAATGTGTTCTGGAAGAGTATGGAAAGCTTGGGCTAACATTTTTTTCTCTCCCTCCCATAAAATCAGGTTTTAGAAACCAAGAGTAATGTTAGCTAATAACAAGAGCATAAAGGTTAGTAGGCCAGACTGTCTCCTTCTGAGAAAAGGCAAGACAATAACTCCACGAGTTTAAACTCAGAGTTGGACTCTTTTGTCCCTTAAGGGCGAGGAGTTTAGTGCCAGAAAAACAGGTCAGGAAGCTCCTCTCCTGTTAGCCCCACAGATCTGGGGTCATTCATTTCCAATGGAAGCCTTCCAATTAAATTTCTCCTCCTCTCATGGAAGAGCTGCCGGGTTGGTGGCTGTGCTGTCGTTGATGCCCTGCTGCCTCTGGAGGGGCCCACCGAGCTGAAGTTAATGCTGCGGGTGGCTATCTTAAAACAGAAAAACTTCAAAAACAGACTCCAACGAGAGACTGCTGAGCTGGAATTGATATGCAAACTAGACACAATCAACTCAGGGCTAAATAGGGATTGGGAATGGCTGAGCCATTACAAACATTGAATCTATCTCCCCTTGTAAGTATTCTCACACTTGCTTCTTATCAAACTGTCTGTACTGAGCCATCTTGATTATCACTTCAAAAGTTTTTTTTTTTTTTTTTTTCTCTTACTTAATTGGCCTCTCAGAGTTGGTAAGACAACTCCCACCTGTTCATGCTCTCTGTATGTGTGTGTGTATATATATCTCCTCAATATATGGTTCACTCTATATGCATCCGAAGAAGTGGGTTGTAGCCCACGAAAGCTTATGCTCTAATAAATTTGTTAGTCTCTAAGGTGCCACAAGTACTCCTGTTATTTTTGCGGATACAGACTAACACGGCTGCTACTCTGAAACCTGTCATTATGCAAGGCACTGCATTTAGCCGTATGGAGTGGAAATCCATCAACTTCATGAAAAAACTCGTACAGATACAGACAGACATCATCTTCCTTTCCAAATGCAAGCAGATGGACATCATACCAAAAGGACTAAAGGTAAAAAATCCATTACAATCTACATATCACACAGACTATGCTGAGAGACTGTGTCACACACTCTCAAAGAAACTGCGAAACCACCTGATCAGCATCCTATACAACAAACAGGGAAAGATTAAGAATGAGCTCTCAAAACTGGATACTCTCATAAGAAACCAACCTTCCACACAAACTTCCTCATGGATAGACTTTACAAAAACTAGACAAGCCATTTACAAGACAAACTTTGCCTCTCTACAAAGGAAAAAGGACACTAAACTATCTAAACTGCTACATGCCACAAGGAGCCACAACAGTAGTTCCCTTAACCCACCCAGCAATATTGTTAACCTTTCCAGCTATACTCTTAGCCCAGCAGAAGAGTCTGTCCTATCTCGGGGCCTCTCCTTTTGTCCCTCCAGACCCACGAACATGATACAGTTCTGCGGTGACCTAGAATCCTACTTTCGACGTCTCCGACTCAAAGAATATTTCCAACATACCTCTGAACAGCATACTAACCCACAGAATCCCCCCTACCAGCACTACAAACAAAAGGATTCTGCGTGGACTCCTCCGGACGGTCGAAACAACAGACTGGATTTCTACATAGATTGCTTCCGTCAACGTGCAAAGGCTGAAATTGTGGATAAGCAACATCACTTGCCCCATAACCTCAGCCATGCTGAACACAACGCCATCTACAGCCTCAGAAACAACCCTGACATCATTATCAAAAAGGCTGACAAAGGAGGTGCTGTCGTCATCATGAATAAATTGGAATATGACCAAGAGGCTGCTAGACAGCTCTCTAACACCACATTCTACAGGCCATTATCCTCTGATCCCACTGAGGATTACCTAAAGAAACTACACCATCTGCTAAAAAAACTCCCTGACAAAGCACAGGAACAAATCTGTACAGACACATGCCTAGAACCCCGACCAGGGACATTCTATTTGCTACCCAAGATCCATAAACCTGGAAATCCTGGACGCCCCATCATCTCAGGCATTGGCACCCTAACATCAGGCTTGTCTGGTTATGTGGACTCTCTCCTCAGACCCTATGCTACCAGCACTCCTAGCTATCTTCGAGATACTACTGACTTCCTGAGGAAACTAGAATCCATCGGTGATCTTCCAGAAAACACCATCCTGGCCACTATGGATGTAGAAGCCCTCTACACCAATATTCCACACACAGATGGACTACAAGCTATCAGGAACAGTATCCCCGATAATGTCACAGCTAACCTGGTGGCTGAACTCTGTGACTTTGTCCTCACCCACAACTATTTCACATTTGGGGACAATATATACCTTCAAGTCAGCGGCACTGCTATGGGTACCCGCATGGCCCCGCAGTATGCCAACATTTTTATGGCTGACTTAGAACAACGCTTCCTTAGCTCTCGTCCCCTAACGCCCCTACTCTACTTGCGCTACATTGATGACATCTTCATCATCTGGACCCATGGAAAAGAAGCCCTTGAGGAATTCCACCATGATTTCTATAATTTCCATCCCACCATCAACCTCAGCCTAGATCAATCCACACAAGCGGTCCATTTCCTGGACACTACTGTGCTAATAAGCGATGGTCACATAAATACCACCCTGTACCGGAAACCTACTGACCGCTACACTTACCTACATGCCTCCAGCTTCCATCCAGGACACACCACACGATCCATTGTCTACAGCCAAGCTCTAAGATATAACCGCATTTGCTCCAATCCCTCAGATAGAGACAAGCACCTACAAGATCTCTATCAAGCATTCTTAAAACTACAATACCCACCTGCTGAAGTGAAAAAACAGATTGACAGAGCCAGACGAGTACCCAGAAGTCACCTCCTACAAGACAGGGCCAACAAAGAAAATAACAGAACACCACTAGCTGTCACCTTCAGCCCCCAACTAAAACCTCTCCAGCGCATCATCAGAGATCTACAACCTATCCTGAAAGATGATCCTTTACTCTCACAGATCGTGGGAGACAGACCTGTCCTCGCTTACAGACAACCCCCCAACCTAAAGCAAATACTCACCAGCAACCACACATCACTGAACAAAAACACTGACCCAGGAACCTATCCTTGTAACAAAGCCCGATGCCAACTCTGTCCACATATCTATTCAAGTGACACCATCATAGAGCCTAATCACATCAGCCATACCATCAGTGGCTCGTTCACCTGCACATCTACCAATGTGATATATGCCATCATGTGCCAGCAATGCCCCTCTGCCATGTACATTGGCCAAACCGGACAGTCTCTACGCAAAAGAATTAATGGACACAAATCTGACATCAGGAATCATAATACTCAAAAACCAGTGGGAGAACACTTTAACCTGTCTGGCCATTCTTTGACAGACCTGCGGGTGGCTATCTTAAAACAGAAAAACTTCAAAAACAGACTCCAACGAGAGATTGCTGAGCTGGAATTGATATGCAAACTAGACACAATCAACTCAGGGCTAAATAGGGATTGGGAATGGCTGAGCCATTACAAACATTGAATCTATCTCCCCTTGTAAGTATTTTCACACTTGCTTCTTATCAAACTGTCTGTACTGAGCCATCTTGATTATCACTTCAAAAGGTTTTTTTTTTTTTTTCTCTTACTTAATTGGCCTCTCAGAGTTGGTAAGACAACTCCCACCTGTTCATGCTCTCTGTATGTGTGTGTGTATATATATCTCCTCAATATATGGTTCACTCTATATGCATCCGAAGAAGTGGGTTGTAGCCCATGAAAGCTTATGCTCTAATAAATTTGTTAGTCTCTAAGGTGCCACAAGTACTCCTGTTATTTTTGCTGCTCTAAAGGTGTTTTCCTTTAGCTCTCAGCTACTTTGGAGGTAAAGCTATTCATAGTCAGCAAAAACTGCTGCCTGCAGGATTTGATTCACAACTCTGGGCTACAAAGGGTATGACTTCAAGCCCCAAACAATGACTTGGGGTTATGTGTGTCTACTTAAATCAGACATTAAAACTAATGCTCTTTCTATGTGTCTCTGATGGCTATTCAGGTATAGGTTAATGATCTCATATCTCTTCCATGGAGACCAGAGTTCAAATGCCAGTTTAGATCACAAATGAAATTGATTTTCCTGGATAGTAGAAATTCCAGGGAACATTTAAAGGTCAAAAGTAACTGTCTCTTTCATAGGCAAAATAAAATCATAATATGTAACTGACATTTCTTTATGCCTCTTAAATACTATAGCTCATTGCTTGCACTGGGACTTACTTGCAGGGTAACGTATGGGCTGATAGCTATCATAACACTAATTCAATTGAATTTTGATATCTTAAAAATATGAGAGCTAAATTTGAGCTGTTTATACACATCATCAAAATTCTAAGACTGAACTACTGTCTTGGGTGTAAGCTTATTTGTTGTTATTTATAAACTAAAAGTTTATCAGCTATCATAATAATGAAAATAAAGAATTATTAACTTAGACAAATATAATGAACGTGATATGACTTTTTTGAGATGTATGATCAGGTAGAATATTTTTAGCACTGAGTGATTGTGTGTGAGAGAGATTATCAAAGATGTGGATCCAATTTCACGATAGTCATTCACAGGTGAGTTAATGAGATATGATCACCCAAACAGCAATAATTCATCCCAACAAATGAAATTCAGCACAGTTTTACTATAAGAATATAAAATAACCGGTTCTTTCACACACACACTGCAGTACCTGCGATAGGTGCTGTTCTGCAAATCTTTGAATGAAGGACATCAATCAATATCCTTATTTACCAACTCTAATGACCAATTCATTTGTCTCATATTCACTCCGTTTCCTAACAAATTGGTTACAAAGTCAGAGAATAGATTTTCCAAGAGATAATAAAACCTATAAAAAAAGCGTACCCTATTATCTCTCTAAAGTCTAGTAAACTTGCTCTTATTCTTTGAAGAGGTCTACTGTTTAATTTTCTTTGTTTTGATAACATTTGGGACCTAATAAAAATCAGCGATTCTGTCTAACTCTGAGATAGGCTGTGTTTTTCTCCATTCCTAGTCGCCACGTTGTTGCAGCCCATCAGAGGTAAATCTCTTGTCACCTGGAGCTTCAAACACAGATGCAGAATGCTGAATCTTGATGAGTTTGTAACTCCTAATAGAGAGAAATGCATAATTACCTATTCAAGCCATGGAGTCCATTTGCAAAGGTTAATACTGCTCATGTAACTACCATGACAGGCATTCTGCTCTGTTTAAAAATGAGTTTAATTTTAAAACTGCCTGTCGGAGGGAGGAGGCGCCTTCAGGTCACAACCTCCAAAAATCACCGCGGCCCAAATCTACACATCAGTAGTTTGATTCATTTCTAAATCTTGCTGTCACTTTACTAAGCACATTGTTTGATCCTGCACACATTCAGTATTTATTTTTACCCATAATATCCCCTGAATATTTGTTCTTCCCCACTATCCAGCACCATTTATTTACTGCCTACAACAAAGTTTTATTATAAATCAATTCAAATGAGCTCCACAGAAGTGTTTTAATCATTAAAATGCATCACACTCATGTTGGAATGAGCATTCACATTTATTGGAAGCAATATGCAATTTTCTTTTAGCCAATCAGGATTTCAGACCCTGTGCTACAGCAAGCAGAATAGGCAGGACAAGCAGAGTCCTTCCATCTAAATCATCAGAGTTGTGCTAAATATTCCCAATATTTGCCCAGTCTTGAACTTTGTAAAAAGCTCAAGACTCAGTCCAAATTAGTCTATAACTCACCTGGGCCCAGTTTTGAGCCAATCTGAATTGATTTATGCATTATATATTACAAAAAAGTAAAATTTGAACTCCCAAGGTTTTGATGCAAAATTAGGTGAAATACTAATTTTGATGGAATATCACTTTGAGATTTAGGAATTGTCCAGAACTGAAACAACGCAAAATGCAAGGGTGAAAACTCACATGGATCTTTGGCGCAGGGACTGTCATTTACTATATGCTTGAACAGTGGCTAGCATAATGCAGTCCAGAGTTGGGCGGAAACCACGCAGAAACTACTTCAATATAGATGATTCATAATAGTAATTGAAAGGTAAGAAAAGATGAGTATAAACCCCTGCACAATGAAATCAAAGAATTTGGCACAGTTCTGTTAAATAGATTTTCAAAAATCCAAGTCTGTACTGCAAAGTGCATCAGTCTTGGTCACTGCAATCTTGCCAATGTGTCTAATCTGTTCCTGTAAGCCAAGAAATAGCTCAGGGCTGATATCCTCTAGAGTACTATGTAAACCAGGCACTCTCAATATAGAGAAAGAAAAGAAGCCAACAAGAGAGATAATCTATAAGGTGTCTGCCCACAGTGAGTCAGTCTCTTGGCAATAGCAAGAGAGTTTGCCTCAGGTCTCTGCTGTCATGAACAGCAAAATAACTTACTCAAAAGAGCACTCTGTACTAGCTTGAGAAGACCAGATAAAGGAACCTGCTCAGTATAACTAGGCATATTTTTAAAAATAATTATATGTGAATTTGAATAAGATTTAAAGACTCATGGAAAGTGGCTAGAGCCAAGTAAAGTTTCTCTCCACACATCTGACATGTCACTCAACCCAGACCTATAATTCCCCTGCAAGCTCTGTAGGGGGCCTCCACATACCTAGGACAAGGCTTATAAGGAGTCCTGAACTTACTTTGATCATTCAGTGGACTATCACCTTCCACTGTTTTGCTACGTATGTAGTTTTTGCAACTGTGGAAGGATAAAGGTCATGCTGCTATTTTAAACTCTATTTATGGAACATAACCTGATTCCAAAATGAATAGTCTGGCTTGCATTCATGCTATTCCATTCCAAATCACACTACAAACGTGTTGCAGAACTGTGTACAAATCCTTCCAGGGGTAACCTCAAACACAGTTATGCCTACACACTGTTAACCAGACTTTGGCTAAATAGTGATGAGTTACAAAGGGAAAACATGATTATGTGGAAGTTTAAATGGTTTGGAAAACAGCTCTCAAAAGTCATTTTAGCTTTTTCCTAGCGTGAACAAGGCTTTACATCCATGTGCATTTTGTTTAGAATGTTGTGCATACCAACACATTGTACTATTACAAGTAAGCCAGTGAAAGGTTGGATGGAATATTGTTCTTGTGTAGCTCATGGGCTTGGAGAGCAGACTCCAGTTTTATGTCCAACAATGGTCACTGTGGGGAGGGACTGGGACAGTTACACCATGCAGTGAAACCACCACAGGAGCTGAATTTTACCCAGCCTCAAATTCACCTGTGATTGGCTGGTGTTAAACACTGTATGCATTTGTGTATCTCTCAAGAAACTTTTCATGATGGCTGTTTCACACAAAATTGGCATGTGGCAGGTAGAAAAAAGAAATCGAACATTTCCAAAGGAATATCTGATTTACAATAGCGGAAACAATGAAAAAGAAAAAGTGGAAGTGGAACTGTTTCCCCCATTGCTTACAGAACTCCCAGATGAAATCCATGAAACAGAAATCTCCCTTGTTGGCATACTGTGAAAATGAAGCCTGAATTTAATTTAATAATAATTGGCTACTTCAGTTCATCTGGAGCACCAGGAGTCTCTTGACAAGAACAGAAATGCTGCTTCTCTGTATGATGAAGAGATTTATTTCCTGCTGATTTGAGATTTTATTTTTCCTTGGGCGAATTCCTTCCAATTTCTGAAACAATGCATCCAGGATAGATAGGGAGAAAGGATTATTTAAGGCATGGGTTGGCAACCTTTCGGAAGTGGTGTGCCGAGTCTTCATTTATTCACTCTAATTTAAGGTTTCGTGTGCCAGTCATACATTTTAACGTTTTTAGAAGGTCTCTTTCTATAAGTCTATAATATATAACTAAACTATTGTTGTATGTAAAGTAAATAAGGTTTTTAAAATGTATAAGAAGCTTCATTTAAAATTAAATTAAAATGCAGAGCCCCCCGGACCGGTGGCCAGGACCCGGGCAGTGAGAGTGCCACTGAAAATCAGCTCATGTGCCGCCTTCGGCACGCGTGCCATAGGTTGCCTACTCCTGATTTAAGGCAAGATGCCTTAAAAAGAGAGAGAGAGAGGAATATGTAATTACTTTTTCACTCAAAGGAATGAATATTTATAACTGAATTCTTAGTTAGAAGTAAGACTTGAATAGCTACTTCGAGGAGTATGTTTTTTTCACCCAAAGGATAATATTAAAATAAGATGACAACAAGTAAAATTAAATCTAAATGAGAGACCTAACTGGAAAATGAGACTGTTTAATAGG
Source organism: Emys orbicularis (assembly GCF_028017835.1). Classification (NCBI taxonomy): domain Eukaryota; kingdom Metazoa; phylum Chordata; order Testudines; family Emydidae; genus Emys; species Emys orbicularis. Next base: position 195,902,205 of record NC_088684.1, read on the forward strand.
AAAAGAAAGACAGACAGACGTTATAGCAAAGGTCCAGCATGGAGAAAGATGTGGCTAAACTTTCCCTGGAAGCTAAAAAGTGTTATATGAATGGATAAAGAAGCTGCAGTCTTTAATATGTCTGTAGCATGCACACATATCCTAGAAGGAAATCAGGTTTCTTCCACAGATTACTTGGTATCCTATGACTGCTTTATTTAGCCCGTGTGTGTGTGTGCGCGTGCGTCATTTACAGTGCAGACAAGAAAAGAAACACTAAAAAATCCTGAAGGAATAAGCCTTTCTTTGAAGTTTGTTAGTTTGTTAGTCTAGTTTTTGTTTGCTCAGTATTTGCAACCACAGTACTATAGCTCATGCTGAGAAGCCATTTCTGTTCCAGAACCCTCTTTTCAGTCATTTATAAACAAAAGCTTTCCTTTGGGGCTGAAGAATCAAACTCGACGTGGTCCAAGCCCAAAGGTTAGGTGTTTTTTTGTTTGTTTCTAAAGGGAAATTGGGTTGAGGAAGGAGCAAGCTCACGCTGAGGTCAGCAATACCTGTTCGGCACAGCAGGCATCTAGACCAGAATCTCTAACCCAGTGGTGGGCAACGTGCAGCCTGCGGGCCGCATGCAGCCCATCAGGGTAAGCCGCTGGCGGGCCACCAGACCGTTTGTTTACATTTGCACTGCCGCCTGCAACTCCCAGTGGCCGTGGTTCGCCATGGAGCTGCGGGCGGCAGTGCAAATGTAAACAAACGGTCTGGTTGCCCAACATTACTCTAATCAACGTGACCTATCTGGGCTCAAGAACTGTGGCTATGGCATTATATGTAGAGACGGTGCTTTTGGTATGCGTCAATCTTACAAAGGTGTTTATCATAGAATCTGACAAAGAGTTTACTAAAGTATCAAGGCCTGGAAAGAAACATGCTTCATCCATCTCCTTGATAGAGACTATCCCTTGGATCAAACCCATTCAGTCAATTTCGAGTTGGGAGAAGCAGGAAAATATTCACGCAACGATCCTTTTGCCCTCAAATAATTGTACTCTTCCCCAAAACTGCTGCACACAAAAACTTCAAGCATTGTGTGTTTATATTTCTCTGTGGAATATGATTCTTGCTACATTTGGTGGGGGGGGAAAGGCAGTTATTGTTTTCTCATTAATAAAGTTGCAAATGCACAGATTTAGGTATGCCTAGCACATAACTCTTAATAAACTATTGAATGCTGATGTAAAGTACTTATGGCACATGCATGAATGTCAGCATAGAATGGTGGACACACACTACTGAAAATCAGGTTCTAGAAGAGCCTTGTTAATTTGTGCTAATAACTTGGAGACCCACTGCAAATTAAAAAAAAAAGATCAATTAGTGAGTATATGAACAATTAAAAATGCAATAATTATGTGATGAAGCAGTGTGATTAGTGGTTAGAACAGAGGACCTTCAATCAGGAGGCCAGACTCTGTTAATGTATAAGCCTGAGCAAACCATTTGCTCCTGTGCTTCAGAGTTTCACCATTTATAAGCTGAGGATATTAATGCATTGCCAGCTTTGGAAACCACATTGAGGTCCTGTGATGAAGGGCACTATAGAATAGTAGTGTTGGCCCAAAACATACCTTGATCAAGCCTGAACCTAAGAGGATGTGCACTCACAGAATCCAAATGCAAAAGACAAATGGAGGATGCCATGTAAACCAAGACAACTGGCTTTTGCATAGCTCTAGTTCCCATAGTTAATACTCATGGGGGCTGATCATTCCAATGACTTTAAAGGGAAAACAAAGCCATCATGAAACTTGTGGATCCAGCTCTCTGAGGATTACCCTTATGTGAGGAGAGGGATAGTTGGTGTATTGGCACTACCCAAGCACAGGTCGCATTCAGAAGGGAAAGGTATGGGCCTGGGACATTGCTGCATCTGATCATCACTGGCTGCCATTGAGGCTATCATCAGCTGGGCTTAGTGCTTAAAGCTATCTTTACCTGTTACCTGTCAGCTCTGTGTTCTTGGAGAACCAGGGCGCAGTATCTAGCCTGCCTGAGTCATGAAGGACACCCCCCCGCCCCCACAGCCTCTGCTTGAACCAAAACCGACCAGAAGAAAGACTTACAAAAAGCAATGAAAGGCAGTGAGAGACACACCTAAACCCCTGCAGACAAGGGTGACAGGATTAAGGCAACTCCCCTAGCCTCATTTGCATCAAAGATGGGACAGGGAGGCATCTCCATTAGCACAGAATGGAGAACAGAGATTCCAAGGCAAGAACCACATGGAACTCTGGGACCAGAAAAGCAGGGAAGAACTGCATGATGGGGGATCTCTGCTGCAGATGTTAATGAACCAATTCTAGTACCAGAATCAGACCAATTCTAGTAATAAATCCTTTATTGGTATCCAAAATACTGAAGCTGCCTAATTGCATTGTGAGCTCCCTAGAAGAAACACCGCCCATAGCCAGGAATGATCAGTTCCTATTGTCTAGCCTGAACAAAGCAAATTTGGTATACTCCTTTGAGCCATCAGTTTACCCATAAACAAATCTAGTGTTCTCCCTTGAACCATTGTTGTTTCCCTACAAAAACCCCTACCCACGCTCAAGTAAGTGTTCTGATGACTGGATCCAAAATCTGCATCAGTTCCATTGGGGCTTCATCTTCTCCTAACTGATCGTCTGGGGGCTCTGCCTGTCTCCAGCACGCCGGATCCTCAGCTACCACCACCACCTGGGAACCCCAATCGATTCAAGCTTCACGGAGTTGTGAGACCCCGCACTCTCTCTGTCTTTTTTTCTAATCTAGGTATAGCTTTCTAACCCTGACTTGTATGATCACGTATAGTTTTCTAAACCTGACTTTTGTAATAAAATTTAAGCTAGATTTAATATTGTAACTGTTTTGTTTGTTTGGCTCCCCTTGTATGGTTATTACCTGGCAATAAATAACCTTTATGGTTAAGTTGGTTGCTTCCCTCCATCTTTCTCTCTCTTTTTTGTGTTTTTGGCTTCCCCATTTGCTCGGCAGCAATGCTCCTCTTACCTAATCTAAAGATCCCTGTAGTGCCCCAAAATCCTCATCAAGTGGATTACTACCAGAACAATTGTAACGTGAAAGTGGGGATAGGGACGTGCTGAACCTGTGACATAGGAGGGTGGCAGAGTGAAAGTGCTGCTCGACCTGGCCTGCTCAGGCGTACTCTATTCCAGTGCGGTGCCCGTGGCATATGAGGGTGGCAGCTTGGAAGTGCTGCTTGACCCAGCCTGTTGAGTCCAGGGACTTATAAAGGGTCAGTTTGGGAGTGCTGATTGCCCTGATCCGCTCAGATGCACTCTGTGTGTGTGTGTTCATCTGATTCTGGGGCTGGAGGAACCCAGCCCTGGGGAACCTAGGTCCTGCAGGATAGCTCCATTGGGAGGGAACTTGCAGAAGGGAAAAGTAGAGCTCCCTATGAAAACACAAGTGACACAGGCAGTACATTGATAGAATTACAGACCCCCCACCCCAGAAGAGTAACCCTAATAAATGAGCATACCCCAAAGTAACGGGCAAATCTGGTAACAACCCACTCCCTCTTCTCCAAGTCCGACACCAAGCCCAGCTCAGTCAGACCAGAAAATCTGGCACCTTCAATGGAATGCAAGCAAGAGAATTTAGTGACTATCCCCCCAGTCTGTATTAGCACATTATAATATATTAACAGATAGAAATACTCCAAAACAATTTGCACATTTAAACAAAGATGCACACTCATTTAACTTGCCAAACTAGACTTGAATCTTCTTAAAATTCTCTAATAATTAAGGTGAAGTCTAGAGCAGTTTCATAAACTGTACACTGACCCAAACTGGCAACATGATTCTTAAAGTAACTCCGAAAGAGTAGGGCATCCATAATTGATCTGAAGTTAAGATCCGGCAGGCATTAAGCAAGTTTCCAATTAAGCAGTGCTGTTGCTTTGTCACTAGTGTTTTGTGTGTCATATTTGATCTCTCTATGCAACTTCCCACCTTGTCATGATTCCTGGAAAACAGATACTTGGCGGCTGAGAATACCGAAAGCTATCGATTTATTATAGCATCCTGGCACACACAAAAAATTTGTCCTCTGATTTCTTGGAGCAATAAGAAGTGGCTCTTGCTGGTAAACATGCAGATCAATATTTATGCCTGTGTTCAGTTGCAATTATAGTTGTCTGGGTGGCAGACAGTGGTTTAATGGGGCTCCATTACTCAGCACCTATTTCGAGCTTAAGCCTGATTCAGCTGATATGTATTTCCTTACTGGAGATAGGATACTTTTTCATCAAAGTCTTGCAGGTTGTGTTTACTGACCTCTGTCTACTCCACTTCTCTATTGCTACTATAGGCAGAACTAGAAGCACCACTGATACTTAAGGTTGCCAACACTTCACATTATCACATTCATCCCCCAAAACTTTCACTGTTTGGGATGAATTTTTTCTATGCTGAGTGTTTTACTCAGGCTGACTCTTGGGGGAAAGTTTCAGCAAAAGGTGGTTCAGTCTTTTCTGAGAATGAGATAAGCAAAAAACATGTTATGTTGGATGGACTACAAGCTGTCAGGAACAGTATCCCTGATGAAGCCACAGCACGCCTGGTGGCTGAGCTTTGTGACTTTGTCCTCACCCACAACCACTTCAGATTTGGGGACAACTTATACCTTCAAGTCAGTGGCACTGCTATGGGTACCCGCATGGCCCCACAGTATGCCAACATTTTTATGGCTGACTTAGAACAACGCTTCCTCAGCTCTCGTCCTCTAGTGCCCCTCCTCTACTTGCGCTACATTGATGACATCTTCATCATATGGACCCACGGAAAGGAGGCCTTTGAAAAATTCCACCTGGACTTCAACAATTTCCACCCCACCATCAACCTCGCCTGGACCGGTCCACACAAGAGATCCACTTCCTGGACACTACAGTGCAAATAAGTGATGGTCACATAAACACCACCCTATACCGGAAACCTACTGACTGCTATACGTACCTACATGCCTCCAGCTTCCATCCAAGACACATCACACGATCCATTGTCTACAGCCAAGCCCTAAGATACAACCGAATTTGCTCCAACCCCTCAGACAGAGACAAACACCTACAAGATCTTTATCAAGCATTCGTAAAACTACAATACCCACCTGGGGAAGTGAGGAAACAGATTGACAGAGCAAGACGGGTACCCAGAAATCACCTACTACAGGACAGGCCCAACAAGGACGATAACAGAACACCACTGGCCATCACATACACCCCTGAGCTAAAACCTCTCCAGCGCATTATCCACGATCTACAACCTATCCTGGAAAATGATCCCTCACTCTCACAGACCTTGGAAGGCAGGCCAGTCCTCGCTTACAGACAACCCCCCAACCTGAAGCAAATACTCACCAGCAACTACACACCACACCACAGAAACACCAACCCAGGAACCAATCCCTGTAGCAAACCTCGTTGCCTACTCTGTCCCCATATCTACTCTGGCGACACCATCAGAGGACCCAACCACATCAGCCACACCATCAAGGGCTCATTCACCTGCACATCCACTAATGTTATATATGCCATCATGTGCCAGCAATGCCCCTCTGCCATGTACATTGGCCAAACCAGACAGTCCCTCCGCAAAAGAATAAATGGACACAAATCGGACATCAGGAATGGTAACATACATAAGCCAGTAAGTGAACACTTCAATCTCCCTGGTCATTCTATTACAGATTTAAAAGTCACTATCATTGAACAAAAAAACTTCAGAAACAGACTTCAAAGAGAAACAGCAGAACTAAAATTCATTTGCAAATTTAACATCATTAATCTGGGCTTGAATAGGGACTGGGAGTTGCTGGCTCATTACAGAAGCAGCTTTTCCTCTCCTGGAATTGACACCTCCTCATCTATTATTGGGAGTGGACTACATCCACCCTGATTGAATTGGCCCTGTCAACACTGGTTCTCCACTTGCGAAGTAACTCCCTGCTCTCCATGTGTCAGTATATAATGCCTGCATCTGTAACTTTCATTTTATGCATCTGAAGAAGTGAGGTTTTTACCCACGAAAGCTTATGCCCAAATAAATCTGTTAGTCTTTAAGGTGCCACCAGACTCCTTGTTGTTTTTGTAGATACAGACTAACACGGCTACCCCTGATACTTGACACCATGCAAGGCACTAAAGTTATAGAAAGGCTTGCAACGACTCCACTGAATGTCTTAGATGGTCCAAAATGGCATCCTTTATGCAATGTGACCTCACACATATGGAAGGTCATGTTGTGCCGAGGATGCCATTTTAGACAAAAATGATATCCTCCATGGGGGCTAGATAGCCACCACAACACAGAGCCAATTGGGCATTCAGGGCATGCGATGCATGACTTGCATGCATCAATGGCATGCCACTCAGTTGGAAGGTGTCTAGTAAATGAGGCAGGGGAATGCAGGAAGAGAAAAGATGATCTTATACTTTAGGCAGTTGAATGCCATTCTGGAGAATAGGATTCTATCAGCGCCTCTGCCACAGAATTCCTATGTGATGCTGGGCAAGTTACGCAACCCAAACTTTTCACAGGTGGTGACTAATTGTGTGTTACTCATTTTCTGCGTGCCCAACCTGAGACGCTGGGTTTGATTTGCAGAAGTGCTGGCCACTTACAAATACAACTGAAGTCAATGGGAACTGTGCTTTGAACATAAAGTGCTATATGATATTAAGTACCCTGAAAAAATCAGGTCCTAGGCATCACAAATTGGGCAGCCAAATTAGTGGACTCTTTTGACCTCAATCTGTCTGGGCTTTAATTCTCCATGTGTAAAATAACAGCTCCTCATCTCCCTGGAAATAATTTCTTTAATGTTTGTAAAGCACTCGATGCTACAGTGATGAGCACCATAGAAAAGCCTGTGAAGAAATTAATATTCTATATTCAGAGCGGGTTTGAATAGTGTGCAGTAAATAGCGCAAGAGGATAAAACAAAATATTGACTAGCTGCTCATTTAATGAGCACAGTCCAACCTGTGCAATGAATAAGGCAGGGATCCTGCACGAAAAAATAGTATGTCATCATGTTTCATAACGCATATACACAAGGGGGCTGAATTAAGGTTGCACAGGAAGATAGGCCTTGTGGCAGGGTTTGACTAAGTAAGGCTATTTGACTATCATGGCGGTGGAGGTGGTAAGCTAGATAGGCTTATAGAAGATCTGATAGATAGGGTGGCACAAGTCATCTCTCTTGCTAATGTGGAGCACTGTTTCTATTGTTAAAGAGAAACACTATCTTGTTTTGGAGAAGGCTGTCTGGTCATTGTGGATTAATCGCTGGTCACACCCCCGAAGGAAGAGACCTGCAGGGACTGTTCATAGTTGAGCCTGTGGAGTAACCAGAGAAGAATGCAGGAGGCTGTGAGAGAGGAGAATTGTGAGAGATGGGTGAAGGCAGGAGGCCTGTCACCTGGTGAGGTGCAGTGGAAGAGACCAGAGAGGAGTCCAAGTGCAGCTAGCCCAGTAACCATGACAGAAAGGTGCCATTGTATAGGAACTCTCACATAGCCTGTTTGCTTAGCTGAAGCTAATCATCTGATTATTCCTTTAGCAGCAGTGTCTTCTTCCATGTGATCCCTATACCTGGAACCTCTTCCCCATACCATCTGCTATATCGTCACCCTTCCTTCCTTCCTTCGAGTGCCTTGTCAAAATACACGGCAAGGAAGCTTGTAAATCATTTGCCTTTTAAAACAACCCTCCTCCTCCTCTTCCCCACAAAAACCTATGTAACATTAGCACTTCAGCATCACCCCTATAAGCAACCACATGATCTTTTTGTTGTTGCCATCACCTTCCCCTTCCTCATTCACTTCCTGTTCCTATTTTTAACTTAAATTATCGATTCTCTGTTTTGTAAAGTCCCATATATAATAATAGTGGGTTAGATCCAGGTGTAAACTGGCACAGCTCACTGAAGTCAGTGGGCCACACCAATTTACACTGGCTGAGGATGGAGCCCATTAGCTCAAAGAACAGAATAATGTGTTTGCATAGTTTGAAATTTCTGGGAATTGTCTGCAGCAAGTTAAAGAATGACACTGAAAAACCAGAGTCCTTGTCCTTTGACTGCTGGACTGCAGCCTGTCCCCCATTTTCCATGCTATTCTGGAAAACATGGAGTAACCTTCCCCTAGGAATCTTAGTATTAAACATGACTTTCTAAAAACCAGCCTGTACTGGGGATAGGCAACACACTAGGTCCCCAATCCCATGAGTCAGAAAACAGCATGCCAGCATGCTATGAAGGGCTGCAGTAGCCAGCCAGTCTGTAGAGCCATCTGGCATTCTTTAAAATTAGGTGAGTTGTCATTAACTGGCCCTCTGCTTATTCAAGTTTTGGGTGTCCCCAGAGACCGGCGGATAATTGAGCTGTGCTGCATACGTTATACAGGATTCTATAACCACAATAGAAAAAAAAAAGCTCATTTAAATTTAGTAAGATCCTTACCTTTCCATTATTACATAGCCAACTTTTCCATAACTCACGTGAGGAGTTTCAATTGCCTTCACACAAAGCAGATCCTTAGCTGGTGTAAATTATCACATTGCCATTAACTTCAAGGGAGCGATGACAGGATCTGGCTTCTAGAGCTTTACTCCACAAAACAGTAAGACAATCGCTAGGCCAACCAGTTACTAAGACCTCATGAGCCATTATAACTATACCTCTACCCCGATATAACGCTGTCCTCAGGAGCCAAAAAATCTTACCGCGTTATAGGTGAAACCGCGTTATATCAAACTTGCTTTGATCCGCTGGAGTGCGCAGCCCCGCCCCCCCGGAGCACTGCTTTACCGCGTTATATCCGAATTCGTGTTGTAGCGGGTCGCATTATATTGGGGTAGAGGTGTATCCTTATTTTAAAATGGCTTTAAAAGACAATTGGCTTGATGCAGGTGAATATTCAAGTGGAAACAAAGATAAAGGGTCTGGTGAAAAAATGCTACTTTCCTTGCCAATTTATCTTCTTAGTCAATTAATATTTCACATTGTAAGAGCTGATGCTTTTCATATGCAATGTCAGATGTGTGGAAATTCAGAATCTGAGCCCTCTTTCTTTACTGTCAAAAAAATGAAATAAAACAGCCTTACTTCCCCCCTCCCCCACATGGAAATCAATTTACACAAGAAATCCTCTACTATCTGAACTCTGGTTTCCCCAGAATGCAGTTTAATGACAGTCACTCATGCCCCTTGATAATAGTGGGCACTATGCATTACAACCTGACTTATCAACATTTGAAGGCCTGAACAGGTCTGTAAACCTTTTGCAAACTTAGAATTGGGCTGTAGTTATTTGCTGTGATTGTGACAGAATAAACCCTACACATTCTTGTGTGTTCAGACCCTACACACTATTGCAATAATTTATGTACAAGACATATCTTGTAAGGTATCATGTGAAAACTAATCATTTCCTGGTCAGCATCATCCTGATAAAATGTGTGTGGCAACATTGTATGTCAAGCTATAAGATTTCCCCAAATGGTGTTATTAACACATGTTCCAAACCCCACAGCCCTGCCCAAACTGAGATTGGCAAACAGGACTGTACTAAACAAAGGAATGTGTGCTCTGCTTAATTTGTATTTAAGCAGTAAACAGAGCCATCAAGCAGGAAGGGACACAAAGGAATCTCAAACAAGTGAGGAAAAGCCAGCAGGGGAAATCCTTCCACACAGACTCTCTCTCTTTTAGTGCCTAGCTGGAAATGTTTTTCAAAAGAGAGACTGAAACTATAAAAAGGAGGGAAAAACACCCCTAGACATCTCCTTTCTCCCCCTGCCCATCATATTCACTACACCTGAAGAGAAAAAGGCAGCAAGCGTTGCACTCTGGGGGAAGGATCCTGACCTACTGGGTTTGGTCAGTAAAACTGTTGAAAGCATAAGGTAAGAAACTTTGCTTGAATCTGATATACAGTAGAGCATCAGAGTTATGAACACTTGAGTTACAAACTGACCAGTCAACCACACATCTCATTTGGAACCTGAAGTACACAGTCAGGCAGCAGCAGAGACCCCCCCCCCCCAAAAAGGGCAAATACAGTACAGTATTATGCTAAATTTAAGCTACCAAAAAAAAATAAAAAAATAAAAAAAAATTAAGGGAAAGCAGCATTTTTCTGCTGCATAGTAGTTTCAAACTCTATTAAGTCAATGTTCAGTTGTAAACTTTTGAAAGAACAACCTAACATTTTGTTCAGAGTTACAAACATTTCAGAGTTACGAACAACTTCAATTCCCGAGGTGTTCGAAACTCTGAGGTTCTACTGTAGTTTGTTAAGATAGGTATTTGTAAAGTCTTTATTTTTCTTGTAACCATTCTGACTTTTATTCCTCATTACTTATACTCAATTAAAATCTCTCTCTTTGTAGTTAATAAACTTACATTATTGTTTTATCTAATCCAGTGTTTTTACATTAAAGTTTCTGAATAACTATTTGAGATAATAAGCTGTCATATTATTCCTTTTAAGGAATAATGGATTTAAAATATTTTGTACTGTCCAGGAGAGGGTTGAGCAGTACAGGACAAATATTTCTGCGGGGGGGGGGAGGAGAGGAAATATGGAACTGGGGGTTTGTTCAGGACACCCTGAAGCATAAGCAAGGCTGGTGAGAGCCAGAGTGTAACCCAAGCGCAGCTGGTAAGGCACCCAAGGTTGCAGGGCATGGGTGATGCAGCTGCGGATTAGTCTGGTTTATACCATGATATGTCACAGTGATATTTAAATAAACATTTCATGTTATAACTGTTCAGGGTGTACTGATATCCTCTACTGAATTCCTTCTTTGAATTCACATTTTAAAGCAGGAGTAAGAAAGTTTTTCTTTTGGCTACATTTTAATAAATAAACCACCACCACTTCACTTGGTGAAAACATGTTGTAGATAAATGCTAAGAAATTAAACCCTACAAACACTCCTGTGAGACAGTTATTAATATCTCCATTTTACAGATGGGGAAACTGAGGCATAGAGAGACTATGTGTGACGAACTGGGACTGTTCCTACTGCGGTCTGTGAGTGCTGACAGGGGAGTGTGGCTGGGATAGTCTGCATTGGGGGATGGGAGACTGACTGAAAATACCTGAGCCTGTAACATGAGAACCCAGGAGGGGGCTGGGGCGAGGTGACACCTTTGCCCGGGAAACTGAACAAAGGCTGTGGGAGGGGTCGCTGAAGGCAGAGTCTGGGAAGCTGGCTGGTGAGGTGGCTGGCAGGCAGGGAGGGCTCTGACCTCTGGAGGGGGGCTGGGGTGCCCGAGGACCCCAAGATGGACCTAACTGAGGGGGTCCTGTTGTCTGTGCCTGCAAGACCTGTCTCGGACTGTATTCCCGTCGTCTAAATAAACCTTCTGCTTTACTGGCTGGCTGAGAGTCATGGTGAATCGCAGGACGCCGGGGGTGCAGGGCCCTGAGTCCCCCCTTACTCCGTGACAACTGGTGGCAGCGGTGGGATCTACTGCACCCCGTGGACGGCGCTTCCTGCAGTAAGTGACTGGGAAGAAGTAAAACGAAGGGGGATTGACGGGGACCAGGCGTGCTGAGGAGTCAGAGAGAGACGGTTATCACCCCTGGAAGTGTGTGACCAGCGAGAAGGACCTTTGCAGTAACAGGGTCCCCCGGGGGATCGCAGCGAGTGGTCCCAGGGGCAGAGGAGTCTGCAGCTCGACCCTGGCAGAGAGGTGGTGACCTCGAGAAGGGCTGGCACACTAGGGGTCTCCCTGGAAACTGTGGGGAGCGGTGAGCACCCAGGCCTGTGAGTGGCCAGCAGGAAGATGTATGCCAAGCGGCTTAAGAGCGACCTGGTGGAGCTGTGCAAGCAGAGGGGGGTGCGCATTGGGAAGCTCACCAAAGAACAGCTCATTGCCCAGCTGGAGAAGGGAGATCGCGCGAATGAACTGATCCCTGTCTCTGAGGGAAGCAGCCTGGCAGATGCAGCGCAGGCCCCAGTGTCTGTCCCAGCTGGGAGTGGTCAGCCGGCTGCTGAGGGCTTCCAGAGACCCCTCCTTCCTATGCCTAGGGGAAGGGTGGGGAGGAGCCCAGCAAATACCGAGGGCGCAGTGACCCCCCCGGCCAGCAGGGGATCCTCCCGGCGACTCTCGCCGGCCAGCAGGGGATCCTCCCGGCCACGCTCGGCGTCCATGGAGCGGAATGGGCTGGAATGGGAGAAAGAGCTAAAACTGAGAGAGCTGGAGGATCGTGAACACCAGAGACAGCATGAAGAGAGACAGAGGCATCATGAAGAGAGACAGAGACAGCATGAACGGGAAGAGAAAGAGAAACTGAGGCAGCATGAACGGGAGGAGAATGAGAGAATGAGAGAAACTGAGGCAGCATGAAGAGAGAGAGAGGCTGAGGCATCATGAACTGGAGCTGGCGAGGCTGAAGGGCCGCGAGACCCCGGCTGCGGTGAGTGAGGGGGGACCCAAGACTGCACGGAGCTTTGATAAGTGCATCCTGGCCCCATGTAAGGAGGGGGAGGACATGGATGACTTCCTGGATGCCTTTGAGACGGCCTGCGAGCTGCACCAGGTTGATCCTGCAGACAGACTCCGGGTTCTCACCCCCTTACTGGACCCCAAAGCCGTGGCCTTGTACCGCCAACTGGAAGAGGCGGAAAAAGGGGACTATGAACTATTCAAAAAGGCCCTGTTACGTGAGTTTGGGCTGACTTCTGAGATGTACCGGGAAAGGTTCCGGAGTCAGGATAAAACCCCTGAGATCTCATACCTGCAACTAGCCGTCCGCATGGAAGGATACGCCAGCAAGTGGGCAGATGGGGCCCAGACGAAGGAGGACCTGGTTAAACTGCTGGTACTGGAGCAACTGTATGAGCGGTGCCCATCCGACCTGAGGCTGTGGTTGGTGGACAAAAAGCCAGAGAACCCGCGACATGCAGGCCGGCTGGCCGATGAGTTTGTAAAGAGCCGGTCAGGGGATAACAGGGAGGAGTCCCAAAGGAACAGTCCCACCACAACGCAGAGCGAGAGTCACCATGGGCCATCCCAGCGGGAAAATACGGAGAAACCCCACCAAAGGGGAAGATCCAGCGTCAGGTCCATCCAACCCACTCGAGGGGACCCCTGGGACATGGTCTGCTATCACTGTGACCAAAGAGGTCACATACGGGCCCAGTGCCCCAGGCTCAGGGACAGACTGAGCAGACCAAACCCACAGAGGGTTGACTGGGTAGAGACCCAGCCGGGCGAGAGGCAGCACTCCCAGGGAAGGGGGGCTGGCAGAGTACCACCTGCTAAGGAGGGAGGAGAGCCCCAGGCCTGCTCCTCTGCGGGGCGGGATGCTCCAGACTCAGGGGTTTTGGTTTATACGGTGGGCGCGGGGCGGTCCCTCCGGAAAGAGTACCTCGTTCCCCTGGAAGTGGATGGGAGGAAAGTCGATGGATACTGGGATACGGGCGCAGAGGTGACGCTGGTCCGGCCCGAGGTGGTGGCCTCAGATCGGATGGTGCCCAACACCTTCCTGACTCTGACGGGGGTGGGTGGGACCCCATTCAAGGTACCTGTGGCGAGGGTACGCCTGAAGTGGGGGCCCAAGGAGGGCCCCAAGGACGTGGGGGTACACCCGTATTTGCCCACTGAGGTGTTGATGGGGGGGGACCTGGAGGACTGGCCAAGCAACCCCCAGAATGCACTGGTTGTGACCCGCAGTCAGAGCCGGCGAGGAGCACTGCGCCCTGACCTTGGAGAGGGTGCCTTGCCCGAGGCGCAGGACCCTAACCTGGTGGGGAGGGAACACCCAGGGACACGGCTCAGGGAGGCTGCGGCTTCAGACCCAGCCGGCGAGAGAGAACAGGTGGCCATCCCTGTCCCAGCTGCTGAGTTCCAGGCCGAGGTGCAAAAAGATCCCTCCTTACGGAAGATAAGGGACCTGGCCGACCTCGGTGCGGTACAGACCATGGGGAGAGGTGGCCGGAAAAGGTTCCTGTGGGAGAAGGGGTTCCTGTACCGAGAATGGGCTCCCCCAGGGAAAATGGAGTCAGGGGGGATCAGGAGGCAGCTGGTGGTACCCCAGAAGTATCGCCGCCAGCTGCTGTACCGGGCCCATGACATTCCCCTCTCAGGGCACCAGGAAACCTGGCGTACCCAGCAGAGGCTGCTACGGAGCTTTTACTGGCCTGGAGTCTTTGTTACTGTCCGGCAGTACTGCCGATCCTGTGACCCCTGTCAGAGGGGGAGGAAGGCCCGGGACAAGGGGAAAACGGCTTTAGGACCCTTGCCCAGCATGGAGGAGCCTTTCCAGAGGGTGGCCAAGGTTAAAAGGGGGGCTCTGAACCAAGAGAGCCCGAAGCACAGACCTCCAGACGGGAGCGCTGGGAGAAGACCCCAGCCCAGTTGGAACCCCAGGGGTATTGGGGTGGGAAAAGGGCACAGGCCGCATAACCCTTCCCACATGCGAACTGCGAATGCCCTCGAGCACCCCCGACCTAAGGGGGGGCGTGAAACTGGAGGGGCCGGGTGTAATTCTCACCAAGGAATGGGAGGGATGCGGGGGCATCCATGGGAACGGGGGTAGGTTCGAACTTCCCCGGGTCACTGGCTGAAGTGACCCCGCTCAGTTCGGTCTCGAAGGGGGGAGATGTGACGAACTGGGACTGTTCCTACTGCGGTCTGTGAGTGCTGACAGGGGAGTGTGGCTGGGATAGTCTGCATTGGGGGATGGGAGACTGACTGAAAATACCTGAGCCTGTAACATGAGAACCCAGGAGGGGGCTGGGGCGAGGTGACACCTTTGCCCGGGAAACTGAACAAAGGCTGTGGGAGGGGTCGCTGAAGGCAGAGTCTGGGAAGCTGGCTGGTGAGGTGGCTGGCAGGCAGGGAGGGCTCTGACCTCTGGAGGGGGGCTGGGGTGCCCGAGGACCCCAAGATGGACCTAACTGAGGGGGTCCTGTTGTCTGTGCCTGCAAGACCTGTCTCGGACTGTATTCCCGTCGTCTAAATAAACCTTCTGCTTTACTGGCTGGCTGAGAGTCATGGTGAATCGCAGGACGCCGGGGGTGCAGGGCCCTGAGTCCCCCCTTACTCCGTGACACTATGTAATGTGCTTACAGTTACACAGGAAGTCAGTGGCAGCACTAGAAATAGATCCCAGACTCAACACCCAGTCCTATGCTGTAAACACTTCTAGTGCTTATCGGAGATCTTCTGGATGTCAATTTAAATTAATTAACTGACCCTATATTGAATTACAGCATTTACAGACCAAATAGGGCACTCAAACAGGAGTTACACGTATAGGTCTTGTAAAGAAGAATACCTCTCCCACAACCTCTTCTTATCCCCAAATATTACTCAATCCATCCTCCTCTGGCTCTTTTATCAACCAGCCCTCTTCACTCATCCCCTCATCCTATCACACGCCAAACCTTTCAGGAAAAGCCTAAAAAAACGAGTGGTCTTTTCTTTGTAGATTGGTCCCAAGTTTAGGAGACAAGAAGGAAACTCCAAAGCTAAGGATCCCCTCCCTGCCAGAGATGACCCTGCTGCTAGTTCTCCTCCCTCTCTTTCACATCAGCAGGGAGCTCTCAGCTCAGGAACCTCAGATGACCTCAATTGTTGCAATAGTATTTGAGAAAAGAGATAGACAGTCTCTCAGATGCTGGGAGGGCCGCTCCTGGCCCCTCCACAAACGCAGTCAGAGACCAACTGAAGTGCAGCACCCGTGTCCTTTTATTGTTTGTGTCCGTTCCCACCACCTATTATTTACAGATATTTACAGGAACCAACACTCTGGGAGACTACTTCCCAGCCAGCAGGGATCTAGAGCCCATGCTCCTCCCTTTCCTGTCTCCTCCTGCTTCCTGTCTCTTAGCCAGCTTTATAGGGCAGGCTGGCTACCCAGGCCTGCAGGTGGATCCACTCTGGTAATTAGAGTGTGGCCCTTCAGCCAGCCCAACTAATACCCTTCTTCCTCTGGAACAGGGCTAACAGGGGCCTGGTTTGTTTCTCCTAGCCAGCACCCTGTTACAGAGCCAAACTATTTAGGGCATTAAAAACTGCTGAATTGATAATAAATCGTATTAAATGTACACTGGGCAAAAGACAGAACATTTTCTCAGGTACATGTTGTGAAATGAATTGGTGAAACTAAACATGTTCAATACAGAAGCCACTCAAAATAAATCAGTTCCCAGAACCTGAAAGTAGGTTAGGTAATTTCTAGGCCTGACAGGTTATTAACACCACTTTATACTAGAGTTTGCTACCATTACAACACCATTAGCAAATTTAACATGCAAAACAGCCAGAAAAAATGGATCCATCTGTGTGAACCGAGATTATAAAAATTTAAAGCAAAATTATGTAGTGTCCCTGTGTTAAGAAGCCTTGACTTCAACTGGCCTTTTATTTTCTAATCCAAACAGATAAGTCACAGATGGCCCTCAGGCTAAGTTGCATCATGGAGTGGAAATAGAACAACATCTAAATGCTATACACACCAGTAGAAAAATTGTTGCCCTCGAAACAAAATTATTCTCTTGGGAAGAAATGTGTCCCTTTATAAAAAAAAAAGCGTGATATGCCTCAGTAACTACCCAAATCAATACTACTGGAAGATTTAGTGTTAAGGACCATTACTGAAGAATACTGTAGTACTTTGTATGAGAGGCTGGCTATATTATGAGCCTGGAAGACCTCAAATATTAGCTTCTGAGAGCAGAAATGTCATGGTGATTGAACACCATCTTTTGGATTAATCCAGTGTGGCTTAAGAAGGCCTGTATCACAAAAAAGGGTATTTAGACCTACAATCTTTTAAGCATTTTTATCTGAGTCATCCACCATTTCCCTCTTCATTCTTGTCAGATGGCTCCCCCAAGTTAACCTTCTTCAGACTTGAAAAGGGAGAGAAAAAAAGGTGATAAAATTGTCAGCTTGAGAATTGTATGCCCTATTGTCATAAAACAAAACACCACACACTCTTAAGAGACTTACCTATTCAAAAGAACTCACTAAGCCACAGTGAAAACCAGGGACAGTTTGGTCATAAAGAGAAAGGTGTGTCCAAAATATATTTCACTTACAAGGGAAGGTTTTGCAGAACGGTGCCCTTGATGGTGTATTAAGTTTTGGGTCATCTTTTATTTTTATTTCCTTGGTAAGTGAAAGGGAAAAAAGGGGAGTTGTCAAGTGCTACAAGCCTTATCAAGAAGAAGAAAGTCAGTTTGGCTTTGGTAAGACAAATTAAAATAATTTTTGATGCTGTGTTTTGACCCCCCGCCCCTAACCTCCCCCCGGGACCCCACCCTCTATCCAACCCCCCCCCCCCCGCTCCCTGTCCTCTGACTGCCCCGACCCCTATCCACACCCTCGCCCCCTGACAGCCCCCCTGGGACTCCCACTCCTATCCAACCCCCTCTGCTACCTGTCCCCTGACTGCCCCCAGGACTCCCTGCCCCTTATCCAACCCCCCCCCCGCTACCCGCCCCCTTACCATGCCACTCAGAGCACCAGGACTAGCAACTGTAAGTAGTACACCATAAGTAGCACATTCCTACGGGGAGCAATTTAATATACTACACCCGGCAGCTCTCGCAGCCACACTGCCCGGGAGGAGCTCGCAGCCCCACTGCCCAGAGCGCTGGCGGCATGGCGAGCTGAGGCTGCGGGGGAGAGGGGACAGCCTCCCCAGCCGGGAGCTCAAGGGCTGGGCAGGACGGTCCCGCGGGCCGTAGTTTGCCCACCTCTGCTCTAGACCATACTGCCTTCCCGGTTTTGATATTGGATATACTAAGCTGCTGTTACACAGCCGTGGCCATAAACAAACACATTTATTTTAAGAAACGGAACTGTCATTCTAACTGGTTTATTAACTAATTCTCAAAAACACTGAATTGAATTGAATGGATTTCCAATGACTTATTAAACAGTTTTAAATAGCTAACAACCACTGCAAATGCATTTACTTTATTTTAAGGGGTATCCATTTCAATCTAAGGTGCCTAGAATGGAAAGGGCAACCCTAAAAATAAAGTGAATGCATTTGCAGTGGTTACTGATTGTATTATAACTCTTCTCTGCTATAAGTATGTGGTGAATTATCTGCATTATCTGAAGACATCACTGCATTACCGTACACACTGGAGAGAGCAGATTCAAAAAGTATTGATACCTTTTAAAAACTTTGAACAGAAACCTTCAAAACAAGGCATCAGTCACGTTTTAATCAGTAATTTAAATAACAGAAGAATTTCCATTAAAAGAAACACAAAATCACATCAGTACATTGCCAACTCTTCAAATTTATTCATACTTAACATTATTTGATTAATATCTTTAATTATTTTTTCTGTACAGCTTGATTGTAAATAGACAGAATGGGTGAAAGTCACTCCTGTGCAGCACGTCAGTACTATGTACAGTAGATCTATACTTCACTTATGGTGTTGGCTTGAGTAGGACTTAAGTAGTGAATAGGTCTTGTGCAGGCCTCTGCACCAGGGTAAATTTCAACCAAAGTGAGCTGTGTTGCTAAGCTGGGACTGGTCAGATAACATACTGCCCAGAGTCCCTGTGTGGCTGGGACAATGCTGGATTTTGAACACAGAGCAAAGAGAGTTTGTGTCCTAGTAAAGTTATGGGGCTCTTGGTGAGTGGAAAAGCCTTTCTATTCATGCCATTAAAACAGCTACCAGCTCTTTTGTGCCTTACCTGAGTCGCTGGGAGTTTTCTTAGAGGGGTTGGAAGGGCACCACTTCTGGTGAGTGACTTAATCACCAAGCTATACAGTTATTCTCACTCACTCTCTCAGCCCAACGAATATTTAAGTATTTGTACAAAGTGGAACAGCTTCATCAAGAGAGACTGAATCACAGAGTTTAAGGACAGAAGGGACCACCAGATTACCTAGTCTCACCTCCTGTACATCATAGGTCACCACCACCACCCAGCACACGTACAATAAACCCAACACCTGGAATTAGACCGATGTATTATAGCCCATGCGAGACTAAACTCTTATTTGCCACAGGCAGAAAATAGGATGGACTGAGGTGCACCAAT
Organism: Emys orbicularis; assembly: GCF_028017835.1. NCBI lineage: Eukaryota > Metazoa > Chordata > Testudines > Emydidae > Emys > Emys orbicularis. Next base: position 195,921,288 of record NC_088684.1, read on the forward strand.
GCCCGAGGCTGCTACAGTGGGCTTTAGGAACCTAAAACAAACCAGAAGGGACCTCCCGGGCTGCCAACCCCTGCCCGCTATCATCGCAATCAAACCTGTCATACAACCCCACACACAATTATATCCAGATCTCTCTTTAAACTAATTAAACTTCCTCCTGGGAGGTTGTTCCAGAACTTCACTACTCTTATGGTTAGAAACCATCTAATTTCCAGCCTGAATTTGTTCATGGCCCATTTATACCCATTTGTTCTCATGCCAACACTGAAAGCAACTCTCCTCAGAATAGCCTATATCCTATTGGTTAGGATGCTCACGTGGTTGTGCATGTGTGTGTGTGATCTGAGTTCAGTCCCTTCCCCAGAGCAGGGAATCAAATCTGGGTTTACTAAATCCCTGGCAAATGCCCTAACCACTTGGCTAAAAGCAGGTGGTGAGAACACACATAGAGGCAAGTGCTCTAACCATGGGTCTATAAAGTGAGGCATAACCAGTTAAAAGACCTTTCTCAAAGAATAGTTATCAATGGTTCACTGTCAAACTGGGAGACTGTATGTAGAGGTTTCAGAGTAGCAGCCGTGTTAGTCTGTATCCGCAAAAAGAACAGGAGTACTTGTGGCACCTTATGCATCCGAAGAAGTGGGCTGTAGCCCACGAAAGCTTATACTCTAATAAATTTGTTAGTCTCTAAGGTGCCACAAGTACTCCTGTTCTTTTTGCGGATACAGACTAACACGGCTGCTACTCTGAAACCTGTCATTATGCAAGGCACTGCATTTAGCCGTATGGAGTGGAAATCCATCAACTTCATGAAAAAACTCGTACAGATACAGACAGACATCATCTTCCTTTCCAAATGCAAGCAGATGGACATCATACCAAAAGGACTAAAGGTAAAAAATCCATTACAATCTACATATCACACAGATTTCAGAGTAGCAGCCGTGTTAGTCTGTATCACACAGACTATGCTGAGAGACTGTGTCACACACTCTCAAAGAACTGGGAATGGCTGAGCCATTGCAAACATTGAATCTATCTCCCCTTGTAAGTATTCTCACACTTCTTATCAAACTGTCTGTTCTGAGCTATCTTGATTATCACTTCAAAAGTTTTTTCTCTTACTTAATTGGCCTCTCAGAGTTGGTAAGACAACTCCCACCTGTTCATGCTCTCTGTATGTGTGTATATATATCTCCTCAATATATGTTCTACTCTATATGCATCCGAAGAAGTGGGCTGTAGCCCACGAAAGCTTATGCTCTAATAAATTTGTTAGTCTCTAAGGTGCCACAAGTACTCCTGTTCTTTTTGTATGTAGAGGGTCACTACAGGGGTCAGTCATAGGTCTGGTACTATTCAATATTTTTATTAATGACTTGGGTAATGGAATGGAGAGTATGCTTATAAAATTTGTGGATGACATCAAGCTGGAAGGGGTTGCAAGCATTTTGGAGGATAGGATCAGAATTCAAAATGACCTTGACAAATTGGAGAATTGTCCTGAAATCAACAAGATGAAATTCAATAAAGACAAGTACAAAGTACCATACTTAGGAAGGAAAAATCAAATGCACAGCTACAAAATGGGGAATAACTGGCTAGGTAGTAGTTCTGCTGAAAAGGTTCAAAAGGTTATAGTGGATCAAAAATTGAATGGGAATCAACAATATGATGCAGCTGCAAAAAAGGCCAATATCATTCTAGGGTGTAGTAACAGGAGTGTTGTGTGTAAGATACGGGAGATAACAGTCCTGCTCTACTTGGCATTAGTGAGGCCTCAGCAGGAGTGCTGTGTCCAACTCTGGGTGCCACATTTTTAGAAAGGTGTGGACAAACTAGAGAGAGTCCAGAGAATAGCAACAAAAATTAGGACAGGTTTAGAAAAACCCGACCTATGAGCATTTTTTAAAAAATGGGCATGTTTAGTCTTTAGGAATGAAGACTGTGAAGGGACATGATAACAATCTTCAAATATGTTAAGGGCTGCTATAAAGAGGACTGATCTATTGTTCTCCATGTCCACTGAAGATGGAGAAGAAATAATGGGCTTAATGTGCAGCAAGAGGGAGTTAGGACAAACTTTGTAACTATAAAGGTAGTTAAGCTCTGGAGTAGGCTTCTGAAGGAGGTTGTGGAATCCCTGGCATTGGAGGTTTTAAAGAACAGATTGGACAAACACCTATCAGGTATGGTCTAGATTTACTTGGTCCTGCCTCAGCACTGGGTGCTGGAATTCAGGAACGCTTGAGGTGCCTTCCAGGCATACATTTGTATGATTTTATGAAATTAGGCAAAACTAGCTTGCCCATCCCTACAAGAAACGACCTCTAAGTAAAGTGACACACAGAGCAGAGTAATCTGCCCAGACTGGTTGTGTATGAGACTGTTTTTAGTTAAAATATGAGTGCACATTTATGCTACTTTTCAGCAGGTGGTTAGGCTGCAACTGCACAGTAAGCTAGAATTTGCCCATTTTATATAAAATAATGCACACTCTGAAGATGCAATGCCCAGGCACAATACAGTGAGCTAAAGATGGAGAGACTCAATTTCCTATCACTCAGTTCTGACCCTTACTTATATTAAGGCAGTCACTTTGGATTCTCATATGTGTCATCCTAGTATATTTGGTGGAAAATTAAAACATGCCCCTTCTTTCCTCCATACATCTTTGTATAACTGTGTCTTTCTTTTCCAGGCCTATATAATATTTGATGTTATGACTTATGAACCTTGAAGGTCCACTCAATTCTCTGAATAAGCTTTCTGTGCTATTGTGGTTTTACAGGGCTGGTACTGGGGTTTATTGGTGCCCTTTGTGAACTTGTCATGTTCATTCCCACTCTTTGCCCCTCTGAAGCAGCAGCATAAGTAATAAATTGGTACTAGACGTGACATGGTTACAGGTGAAAGAGTTCCTTTTCTTTCATGCTAAGAAAAAAACCTCAAGTTGTATAAGACATTATAACTTCGTAAAAATGCAATAGGTAGGAAAATTAGTGGAATGTAACTTTGCCTTTTGTGCAGCTACACTTAACTGGTGTTATCAAATCTTTCTGAATGTCAGATGAGACTTGTGTAATTTTATTCAAAATGACAGAAACTGGAGATGTTTAAATGTCTCTACATTCTCATCAGTTATTTTTTCACACATAGTATATAGCATCTTTCAGACATCTCAGATACTGTACAACAAGCAATAAAATAATGAGATTGCTCATTCTACAAGATTGCCTAGTTTACTCATACAAAACAATTCCCAGACTCTAGAGTAAAAAGGATAGAAATCTGTAATTTAGAAGCTATGGGAATATTCTTGGCAATGAGGGTAGGATGGAAAACTGTGGGAGGAAGAAAAGGTCGGTGGGGATTACTGTCAGTTTCAGGCAAAAGTCAAAAATACCTAAGACCTAATCCTCCAAAGTGATGTTGAGTATCCTGAGATCCTACTGAAGTCAATGAGGGCTGAGGATGCTCAGTCCTATGCAGGATCAGGTTCTAGCACACGGTAAGATTGAAGACAGGGAATGTCTCAGATCCTTAGCGAGAGGTCCAGATAGAACAGTGTACCACACAAGTGAAGAGCAGCCACCACATATAATTTAAGGATTTTCATTCAAAGTGAGTAAATAGTTTGCTTTAAAAAGAGGTCCAAACTGTTGGGGATTGGTCCTGCTTTGAGCAGGGGGTTGGACTAGATGACCTCCTGAGGTCCCTTCCAACCCTGATATTCTATGATTCTATAAATACAGGAAACTGGGAGAAATATGAAGAAAGATCTGAAGAGTGAGAAGCTGGTGGGCAGTGGTAGCTGTAGATGGGGCACTAACCTTAGCTGCAAATGGACTTGTTAGTTAAGAGCACTGTTGCACATGTTCCTAGATCAGTGGTTCTCAACCTTTCCAGACTACTGGACCCCTTTCAGGAGGCTGATTTGTCTTGCATACCCCCAAGTTTCATCTCACTTAAAAACTACTACTTACAAAATCTGACTTAAAAATACAAAATTATCACAGCACACTTCAGTTACTGAAAAATTGCTTATTTTCTCATTTTTACCATATAATTATAAAATAAACTGAAATTTTAGTTTCTACTAACTTCGCTAGTGCTTTTCAATATCTAGATGAGTTGATGTACACCCTGGAAGACCTCTACGTACCTCTAAGGGTACGCACACACCTGGTTGAGAACCGCTGTCCTAGATTAAGCAGCCCATGCAGGAGTTGTGTTTCTGCCTCTTTGGAGCCCGCTACTGGAATATACAGTAAATAGCCTGATACAATGATCCTATCCTATTCTGGATGATGGAAGGACTATGCAATTCAGTTTAAGACATGAATGGTGCATAATAATCATATTTGTAGCTTATCGTCCTCAAATCAGTTTACAAACACAGGATGTGATTCACCCTGGGTTTTGCCAGCTTTTGCCATAATAGCTCATTATAGCTTTTTGCTACCTTGTGTACGGACACACCTGAAGGTGACTAGGGTTTGATGGAGATGTGGCAATAAAAGGAGTCTCTTGGGACTCTACCGTAGAGAGCTCAGTCAGGGATAGCTCTGAGTTGAGAAGCTGTTGGTCAACAGGCTAGGGCTTGTGTCTCTATTTTTTGATTTCTTAGATTGCGTTTAATGTTTCTATGTGGATTGCTTTTTAACTTCTTCCTTTCACTTTTGACCAGAAACCAGTTAAAAAGCATTTTGTATTTCATTAATAAAGAAAAGCCGTCCAGGAACAAATTCCTGTACCTCCTGGCATCCTACTCAACCTGGTCTACATTTTTTTGTGCCTGGTGCTATCCCTATTGAGAGAACCCTCAAACTATGACTTTTTTAGTTTATTATTTTTTTGTTACTAGAATGACTATTTTACAAAAACAGGGGTAATTTTCAGTAGCTAGTTCTCTCTCGCTACCGGTGAAAGGGAAAGATATTAGTTTCTTAAAATAACATGGTATAAGCCATGCTTTTAGTTTTCTCAAGATTCAAACTACTGAAGGTCATATAGGCCTCATAACTAGAGATGGGCATGGACCAGAACACCACATCCAAAACCCGTCACACTTTGAGGACTTTGAGATCTGGAACTGAACCTCACTGCTCGGTTCTATCTCACTAATGGGCAGAAACTTGCACCTGGAATCCAAACATCCCTGCAATTCTGTGGATCAGGCCCATATCTACTCAGAGAACAACCTTTCATTGTCCTATTTTTTGTTCGTTTTATCTTTCATAGAGTCAAGAATCTTGACAGGAACCTCATTGCTTTTATCTCATTGTGTTAATCTTCAAAGTCTCACTGTTATTAAATAAGAGATGAAAGCTGTGCTGATGTCTACTGGAACATTTTTAAAAAACTGTCTGATTAAGGACTATTCTGGTTATAAATATCCTCTAATTTTCCTTTGCCATTTTTTTATTACTAGGTACATTTACACAAAAATAGGATCCTGTTTCCAACTATTTGTTGGCTCCTTCTCCTTTGTGGGCCACTTGAAGTCATAATCCTGCTTGGGATAATAAAAAATGCCCAGTTCAATTTAACCAGTTTCGCCTGAGTAAGGACTACAAGTTCAAACCCCTTATTTTCAGGCTTCTGCAAAGAATAAACACTATCTTCTATTATTGTATTTCAAATCTCTGCACATTTGCTTTTAGCAAAAGTACTTGCCTACATTTTCTAGGATTTATTATTTCAGAAACTCAGTAATTATTTCTGGAACACAGAGAAATCTTCAATTTAAAGAGAAAAATATGCTCTCCAATTACATTTGCAATTCAATAATTTTTGCTTGTTTCTAGGTTTCTAATGTAATTCTCCTGATTTGACAGCACACAATATTAAGGACAATTATGAGAAAAAGGAGGCATTTGCTGACTATTTTATTAATCATTTGTATTGTGATAGCACCTTCAATTGAGACTGGGTTCATGCTGTGGTAGGTGCTGTCCAAGTATTAGTCTCTGACTGGATATAAATGATCTGTGACAGATATGACAGTATCCTTCAATATCCTGGGCATGTCTTATGGAATTAAGTTAAACCATTGAATTACATATACCACCTTTGGGGTTCATTGTATTGAAAATGCGAATGTTTGTGTGCTGTTATGGGATTGTATGGAACTTCTTTAGGAGGAAGAAGGATTAATGTAATCTCTGGGAGATAATGTGAACTGCAAAAGATTATGTTGAACAATATAGCTGACATGATTGATGTTTTGAGACAATATGTGTGAAGTGGAAAACCTCAGAAGTGGGGGGGGGGGAGGGGAGAAGGGGAGGAAATTTTGTCCTGAGGGGAGACCTTTTGTCTCCTGATCACCTGTCACAGGAGGACTGTTCAAAGATTCAATCTGGTTTATCCAGGGCCAATGGACAAAGGAAGGATTTTTGGATAAACAGCTTGGTTTTAAATAAGCACAGGGCCTTCCTCCTAATCCAGCAAGCTAACAGGACTTCTGGTCCATGGAGGGCTCCAATACTTCAGGAAAAGTTGGAAGGCGTTGACTACTGAGGCCCCATGAGACCAAGTGCTAGTTCGAATCTGAGGCTGTTATGAACTTGTCACCATAGAATAGACCCCGTGTGGGTTCTGAAGCCCTAATCACCTGCCAGAGCTCATGTCGGAGTTGGGGTGATCTCTGGTAAGCTTATTAGCATGTGTGTCGGTTCTTCTATTGTTTTTAATATTTTCTCTGTAATGCTTTTATCTTACAAATACAATATGTTGTAAAGGAAGTGCTGTGTGCTAACTTATAAGTGTAGCAATTACACTGTGCACCATTTCTGAGGAGGGAAGTGAAGCAGGAAGCTTAGGCAGACTGTCTTTTGCTAGGAATAACACAGTGAAAGTAGAGAACCATTCAGCCTAGAAATACCCCAGTCAGGAGGGAGAGAGATGCAGGTCTCCATCCAAGAAAGGCAAAGTCTTAGAAGCCAGAAGCCTGAGTGTGGGTATTCCTGCTGAACCACTACAGGGAAGCACAGGTTCAGTTGCCCTGAACTGTGACATGGTCACAGGAAGAAAAGCTGGCAGGATATGTTGTTTCTCTACTGTAGCGGTGCGGACTCACCCCTGCGGCGTCTCCTGCTGGTCGTCCATGGGAATTAGCTCATCCCAGCTCCGAAACACTCTCTGCAGGCCGGTGTCCCACTGCCTCTTGGCCCCCATGTCCCTCTAGGACCCAGTGCCCGTTATCTGGGGTGCTGTCCCGACAGTAACCCCTTTCTCTCAGGGTCTCCCCTCCCCAGGGAACTGCCACCCACTATCCCCACCTTGCCTCAGTCATAGGCTACTGCTAGTCATCGTCTGGCCCCACGCCCTGGGGCAGACTGCAGTATCAGCCTACTCATCACCAGCAAGGTTGGGTTTGGACCTGCTGCCCTGGCCTACCCCTGGGCTGCCCTCTGCAACCCCCAGTACCCCTTGGCCTTCTGCTAGGCCGCAGCCTGGGACTTTCCAGGCTGGAGCTCCCCAGCTCCTCAGCCTTTCCCCAGCCCTGCTCCACTCAGGTACTCTATCTCTAGCTCCCTGCAGCCAGGCCCATCTCCCTCCACAGCTAGAGAGAGACTGTTGAGCTCCTGGCTCCCAGCCTCTTATATAGGGCCAGGTGAGGCCTGATTGGGGCATGGCCCAGCTGCGGCTACTTCCTCAATCAGCCTAGCAGCTTTTTCCCTTCCAACAGCCCTCCCTCAGGGCTGTCTTTAAACCCCTCAGGGCAGGAGCGGGTAACCACCCTGCTACATCTGCAAATAAAGGTAGTAAAAAAAAAAGAGAAGGAAAAAAAAAAAAAGACAGGTAGAACTGTTTCTCAGCAGGATGGTTCCAAAATTCTCCACAAAAGCACAAGCTGGCTTTGTAAATATAGCCTCATGTTCACCTTTCAAGACAAGAAAGCATCAAATCTAACAGAACAGAGATAATTAAGACTGAGCATCATCGATTAAAAACAAAACAAAAACAAAAATCAAGCACTCCGCCTCTCAAATATACCCCTTTTCCTAGATGGAATATAGGACATTACAAACTGTACATATGATGATGTATAGATAATCACCTTTGTATACACACCTCTGCTAGGTGAGACTCCCTCCAGATTCACTGGAACTGCTTCTAGCCAGGATAATGTAGCAATTAGGATCTTTAAACGCACTAGATTCTGCCAGTAGAGTGCCCTTCAAACTGTGCTGAACACACGTAACAATGTTAACCTTGACCTCCACTCCCCTCACTCAGCATTCCCCCTGGCAGTTGTCATTCAATCTGATCAATGGCAACTGGCAGTGGTGCAACAATTATACCAGTGAGTCAGGGTCTCTCCAGAGATTTTTGTTTTGCTTTGTTATGCACAGTAAATTCTTTTTGTTTCTCTGGCACTGATATTCTTTTATTTAATAAAATGTCCCACTTTGAAGAGACAGTCAATCTAAACAGAATAAGCAAAGAAAGCGTAAGAATCACATTCCTAATGGCTAAAAAATAAACTTAAAACACTAAAAAGGCAAAGCAATAACATCAATCAAAGGATGCAAAGCAACACACACAATATAATTTATAATGACGGATGATACATAACATTTCAAAAAACATGGAAACTGTTTTTGATTTTCATAATAGCATATGAAAACATAGACCATATATATTCCAGCTGACCCCAATACCTTTCCAAGGCACCCTGCCTATTCCTATCCTTTAACATTTTCTCTCACTCTACTGATTTAACCAGTGTTTGTGCTGACTTCATTATGCCCTGAATGCACCCGAGAAGGAAAATCTGCGACTTCACCACATACATCTATATGGTGGATGTTATCTGTATTATGTTTACTAGTCTGTACATCTTACAGAGAGCCAACTCATCATTTTGGAACTCAATTTAATTCCATGTTTTTAGCCTGTCAAATTTGAAAAGAAGAAGGAATCCAAATTAGAACCACTCACAGATATTATGCACTTTCCTTGACACATAAACCAAATTAGGCAAACTAGACTTGATGTACTCTGTTAAGAAGAGCAAAAAAAGATAGGGTCAAGTTGAGTTATTTTGAAAAATATCAAATGTAATGACATTACTGCAGACTGATCTCTTCTATGTAGCTACATAGCAGGAACATCATGGACAGGTGGAATGTAGGCTTCCTCACACTGTCCCGGTAATGTGCCTCAACTCTGAGTTGGATGGAACACATGCAGGAGTTAGAGGGTAGTAACGTATGTCCATCCAGACCTTGAAGCCTCTATTATTACTTGCAAGGAGTCAAATGTGGAGGTGATTTTTGTGACGTAGGTACCTAGAAACCAGGCTAAGTCAATATCTCTTTTCATATAGATCAAACAGTTGTGAGGTGGTGGTGATGATTTTCAGTCCCTGCCAACAGAAGCTGGATTCAGGCAAGTGACCTAGATGCAAAAAGCTTCATAACCTGTTCAATTCTTGCAGTTTGTTTTTGAGGAACGCTAAGAAAAAACCTAAGGAGGACAGCACTAAAACATGACAAAGGAAATAATACTGACCCGGTGGCATCTGTGGGATAGAGCTGGCTGGTCTCCAAGCTAGTTTCAGGGCTTGGAAAATCTACCCACCATTCATCAGCCCAGGACTAACACCACTAAGTAGGGTGAAAAGTGTTATAATGCTATCTAATCCTGCCCGCCTCCCCAGACCCTGCAATTTAAAGATATAAGAGTATGTCCTGTTTATTGGGTACCGCCAATCAACTTTCCATTTAATACTCTTAAAAATGTAACCTACACATAATGTTTCTTGCTTCCTTTCTCTTCCTGGCTTCAATTCAATTTTCCCTCTTCACCCCCTCCCCCATAGAGTATGGTACATCTCTTCTTGTAATGTTTAGTGTCCTAACTTTTCTCTCCCTCTGCTGCCTTATCTTCTTTTTCCCTATAATGGTTTCTCTATGATACTCCAGTACGTATATTTTCTCTGTCATATCTTCTTTCACTTTCTCCCCAAGCTTTTCCCATATGTAATGAGGATGTACACCCCTGGGGCCACATAAGGCTTCCTCATCCATCCAACTTCTGAGGACTAGAGTCAGGCTTTAGAAGAATGCATTGTGGAGGCAGCACCACCATAGTCTGATGATTTTCTAAATCTGAGCAGCCTGGACAGCTGACATGTCTGGCGATTGTGTCAGAGACACAATGGAGCTGTTGTGGCAACAAACCACTCACATGAAGCAATCAGGGTGGAGTGCGGAGGCCAGGAATTCCCCTCGGGTGATCCAAACATTATCTTTCAAAATATATATATTTTATCAGGCACTGGTTTTTGTTAGTTTGTTGTTAGCAGAACCTCCACAGGGCATGTTTGGGGAGAGGAGATGAGCTCCCAGCCACCCTATCTAAGGGTATGTCTACACTGGCAAGTTTCTGCGCCACAAGTGATACCACTTTTATTAAAATGCTGGAATTAAACCGCTGTTGCGTGTCCACACTGTGCTCCTTGTGTCCTTGTATCCACATTAACAGCTCTTGCAATGGCAAAGACAGCAGTGCATTATGGTAGCTATCCCACTGTGCAACTGGCCGCAGGGTGCTTTGGGAAGGGTTTGCAATGCCTCATGGGGCAGGCACAGCATCACACGATGCAGGTTTCCCAATCCCATTGTTCCATGGGCATCCTACTACATTGCCAGCTGCTTTTCAACTGAAGTGTGTGTGTGTGTGTCTGGGGGGAGGGGGGGGGAAGAGTGTGTGACAGGGAGTGTGTGTGTGTATGGAGCTGGGAAGAGAGATAGTGTGTTTTGGGGGACAGAGAGAGTGTGTCATCCTGCTGTTTTGTAAGTTCAGACAGTGGCAGGAAGCAACCAGCCCTGAGGCAGGGGGAAGGGGGAAACCCTGACAGCAGCCCCCACCTCCCTCCCTGGGCTCGCTGCACAGCAATCTCTCTCTCTCTCTCTTTCACACACACACACCTGGGTTCAACAGCACGAGCATTCCACATTAATGGTTTGCTTTGTGTCCCGGAGCAGATCGGCACAGCATGCAACGGCTGTCAGAAACGGTGCTTTGAAAGGGGAGGAGCACATGTCTCCAGGGCAGCTGAGTTCAAAACAATGAGCAGAGCAGGCACTTGAAGCATTATGGGACAGCTCCGGAGGCCAATTAGAGCGCAGAAAACAATCAAGAGTCTACACTGGCAATAGAGCGCTGGAGCCTCTGTGCAAATAGCCTTACGACTCTCGTCGAGGTGGTTTTTTTGCAGCGTTGCAACTGAGGAGTTTCTGCGCACAAAGTGGCTTGGCAGTGTGTACACGGCTGCAGTTTGAGCGCAAAAAGCTGCTTTACTTGCCAGTGTAGGCAAGCCCTGAGCTACTCCAAGATTACAGCTGCTGAGTGACTACACCTCATCTCCTGCATCCTGGGCCTATTCTACTGATGATTAAATGGACCTAGGATTTGTCCAGTAGAATGGGCACTAGGAGCTCTAAATTTCAGAATGTCCTGTGTGCTGTAATTCAGCTCTATAAGATGGAAATATTCAGAGAGCAGTAAAGTCACTCAAGTTCCATATTGTCAGCAAGATGAGACTAGATATTCTACTGTAACATATTGCATTCATGTGGCTGAGCACCAAAATCATTGTTCGTGTCCCATTTCACAACTTACAGTTATTCTGACTATACATTTTTATTCTGTTTTACTGAGCCTAAAAGCAGAAGAATTAATAAAACCTGAGTTCTGGATGTTCTCCAATGTTAGCCTAGATTCGCTTGATTTAAACCAAAGAGAACCTTACACTGACATCCAGCTTCACAGAAAATCACAAAATAAGGTAAACTAGACTAAAAATGAAGCAGATGGAAAAAATATGTCATTACAAACTTCTGTAGTTGATTTCCTTTCCTCTTCAAAAGTCCTTTCCCCCTCACATCTCATTTGGTCCCCAAACAATGTAAGATCTAACTTTTATAGGGCCTTCCTTATATCACCTTGACAGAAGAACAGGCTGGAAATATGGTAGTGATACAATCGTTTCAGGTATGGTACACACAGGAAGCTTACATACAGGTTCTGTTTGTGGGGCAGTTACATTCCATGTGGCTCACAAGTTACCATTTAAATTATGGTGTTGCAGAAAGAAAACATAAGTTAATGATGTTTTGAGTCAGACTCTCCACTGTAATCCAAACTATTGTGGCTAAGTAAAGGTTTACAGAAAGTAATCGCTTGAATTTCAAAAGGTGCTGAGCACCTGAAACTCCCATTGAGTTCTGTGACATTTGTGGGTACCTACTACCTCTGAAAATGAGCCATAAAAGTGTGGGCAATGAGTTCACAATAAACGATACTGCTCCAAATTTCCTAAATATTTCCCATACTTCACTGCAAAGCAGCACCAGACCTATTGCTCCTGCCCCCCCAGCAAATCTGAATGGTGACAGAAACTGTGCAATTGTACTGTCTCAAATGACGTTCCCTGGAACTTTATATATGATCTACATTCTGTATATATTAGCCATAGCCTACTTTATCCCTGGTTTATCTATGTGTCCCCTTGTCCTTTGCAATAACAACGTAGTATCCCTGCCTGATGTATATCCCACTTAACCAAAACATCACTGTCTCTCTAGTTACTAGTTACAGTGGTTCTTAACCTGGGGTGCACGCACCCCCTGGGGGTGCGAGATGCCCTTTCTGGGGATGCGAGACATGCCAGATTTTGTTAGAAGGTAAATCATCGAAAACACAAATTAAGCACAGGCACATAAGTACAACTACTTTGTTTAATCAAACCTATGTATTTATTAACATTATACATTTTTTAATGATTACTGTAATATACAAACAAAAATATATCTAGGTTTAAAGAACTGACCTACTTCAACGATTTTTGATAAGGGGTGTGAGAACATATTTTGAGAACCAAAGGGGTGTAGGCTGCAGTAAAGGTTAAGAACCTAGTAAAAAATGAGATGTCCAATGGGTGCCTTACTGCAGACACTATGAACATCACAATCTCATGTGCTTATATATATTTTTTTTCTCTCTGAAAATGTCTAATAAAAATAAATTATTAAAACGTAATCTCACCTATAACTTTTCCCAGGAAGAGCGCCTTTGGGGAGTTGAACTGAGTGTCAGAAGCTGTTGGCAGGCTGTAACTTGCTGGAGGATAATGATCAAGCTGGGGAAAGTAAAAAACAAGAGGAGACTTTTAGAACCGTACCCTGTTACACTGTTCGTGAATCAGGTCTTCCTTGTGGAGATTATAGCGCCATTTAGATCTCTGTTTCTGGATGCTCTTGTTTTATCTGTGATAACAGTGACAGTACCCTTGAGAGCCAAGGTCAAGCCACTGTTTTACAAGGAATTCATTGCACCTTCAGTGGTCAGAAGTAAATGAAGGGTAATTCAGGATACTCCTGCACAAAGAATTAAAATGGGAGGTGTGTGAATGGCCCCAGGGGACACTGCTTTCTAGAAGATTCTGAGCTCATGCAAGCACAGTTATTTCCACAAGTGTGACTATACACAGGCAATACTCTCAAAGAACTACAATTACTGGTAACTAACTTCTCTAGCTTCCTTATGCAAACTGTCCAAGCAATAGCCTAAGAGCAGAAGCTCTTGTGCTTATTAAACTGGGAAGGAAAAAAGTGCATTGGTGATGTCCTAAGACCTGTAGAAAAACCTCTGTGAGTACGTTCAGAAATGCTTTTCAATTGCACATAACTTTACTATTCACCAATTCTTTAAAGCTTAGTCATGGATGTACACACTAGGTTAAAGTCTTAACGTTCAGTCATTTTTGAGTTATCTTATGGAAAAGATTATAGCAGTATTTTCTTACCTTAGGCAAATTACAATTTGTTTATAGTCTCACATAAATCAAAAATGGCTGAACAGATTTCCTCAGACTTGCAAGAAGAAAAAGTTCACCTTTCAGCTGAGATGGGGCATGTAAAATTTCAGTTTAAGAGAAGGTGGTTTTTTTCCAGAGTTATAAGCAGGTGAAGACAAAGAGTTAAAAATAAAACTGGATTGCGACATAAACCACAGCAGGTGCCAACAAGCACATATTAAATTATGTACTTGATATCAGTTTCCATGGTAAAAGGGAATCTGGCATCTAGCATCACTTGCATACTTTCCATTAACATTAATGTGAGTTACATGTGCAGCAGGTGAGAAAAATAAACCCCTCTTCTTTCAGGAGACAAATGGTAATGGCTTAAATCTGAGTTAGAAATCCAAAACAGTGCTGCACTCAGTGTTGTCATCATCATAGTCACCTGGTTACTGAACTAACAAAGATTTGACAGAGGTATGCCAGGAACAGCTTGTTGAAATAATTACCCAAGGTCTGATTTTTCAGTCTCTCACAACTGGTTTTACATTAGTCTAACACCACTGACTTCAAGAGAATTGTTTCTGATTCATTCTCGTGTGGGAGGAGAATCACGCTCATCTGTGTGTGAAACCAGAATAGAACTAATTTTCCTGGTTTTCCTCTGACTTGTGCTTCTGTAAATCAGGGACAATTCCACTGAAGTAAAACCACTATCAGTGGGAAGATAATCAGGCCCAGAAGCACTGAACTTTATTTTGAAATTGGCTAACATTTCCTTTGAACTCTGCCATCTCCATCATCCATCAAGGAAGAGCACTGTTTAAATATTTCTTTTTACTGTAGCACAGAATTCTAGCTGTTGGATCTATACATCTGAGATCACTAGGACACCTATTATATTTATTTGTACTGTGGGAGCACCTAAGAGCACCAGTCATGGACCCTGTTGTGCTAGTAACTGTACAAACATATAACAAAAACATAATCCTTGCTCCATAGAGCTAATTATGGCTGGATAATGTACCTGGAAAGAAAAGTGAAATTAAATTATGATTCAGTGTGAGTATCTTTATCAAAAAATGTTAGGCACCAATCCTGCCAGCCCGTTGCATGGTGAAACTCCTTTTGACTTTAGTGTGAATTCCATGTGTAGAAGAATCAACCCCTTGATGAATCCAAGGCAAATCTCTATTTTGTTATATAGGGTCAGAGTACGGCCTGTTCTGCATATGCATGCTGCAGTGCATCTCCTCAGCAACATGGACTACTGCTAGCACATCAGACTGGTCCTATGCTATATATGCTGCCTTCCCATAGAATATCGAGTCCAGTTCAACATCTTGGTCCTTATCTTCAAGGTGCTCAATAAGCTGGGCCCAGCATACCTAAAAGGCTGCATCATGCTCTGGGATGAAGGCTGTGTTCACCAACTCTGCTCCTCCGGCACCACGGAACTCTCTTGGGGGCCAGTCCCAAACTGTGGACTGAACTCCCACAGGAACTATGGACCATCACAAACCTCACTACCTTCCGCTCCAAGTGCCAGGCATACTTCTTTGACCTGGTCTTCTTTAATATAAACACACTGTAGAGTGTACATTTAAAACAAAACAACATCCTTCCCACCCAAAACCCTACCAAAGCAAAACATGATGAAGCATGGGTTCATTATAGCTTCTCAATGAAATGGCTGTGAGAATATTTTCAACACAGGCAAAATAACATACTTCTCTCTAACCCTTTTAGCTGAAACTACCACAAAAATTACCCGAGGCTGACACCTGGCATGGGAAATTTCTCCCAGAACAGTTTAAGTTTGGCAAAGTTACAAGGTTTTGTAATGGGACGTATCAGACAACCTCAATTATACGTGGCATGGCTATGTTGCCTAGAACAGAATGCAGGGGAGTGAGGAATTCCCCTCACATCCCTGCACCAGCTACCTGTATCATGGGGAACAGTGTGGGAGGGAGATTCTACTCTCTCTCTCATGCAGGGAGGTGGGGATTAGGAGAAACCCAAACCTTGGCTCTGCCTCTTCCATCCAGCGTGCTGGACAGTACAGCTGTGCCAGTGTTTGGGGGAGATATGCTGTGCCAGGGATGGGGGAAACCAAGAGGCAGATTGTGAGTCTCTGAAACATAATCTGTTTCGCAGTCTGCTCAATGCATGGAGTTAGTAGCAAACCTACAATTGAGCCCATGCCATGTACTTTGAGCTGGTGAAATTTTGCTGTTGGTATCTGCATGGAAATGTTCAAATTTAAGTAAAAACTGAAAAAGTAGGTGAAGAAGTCCAAAAGTGCAAGTTTCAGATATCTTCATGGATCTCCTCACCAAAGCCAGGGCCGGCTCCAGGCACCAGCTTAACAAGCAGGTGCTTGGGGCGGCCAAGGGAGAGGGGCGGCATGTGCGGCAATTTGGGGGCGGCAGGTCCCTTACTCCCTCTAGGAGTGAAGGACCTGCCGCCGAACTGCCGCCACCGATCGCGGCTTTTCCCCCCCCCCAATTGCCGGCGCTGGTCGCGATTGCGATCGCGGCTTTTTTTTTTTTTTTGCTTGGGGCGGCAGAAATGCTGGAGCCGGCCCTGACCAAAGCTCAACTCAACTTATTTAAATCCCCCTTTACTTCCCCCCCAAAAAAGGGAATATGGGAAAATGACTGAAATATATGGTTAGAATGAACCTTCACTTTAAATCCAGAGAAATGAGATTTTATGATTCTTCCCTGGGTGCAGGAAGAAGGAAAAGATTTCTGATTATACATGAAATCAGACCACTATACCTGCTCTTGAACCCCTTGGGGAAGTTCTGGTCTGCATCCAGACCCAAAATCTGTGAGTTATGCCCTTCCCCAGTTTTGACACTATGAATTAAGGGGAATATTGTTTAGCTAGTGGGGAAATAGTATATATGGTGCTTAAGGAATCAAAGGGAGGTCAGTGGTGAGATTTCTTTTCTCTTATTTTTATTATTTGTCTGTGTTCTATTCAAACAATCTTATAAAAGAAAACACAATTTTAGAAGAATCTAATCCAGGACATTTATAGATCAGTGACTGAAGGAACACAGGCGCTTGGAAGGACTGGATTCTTTCTAAATCTCATGCTCTACTGCCATCCAGTGGCTGTTCAGGTATCAGCTGCTAGAACTAAACTGCTTGCAATCATCATAAGAAATACTGCAATTATCTCAGTCTAATGTAGATCAAGACTCATAACAGAAAAGGCATTATTACTATTACATGGTATTTGAAAAGGATATTGCATTATTTAATGAATACAAAATAAATCTTTTGCATATACATAGGATGGCATCATGAATATGTGTTAAATTATAGTTTCTTGATTATCTTTCTGAGTTTTCATTACAGCTTCTTTTCTTTTAAAAATAATTAATTTCATTTGAGCTGAATATAAATACACAGCAAGATTGTGCACACAGTACAAACCAAACTGGTAGAAAACGTTCAGCTTCAGTTCTCAAGTCACATCAAGCCAACAAGGCTGACTTTATCTGACATTGCTGTTGTTTAGGGAGAAGTTCAATAAAATTCCATTTCTTTTAGATAACTACTCACTTTGATAATGTAACTCATGCTTGCTGCTGGTGCACTTTACTGGTCTTTCACAAAAAAGCAATGAGCACACCTGGCTCGCACATGAAGTAGAATGCAGTGTAAACTAATCTTTTAGGTAGACCATATCCCCTTGGGGCTGGCAGAGGCCAGGGTCACTACCTAATGCTCTCCTGAGCCCTATGTAGAGGTCCTTCCCTCCTACTTATTCAGGATAGAGGAGAAGAGGCTCTCTATATCTTCTTCTGATGTTAACTGTAATAATGTCATCTTTTCTTGGACAATGTGTTATTGCTATCTTTCACGGCAGAGCCAAAAGTAGAACCCAGGTATCCTGACTCCAACACAGTGCTTTAATCACAAAATTATCTTGAATATATCCAGATACATGACTGCTTCCTACCAAATACCTGTGAGTATTCAGAGTGGTGTTGGCGCATTTCACAACAACCAGTCCAAACCCAGAAGTCCTTACTCGGTTTTTAATCAGTTCTTATTCCAGTAGAATTCCCATTGACTGCTATGAAAACTTTGCCTGAGTGAGGCCTGAGGAAAAACTGAGTGAGCACATCAAGATTTGGCCCAGCATTAGAATTTCACAGCCACATTTTTTCATTATGGTCTAGTGAGTAGACGACTGTTCAATAATGGCTCTACCACCAATTTAAGGCCTGATCTTGCACTTCTGAAGGTAATGGGGTTTTGCCATTGGATTCAATGAGAGCAGGCTCAAGTACTGGATACGTGACTGTATGCAACTGAACCTAGAAACTTGCTCTGTGACTCTCAGTAAATCCTTGAACTCTGTGTGGCTCAGTTTGCCCGTATGCAAAATGGATATGGAACAAACAGGAATGTAGTGAAGCTTAATTAACATTTGCATTAGATATTCAGATGAAATTTGCTATATAGATGTAATTATTATTTGTTTTAAGTAAGACTCCAAATTTTCTTCTCCAGGGCTATATGCTGATTTAAGAACTACTGCTTAGGCTATTATAGTCTTCTTCCAAAGGGATTAACTGCATTCACTTATAATAAAAGCTTTTCACATTGATTTAAATTGGAAATGCAATCAGCATAAGATGCATCGCAGTTAAAAATTAAACACACAAGGTTTCCCCCATCCCCTTAAAAAAATTGACTAGATCCTTAGCTCATGTAAACTGCTGTAGCACCACTGAAGTCAATGGAGCTACACTGATTTACAGCAGCTGAGGTTCTGGCCCAATATGTGGAAAATATGCAAGCTCAGATGAAGGCTTAATAATTAGGTATGTTTCTAAAAGTTGGTCTCAAAATGTAACAGGAGCACTAATGTGAAAACAGGTCCCTGTTTTGTCTTAAATTAATTCTTTACCTTGACCACCATCAACTGAAATAACATTATGGTAATTTCAGATCATTGTGGGCTCTTTTTCCCTATGTTTAATTGATGAACTTTATGTCAAATGTTAACAGAAGCAATAATAGATTATTTAATGCCAGGTTATTAAAATTAAAGAGTGTGACCCCTTGTGCTCAAAGACAACGTTAATGGGACATTAATTTGTCCAATATGTACTGTCATATAATGTAAAATATGTATCTATTTCTGGTTATGTTTATTTTATACATTGATTTTTAGGCTTTTAACCTTATTTCTGAGAATATTTTGTCACTTTTGCTGGGCATTTAGTCACAATAGCATTATGCCAATATAATGAGCTCACAGACAGAGAAACACATATGCTTTTATTATATGAAATATATTATATAAATTATCTTTCTGCATACAGTGTATCAGGTGAGAGCCAGTGTTTTGTGACATGATCTTAAGGAAGAATTTTGAAAACATATATAAATGAATGCCAAGTTTTTCAAAAGTGACCCATTGATTTTGGGTGGCTCATTTTTTTCATACTGCTTGAGCCCTTTTAATGGAGCCTGATTTCTAGAGGGTGAGCGCTCAGCACATTCTAGAAGTGCAACTCCTCTGAGGTGTTTCAAACACTGAGTCATCCAACATCATTTGAAAATCTTGGCCTAACTCTTAGACCTTATCTACATTTGCAGTGGTGTGTAAGGTACAGGTAGCTACGTGCCACAGTGAAAGACAGTGAAAGGCTCGGCAGCTCCCCACTGCTGGAGCCTTTGTGGCATGAAAAGGCTCCAGTGGAGGGAGCTGCCGGAGCTTTTTCCCCACTGCAATGAAAGCCTCTGGCAGTGGGGAACGTTTCTCTGCAATGAGGAGGCAGCAGGACACTATACTGCTAAAAAATAGCAGTGTTGACATGGGAGCTGTGTAGAGAGCTGTGTAAGGTACATACTCTGGAGGTTTAGGTGTTTAGGCATGACCTCTACTCACCTAAGCTGTGCCTCACCATCTACAGTGCTATTTATACCAGTGCTAGTTGGAAGGGTAGTGTCTGTATTCTACATGTCACGGAAAGTGTAGACTTCCCTTAGTAACAGAAGTCGCTTCTTCGTACACATTTGGGTAGACTGAGACAGATAGCCCTTAATACAAAAATGATTAATGTTTGCTGGAGATGAAAACCTTCAAAATGAAGCATCATTGAATGTATATAATGTTGACATCTAGAGTTTATAATAAATACCAATATTACAATAAAATATTCCCCTCCCAGAGAACCACTGGCTGTGTCTCATGATATACAAAGAAGGTTAGCAACCAACCTCCGCTCTCTGGAAGGCTTCATTTCAGCATTTTGTTATACATATAGTTCATTGCCATTTGTTCAACATGAAGAGAAATGGGTTGAGATTCCACTTGTATTAGGTTTAGGAAATAGGACTCATACTTCAAAAATCTTTCTTATTTCATCTTTTTCTCTTAGGGGTTTTAATTCCTTCAAAAACCTGAAAATTAATCTTGCTTTGGGATCAGATAAGAGAGATTGATCAACTGGCAGAATATGGGACGCCATAAGGGACATTTATCCTGTCAGGGTGGAAAAAATACCAAAATAAGGCAATGAGTTGATGAAAGGTTTACAAATTATGGTCTGTAGAGTCCTTCTTGGTGATCTGGAGAATGAAAGCTTTTCAGAACCAGGCTGTGTGTAAGGGGTCTGTGAAAGTTGGTTGTTACCACAGAACAGTGGTTTTTAACATGTGGTCCGCAGACCCCTGGGGTTCCGCAGACTATGTCTAAGATTCCCAAAGGGGTCCGCACCTCTATTTGAAAAATGTAGGGGTCCACAAATGAAAAAAAGTTGACAACCGCTGCTCTAATATGTGTAAAGCTTTGAGACTTTGCTAGTTGACTGACAAGTGGCGGGGGGTGGAGGGGGTGGGAAGAAAAAGATTTGTCTGCGATAATGCATAGTTCAGCTTAGCAGCAGCAAGTCTAAGGAGTGCAAATAGTTACAGCTTCAGGTTTTATAAAAGCAATACAACCTTAGGGCTAAATTCTGTCCTGGGATGTATAGGAAAGATTTCTATTGATTTATTTTTTTTCTATTGAGTTCAATGGGAGTCACACATGTGCCAATGAGGAGAGAAGGTCCCTATGGCCCCTGAATTTCAGGATATTAATATTTGACTCTCCCATTTAGTTAAGAGGGATATGGACTTTTTTGCAAATTTTCCAGTCCTTCTGATTTCAGCTCAGTCATAAACTAATGCTTCATTGTTTTTCTCATGGGATTTTGGTCTTTCTACTTCCTGTTTTTGATTAAATTGGGAAATGCAGAGCCACACCCAGTTTACTAAACTTCTTTAAATTGCAAAAAGAAAAAAAAATACATTGGGTTCAGTTCAAGCATTTGGTGAAGGCTCAGGCTTGCGTTCACTTCATTTGAATTGAATCATCAATCACTACTTATAAGAAAGTCCTGTCTTTACCAGGGTGTGTTCCAAGAACGTTTCACACTATTTCCCTGAGTACATTCTCTCCATCATGCTTCAAGTCCCCTCCAGCCTAAGAAGAGAGAATTGCCAGTCATCCTTGAATTTTGTAGCCTGAGCATGAGTGCCGATGTCCCTGGCATAGGCTTTGATACTTCCATCTGAGGAAGTGGAATCCCATGGAAGACTCTTACGCATAACCCTTTGCAAGACCAGAGGTATAGCCCTCAGGCTTCCAGAGGTAAAATAATAGTTTTATAGAAAAAGATAAACCTTTGGTGAGACCGGAACCAGGGTTTCCAGTGTTCCAAACATATGGCATGTTTTGACTGTTGGCCTGAAAGAAGAATGGCTTGTTCTGAGTGAGATTTGAGTGTATGTGGATGGGTGTAAAAGAACAGTTCATTGTGAGGTGGGTTTCAGATACCAGACTCCATGGTTTCAGAAATACAAGAGTATGGACCACTTGCAAATGGTTATTTAATGCATCTGGAAAATTTAAGCTTCAAAATATAGGCCCAAGAGAAGAAAAATATTTTAATATAAGAACATTTAGAAAACAGTCTCAGTTTGCAAACTGTAGATGGGAGTATGTTAGATTTAATGCCAGACACTGATATTACTTTCGAACAACGTTCATATATTTCATGAAGCTTGTATAGGATGGTGAACGTGTTCCTGTAGAAATTTGTTGGGCTGGGTGGTACATAGCCCTTGGGTACATAATACATTCATGGAAATGGCTTTAAAAGAAGGCATGGAGGTTTGGAGACCTGCTGAGAATCTACAAATATATCCCAATAAGGAAACTGATCATTAACATTATATTTTGCTGTGTTCCTTTGGGTATTATTCTATTTAATATTAAAATACATCCCATTTTTATTTCCTGTGTAACAAACTTAATAGCTCTTATATAGCACAACAGGAAAAACAAGTATAATAGGAAGCTATAACAGAACAGTGTATTGTCCAGATTCCATCCTCATTTGGAATCTTGATTTTGGGGCACTGCATGGGAAGCCAGAGGGAGAAAGTATGAGTCTAGCCCTAAGGCAGAAATTCTTTTCATTCACGGCTCTATAAGGGCATAATCCAAAGTCCAATGAAATCAACAGAAAAACTCTCATTGACTTCAATGGACTTTGGATCAGGCCCTAAGCATAGGGAGATTTTTTCGTGGACTTTTTTTTTTTTAAAGAGGCTTTATTGATGTGTGAATAACTCTAAACACCATTTCATCACCAAAAACTTGATATTAGATTGTAGCGGGGTGAACACCCGCTCCAGCCCTGAAGGGGTTGGAAAAGCCCTGCAGGGCTGGGGCTGGGGAAAGGAGCAAAACCCCAGCTGATTGGTGGAAGTGGCTGCAGCTGGGGCCATGCCTCAAACAGAGCAACTCGGCCTTATAAGAAGGCCAGGGCAGCCAGAAGCTGAGCAGTCTCTCCTCTAGCTAGGGTGACTAGATAGCAAGTGTGAAAAATCGGGACGGGGGTGGGGGGTCATAGGAGCCTATATAAGAAAAAGCCCCAAATATCGGGACTGTCCCTATAAAATCGGGACATCTGGTCACCCTACCTCTAGCTGTGGAGGGAGACAGGCCTGGCTGCTGGTTGAGACGTACCTGGGAGTGAGGCAGGGCTGGGGAAAAGCCAGAGGAGCAGGGGAGCTCCAGGCTGGTGACTCCCCAGGCTGTAGGGCTGGGTTCTAGGCCCATAGAGGTACTGAGGGTGGAAGAAGGCAGCAGGCCAAATCCCCCTTGCCAGTGATGAGTGGCATACACTGCAGTCTGCCCCAGGGAGTGGGGCTAGTTGGTGACTGGCAGTAGCCTTACATTGAGGCAACTGGGGATAGGGGGTGGGGGTTCCCCTGGGTGGGGCAACCCTGAGGCTGAGGGGTTACTGCCAGAGGGGCAGCACCCCAGAGAAAGGGGCACTGGGGTCCGGGAGGGACACGGGGGCCAACGACAGGCGGGACACCTGGCCTGCAGAGGGCGCTCCGATGACTGGTGAGCTAATTCCCGAGATGACCAGCAGGAGGCGCCGCAGGGGTGAGTCCGCGCCAGATTACATATATCGAGACTGTTCTGTTGTTTATGATCTGGAAAATACCCTACTGAAGTATTATAACCTTTAATGAAGTCAGAACAAATAAAACTTGCCCTACAGCCCAGCTCTTGACTTACTAGGATAACATATTCCAAATTTGTCTTACTTAGCTTCTTCTTGTCCACAGGTGAACTTATGCAGCCTTGGAAATGTGCCATGGCTACTGGTAGTTGACATTTAATAGAGCTGAGACACAAGAATTTTTATAAGCAAATTTAAACTTTGTCCACATCATCCAAAAAGCAGAAGAAAAAAAGTTCAAATGTTTGCCTATATGAATTTTTTTTAAATACAGTTTTCTTGAAGCCTAGACCAACAGTTAACACTGGACACAATTCCTGAGAAAATGGTGGTATTACAAACAGGATACAGTAGTTTAATGAGGCAATAACTGTTGATTTATCCACAGTCACTGAATGAGAAAATTGTAATATACAACTTGTTTGACAGAGTCCCTGTTACTTTGTTTAAATATGCCTATATTAGCGATGAGGGCCATAATTCCAACAATTAAAATCATTCACACTAAACATTTGTTTTTAAGCCTATATGTATTTATGTCAAAGACTTTAATCAAGTTCTGATTGACCGGCACAAAGACATAAGTTACTATCCAAGTATTCAACAGACTTATGTTTATAGCATCAGCTGCAGTACGAACGGGCTCAATAGTGAACCTTTTATTTTATTTATTCATAAGTGATGCCCCTGAGAGCTGTGATAAAACAATTCCACAGAACATAAGTAGTAGTGATTTATTGTCAGAGTGAAGATTATTTAAATATTTCGGACACTGAATGTACCCTACAGGGTTATTACAGTAAGTCAGAGAGACGGGTCTTCTGAATATGAACTTGCTGTTAACACAAGAAAAACAAACCCCATGCACTGGAGTTGGTGCACTGATGAGAGTGACATTTTATAGCGCTGTGAGAGCTTGAGAAACTGCATCTGGCAAGCCAGCTGCCTCATTTAAAAAGAGGTAAACAATCTGCTAGTCAGGCTGGAAAATGGTTTATAAAAGGAATACAAGTCCACTTGGTGCAGCAGTATTGTGCCAAAGAGAACCCAAACATTGTGACCTGCCTTAGGACACTGAGGCCTTGTCTACACTGGCAAGTTTGTGCACAATAAAGCAGCTTTCTGTGCTGTAACTCCCGAGGGGTACACACTGCCAAGCCATTTAGTGCGCATAAACTGCGCAGTTGCAGCGCTGTAAAAAAAACACCCCGATGAGAGGCGTAGAGCTTTCTGCGCCGGGGGTACAGCATCACGATGCCAGCGTAGACACCCTGGTCGATTCCAGTGCTGTGATTGGCCTCCGGAAAGTGTCCCACAATGCTGTTCTCGCCTCTCTGCTCAGAAGTTTAAACTCTACTGCCCTGCCCTCAGGTGACCAACCATGAGCCCCACCCCTTAAATTCCTTGGGAATTTTGAATGTTCCCTTCCTGTTTGTTCGGTGACGCGTGCAGTGGTCTCAGCGCATCTTTCCTGAAGGCCATGCCTGCTCCACGCACCAGGCGATCCCCCACTTGGAGCAATGCCGAGCTGCTGGACCTCATCAACATTTGGGGATAGGAGGCTGTCCAGTCCCAGCTGCGCTCCAGCCGTAGGAATTATGATACCCACGGACAGATTTCACGATGCATGACAGAAAGGGGCCATGACTGGGACACACTGCAGTGCAAGGTCAAAATGAAGGAGCTGCGGAACGCCTATCACAAGGCGCCGGAGGCAAACCACCATTCCGGTGCTGTGCCCACGACCTGCCGGTTCTACAAAGAGCTGGACATGATACTCGGTGGCGACCCCATCTCCACTGCGAAGGCCACTGTGGATACTTCGTTGGCTTGCATGCCAGTTGAGAGTGGATCGAGCCAGGAGGAGGAAATCTTGGATGAGGATGTGGAGGGGGACCTAGAGGCAGAGGATGACTCCGAGGTCAGAGATGCATGCAGTGAGGAGCTCTTCTCTACCCCAGAGGAGTCTAGCCAGTCACAGCTGTCGGAGCTTGGCGAAGCGCAAACAGGAGAAGAGGCCCCTGGTAAGTGACTTTGATTTTGGGAATCGTTGAAGTGAGTTGTTGGGGGCAGGTTGGTTGCAGAAAGCAGGCTTGTGACTGTATAATGCGTGTACCACAACATGCCTAGTCTGAGCGGCGGAACAGGGTGTTGATTGACTCCCTCACTTCATGGGAATCTGCCTCAGAGATCTCCACAAAATTCTCATGGAGATACTGGGCAATCCGCTGCCGTAGGTTCGTTGGCAGAGCTGCTTTGTTTCTTGGCCCATTAAGGGTGACTTTCACACACCACTCTGCTATCATGGGGGCGGGGGTTGGGCGTTGCTGCACACAGGCAAGCTGCATAAGGGCCAGGGCGGAAGTCGCAGTCTTGAGAAGACCCACCCTTGAGTCCCCGCTCACCCTCAGCAGTGAGATATCTTCCATAATGAACACAGCCTATGGAAAATGTGGGGATAGTAATGATTGTAACGCCCCCTTCCCCCACAGTGCTGTCTCTCTCCAAGAGCCAAGTGTCCAGTACAGTCCTGCAACACTGATTTCCCCTGCCCCTGTGGTTACTCACCATTTTGGGGGTCTTGTGGCTCATGTGTGCTTGCTGGGAGCCAGCCAGTTAGTGATAGATATGTGAATAGTAGCTGAAGTACAGTACCCGCTGCACTGTACTCCAAAGGAGAAGGTTGGATAGGACACCTGGACATACACAAATCTTTAACTGTCCCGGGACCCCACCTCCTCCTGGGACCCTCCCTTCCCCCACCCCCCTCAATGCTGATGTGTTTTTTTGTTTCTCCCTCCCCTCCAGTTGTTGTTTTTTAATAAAAGAGTTGTTTTGGTTTGAAAGCAATTTTTATTCTATTAATTGAAAGCAAACAGAGCCCTGCAAAGCAACAGGCAATTTTCTTAAACCTTCATAGTACATTGTCTGCACCAATCACAATCACCTCCTAGCATTACAAGCACTGCACTTCTGAGCACAGCAACAAATATTAGTGGCTTTCAGCTTCAAAGTGTTGCCTCAAGGCATCCCTGAACCTTACGGTCCTACGCTGCGCCCCTCTAATAGCTCTGGTCTCTGACTGTTCAAATTCAGTCTCCAGGCGCTGAGCCACAGCGGTCCCGCCCTGAGTGCTTTCACCCTTCCCTTCATTCGGTCCAGCCTCCCAAATAGTCAGCACCAGCGGGCCTTTAAACGGCCAAAAGCACACTCAACAGTCATTCTGCACTTGCTCAGCCTGTTGTTGAACCACTCTTTGCTGCTGTCAAGGTGCCCCATGTATGGCTTCATAAGCCACGGCATTAAGGGGTAGGCAGGATCTCCCAGGATCACAATGGGCATTTCGACTTCCCCTATGGTGATCTTCTAGTCCGGGAAGAAAGTCCCTGCTTGCAGCTTCCTGAACAGGCCAGTGTTCCGAAAGATATGTGTGTCATGCACCTTTCCGGATCAGCCTGCGTTAATGTCTGTGAAATGCCCACGGTGATCCACAAGCGCCTGGAGAACAACAGAGAAATACCCCTTCCGATTAATGTACTTGGTGGTTACGTGGTCTGGTGCCAGAATTGGAATATGGTGCCATTTATCACCCCTCCGCAGTTAGGGAAGCCCATTTGTGCAAAGCCATCCACAATGTCACGCACATTGCCTAGAGTCATGGTCTTTCAGAGCAGGATGCGATTAATGGCCCTGCACACTTCCATCAACACGAGTCCAACGGTTGACTTTCCCACTCCAAACTGGTTAGCGACCGATCGGTAGCAGTCTGGAGTAGCCAGCTTGCACAGTGCAATCGCAACACGCTTCTCCAGTGACAGGGCAGCTCTCATTCTCGTGTCCTTGTGCCGCAGGGCTGGGGTGAGCTCATCACACAGTCCCATGAATGTGGCTTTCCTCATGCGAAAGTTCTGCAGCCACTGCTCGTTATCCCAGACGTGCATGACAATGTGATCCCACCACTCAGTGCTTGTTTCCCGAGCCCAAAAGTGGCGTTCCACTGTGGTCAGCACCTCCATGAATGCCACAAGCAATCTCATGTCGTAGCTACTACATGTGGCAAGATCAATGTCGAACTCCTCTTGCCTTTGTAGTTTAAGGAATAACTCCACTGCCACTTGTGATGTGTTAGTGAGAGCGAGCAGCATATTGGTCAACACTGAGGGATCCATGCCTGCAGACCAAAGATGCAGAGCTCACAGTACACAAACCACTGAAAGATGGCACCAAATTTGGACGGAAGCACAGGGATTGCTGGGATGCGAAGCAATGCATCACAGGCATTGGGACAGGACCCAGAATGCCCCGCGACCCCCTCTGCCTTCCCACAACTCTTAGCGGCAGAAGAGGAAGAGATGCTCTGTGGGATAGCTGCCCAGAGTGCACTGCTCTGAATACCGCCGCAAGTGTGAACACATTACTGCGCAAGCAGCTGACAGTGTGAACACACAACAGCAGTTTCCCTTCAGTGCTCTCTGAGCGGCGCTGTAACTGCTGGTGCTGTAACTCTGCCAGTGTAAATGTGCCCTGAGAAAAGAAGTCACTTTGATCTCTAACACCCACATTTTCAAGCACAGAGGAGTGCATATCTTCCCAAATTCTGAGAAATGGCAGGTGATATTAATCCTGTGTCTTGGACTGGGCTCTGCATCAGAGGTTAGTGCAGCCCACCAGAACAAAACAATGCCTTCTTCTCTTAAGTATGTATATGCCCACATTAAAGTTGCCTCATTTACAGGGGAAAAACAGGTAAACCTCAAAGCCTTCCCTTTTCTGGGGTACAAACCAGAACCAAATTAAAATCCTCCCTTTTCCAGGGTATGATATAGGTAGCATAGGATTTTTCCTATCATCAGCCACTCCTTTCCTTATCCTCTTTTTCATGCATATCGTCCTGGCCCTGTAGTTTAATAAGCCTCACCTGCATCTGCTCCCCAATTATTTAACCCAGTTTTGTTCCATACATCTGCTGACGTGACAGGGTAAAAAGCCCTCAACCTAGTTTACCCTATCAGTGCAAACTTAGAGGTGTGTGGAAGCCTCCAAGGACCCAAATGGGTAGTTTACGCTCTCTCACTCTCAACGTAACGTACTGCAAAAATGTTGGATTAACCCCATGAGAAGCTAGAGTTAGGCTAATTAATGCAAGGCGGGCATCCTTAACTGTGTTGGCATTTTCCAAATAGAGTCTGGGAGAGGGTTTCATATTCCATCACCAAGGTCGAGAACAAATTGTAACAACCAGCCATACAACTTCAGGAAACATTCCAGGCACCACAAAATAGAAGCATTTAAGGTCCAGAGGAAAAACTGACTACAAATCTTATCTGATATCAATTTATAGTTTGATAAATAAGAAACACCCTACCAAAACAGTTTCGTGAATAGTCTATACATGTTACACAGTTGCTGAGGCTGTGACTCTTTACAAACATAAGAGTAACTTTCTGAAGAAATGCTGCCTCAGTGCAACCAAAGTGATTCTGAATCAGAGATGAGTGCATACTCGACTGTGAGCTTCAGGCAAATGATGCCATAATCCACTGACAAAGCTTTCCCCTTCTGTTTTTTTACGGGCAGGTATCCATTTTGATCACCTCCTGGTAAATACAGTGACAGCTCCCATCCTTGATCTTTTGGCTTGGTTCCCAAGGAAACCTCCTCTTGTTATATTTTATTCATGGTGCCTGCTGTGTTGGTTCCCTCACATTGTAAACTAGGCGAGGGGATTAAAGAAGCCAACATAACATAAGGAAGTCAACTCTTTGGATGCCTTAAGTATGGACCAGCTATCTGAGATTCCTTGAGGGACCTGCAGGTCAATCTTCAAACATCCATTATTTAAATAACTAAAAAACCAACCAACAAACCCTGCCAGAGAAATGTTTCCCTCATTTTCTCAAATGTGGAATTTCTCTCCAAAATTACACTGTCCTAAGGCCAAGGAAGGGCAATATTCAATTCTACACTAATGACAGAATGAAGGTCCCATATCTTACAACACATTAATGCCAGAAGCAGGATTTATACCAGTAGAAACCCCAGAAATTCTCCCTTTCTGGTGGACATACAGCTTTTGTTTTTTAGCCTTAGCAGCTCACAAATACTATGACATTATTATGTACAATAAAGCTGTTTTGTGTAATTTTCTGAAATTTCTAAAATGTAGTTTCTCTGTTTCTAAGGCTTGGATAGCTGGAGTCATGGTGCTAAGGGAGCATAAAGGCAGAAGAACATTTTTGAATACTTCCTAAATATTTCTCAAATAGTTTTTCTATAAAATTTGAGGCATTTGTACAATAAATGAAGCTGCGGTGTGGTATAAAGGTTTTATTGGCACTTGTCTGGGATGATATGCCTATTTTATTTTTGGTTTGCCATTTGTAAGTACTCAGTCTATCTGAAACTCATGGCAGTAAAGCTTTTATACCACACCATTTGACATTCTCCATATGTATACACATATGTGACAGGAACTGAAAGCAGAACCATCTGATTAACATATATTTAAACAAAGAAAAGGGTGTTTAGAAAACATTAACTGCTTCTCACAGTGCCTCTGTGAGGTACGTAAATAGTATTGTGCTCATTTACAGAGAAATAAACTGAGGGACAGATAGGTGAAGTACTTGCCAGTGTCACACAGAAAATGAATTAGGACTGGAACCAGGAATCTAGAGTCCTAGGCCCTCAATCATACTCCTTCACTTATGTCCCAAATCCTGCCAACACTTATGCACATCCTGAATTTTATACTCTCGTATAGCTCCATTGGCCATAGCTCCATTGAGCTCAGTGGATCTATTCATGTTCATAAATTTAAGGATAGGCATATCTGAAAGTTTAGGGCATTGGTAAGAAAGAAAGGATGCTCCTCTGACTAGCTCACAAGACTGGGATTCAGTAGATATGGGACTAGTTATGCTATGTTTGTAACATGTATTCATATATTTGTATGGAAGGCAATAATAGTAATAGTTGGTATACCTATGACTATCACTGTTAGTAATAAAGCTATATAGTATTCAAAGGCTCAGATGTATATTTACCTGGAGAACTATGTCCCTTTCATTCCGTGTGACATTAACACTGTGTGGCTGTCCATTTGCCATGTTCCTGTGGTCTACATCAATGTTATATGGCTCTCCAGTGCCTCCAAGGTTGTATCGAATCTGTAAGTTTCCTATAGAAAGAAATGTACAACATTTTAAACTATTTATAACTTTATTTCCCAGAGCTTTTTTTGCCCCTCCTCATTTCACTTTTTACTTATGACCGCCATCATTTCATATTTAAATCGCTCTTGGAGTTGAGCTCTGCTGCAGGAGAATTTAAATAGGAAGAGTCAGTGCCTGATAATTTAAACCTAGTGGGGTGGTAATTGTTTCCAGTTTACAACCATAAACCAGATAGTGACCAGCATCTCAAAACCAAAGCAGGTGCAAACACTACTAACTAAAAAATAAACAAGTCAGAATTATACATGGAATGGTATGAAAGTGACTTATAAATGTTAACATGTAAAGCAAGACTGTTCTGTTGAGATTGTTATCCTTGCCCGAATAAAATTGTTAAAGCTAAATACAGAAATAAAAGAATAATAGTTTTATTTGGTAGAAGGAATAAGGATTTCCATCAATAAATTAAGAATACTTATGTAATAAGTATAACATCTGATTTATGACAGATGAATATTGAAATTATATGTGAACACAAGGCTTTCTTTCCATCCGATTTAGTTGTTGTCTATGGGTCAGCTGTCCTTGGGGTGTTTTGAAGGACTCTGAAGGAAAACTTTTAGTATTTGACGCAAAAGGGTTTTGACAAATGGGTGCTTCAAGTTAGGTGGCTAAGCAGAGGTGGTCAAAATTTTTTCATTGCAGCTCTTTTTCAATGGAGAACTGGTTTTTTGGAACTTTTTTTGCAGAAAATTTCAATATTTCATCAGAAAACTGAATGCGCTCACACCAAAGTTTTTAGCCAAACCCCAAAATATTCTGCTTCAAAATGATGCTGTTATACACCATGGGAGCTGTAGTTCAGATACATTATGCTTCCATTCTCTCTGGCTAGATTACTTCTCCCATGATGCACCATGGTCCGGGGTTCCTACGATGCATTCTCTCCCCTCACCAAGAGAGGAAAAGGTTGTGCATCTTTAGAGATATAGTGTGGCCAAAGGGCCCCTCCCACAGAAGAGAATAGGAGCATGAGGCATCTGAATTACAACTCCCATAAAACATAGCAGCACCATTTTGAATCAAAATATTTTCTTTTTTGATATTTCAAAAAAAGTCAGAATTTTATACTTCCCCACCACACATGGCTTTTCTAGCCAGCTCTACTTCTAAGTACCTATTTATGCATCTAAATAGGTGGCCTTATTTTCAGAAGTGCTACGCACCCAACAGTTTCCACTGACTTCAACAGACATTACCGCGTGAGGTGAACACTTCTGAAAATTAGGCCACTTATTTAGGTGCTTAAAAGTGGATTTAGGTGTGGATTTAAAGCAACTGAAATTTACTGAACATTTACTGAAATGTTGACTGTATGGTTCTAATCTTATATTTGAGTTGTAATTCTGCTGGAAAGGTTCCATCTGTATTTATTGATGTAATATTTATAAAATTAGAATTAAATAATAAATATGGCTCCAATCCTGCAATTTACAATGTGTGGGCAGAGGGATGACTGAAGCCAATCGGTTCCGCAAAGGTGCAGCTGTCTGCCTATGTATTGTAAATGTGAGGATTGGGGCTTATATTAAAAACATATACATGCATTTGTGAGCTTCAATGGGCTCTTAATAAACCACAAAAGCCAGGACTATTTTAAGATTCTATATAATGCAGCAGTCCAAATGCAAACTGGAAAAAAAATGTTCCTTCTTGTCCATATGAACCTCTCCTCTTCTCAGAAATACCACTCACCTCCTCCCTGATTTTCCCTTCCCAACAATGATAAGCTGCACTAAACATTTGAGAATGAGTTGATATTGTAGCTGCTTACAATTAAGTGGCATTGACAAACATTGCTTAGAGCTTGATCCTGGAAACACTTTGGCACGTGAATAAAGTAACTCACAAACCTAAGAGTCTGCAGGATCAAGCCCTGGACTTTCACTGTATTCATTTTGATTATGTAACAAACTAATTTTTGGGGTTGGGGTGGGAGGGGCAACAGCAGCAGAGGATATCACAGTGCTATAAAAAAGGGCTATATTCATAAAGAAATTTAGGCGTGATGACACTCATCATCACCACACCTAACTTTTAGAGCCTAGAAAACCACTGAAATTCACAAAGTCTGGGTTAGGCACCTAGGCTCCCTATACAATGAATGAGGAGAGACAGAAGCCTCAGAACAGGACTAAAAAAAGCCAGCATGCTAAGAGGCTCCTCGCCTAAGCTAACCAATGGGAGGTGCCAAGCCAAGGGGTGTGTTCTAAGCCCCGCATCCTTTCTTGGAGATAGGTGCCTCCCTCTGCTTGGGATTCTCAACTGCAAACCATCTCTTGGCAGTAGGAGCCTATACCACTTTACCCTCATAACTTTTAGCCCAGTGGTTTTAGACCCCTGGTTCAAGTCCTCTGCTCCACCTGATGGGAAGAAAGAATATAAACAGAAATCTGCCACCTCTTAGATGAATGCCCTAACCACCATGCACCTAGGGAACTTTTACTGCAAAAGGTTAGGCACTGAATGAATTAAGGCATCTATAGGGCTTGGGTGCCACTGATCAGGGGATTTGTGAATCCCAATGGGACCTGGTTTTGGAATTCTGGTGTTTAAAGTGGCAGTAGCCTGAAGTGATTGGCTGTGGAAAAAATGCCTTCTGTGAGATGGGTATTAGCTTTGTGTTTTATACAGGGACAATGACACACACAGACTTGTCCACAGTCTAACAGCAATTCAGGGATAAAGCCAGTTACAGAATCCATAACTTGTCTCCCAGACCTGTGGTCTAACCATTAGACCACAAGCCTTCCTTATTTATGTTTTTTATAATGCAGTATTTCTTAGTGTTCCTATTTCCTGACATTAGACCTACTCTTACTTGTATTGAAGTCAATGGTAAAACTCCCATTGATGTCAGTGGGAGCTGGATCAGGCCCTTGGTGGTGGGAGGGGTTAAGGAAAAGTAAAGGTGACAGAAAATAATAGGTTGTCTAGTACACATTTTAATGCAAGAATCTGACTTCAAAACAACTTCCCTACCTTATAATCTAACCTCTGTATTTTATATTTATTAAAATGGATGCTGCTTTGGGTTTTTATGCCAGAATCTCAATCCACCCTATGGGCCTGACTTTCCGCTCTGTTACACCAGTTGCATGTGACTCCATTGACTTGAAAAGAGTTACACCAGTGTAAAGCTAGTGCAATAAAATACAGAATCAGGCCTTGTGTCTCCTGTTTTGAAATTACATGGCTGGAGAGAGCTTCTCATTAGCTCATGGCTTTTGCTTTGGGTATTGTGCGCCAATTTTTTTTTTATCGGTAGTAACTTCAGCGGAGAAAGCTCAGAATGATCACTTACCAGATGGCTTGACAAGCACCGCCATGTAGTCCTGGGTGTAAGAGCTGATGTACAGGAGGACACAAGGGGACTTGGTGGTACTGAAGCTGAAACGGAGCACCTCCTTATTCAAGCTGAGGTCTGGCACAGTGTTATCATGGTCTGTAGAGCTCAACATAGTTCGGCTGACTAAGTCTTTCGCACTGATCCCTGGGGACTGGAAATTATATCGGAGCCACATCCCCTCTTCAAAAAATGCTCCAACATCTTGAAAACAATAACAGGAAGAGAGGTAAAGGAGAAAGTGAATGTGCTGAGACATTCTTTGAAAAATAGCAGGAATAAATAGCAATAAATAAATAATTATTATTGAACTTAATTGGTGCTCCTTTATATGTCTATCTAGGAAGAAGAAATGAAGCACCTTGCAACCATTAACAAATCAAATCGATCCTCATAACTTCCCTAAGAGGAAGGAAAGTACTCTCCCCATTTTATAGATGGAGAAATGAATACACAGAGAGATAACCTAATTTGCCCAAGATTACACAGAAAGCTTGTAGGACATCTGGGACTTGAACCCAATTGCCTGAGTCCTACTGGATTGTGGAATAATCTTACAGGGATTGTTGAATGCTCCAGCACTTGAGAGATTTAAAATGGGATTGGACAAAGAACTGAAAAATCATCTACTGATGGGGCAAGTCTATATTGAAAAGGCTGAGGGGTATTTACCAACTTTAACTTCTAAGAACTTGTGTTTTTGCACTGAGGTGGCTGAGGGGAAGAAAGGAGCTCTTTCCCCTCTAATGCCCCTAGCAGGAGGCAGGCACAATGGGGCTATTTGTGGTCCTGAAGAATCATCAGAGAAGTTCAACATGTCAAAGAAGATGTGAACTGGTCAGTAGGGCATATAGCTAGGGCTCCTTTCCCTCAAGCAATCTGCTAGCATTTAGAGGCCAATGGTGGGTGATGTGAACACTGTACTCTTTTTGTGTGTGTATGTGGGGCTGCACATATGAGCACTCTTCCCTCGGTGCCTTGGAGACATCCTGCCTGCTTGTGTTCTTTGTGAGCAGAATGCCTCCCGTTAGGCACTACACTTCTATACCCTCCTCAATGTAGCTATGGCTCTCAAAGCCAGAATTTAGCCAAAGAGAGCAGCAACCATATCAATAACATTTAGAGGAACAAAGAATTAAAACATTAAAATCAGCATTTATACCAAATAATTAAAGCTAGGCCTTTGTGAACATTCAAAAGAGAATGCTGCCTCTAGCCCATTTCTACCAATAACTCCGCACAGTCTTAAAAATGTATTACAATACAATAATTCAGCATTAAGGCCCTTCCACTCTGCCAATACCCTAATATTATTTACTACCTCACATCAAGAGAATAGATAAAGATAGATCAAGCATAAGAAACACTAAACAGATCAGAGGGTCCTAGAGGCAAGAAAACACAGTAAAGAAAAATAGAAAAGAACATTTAAAACCTTTTCATCCTACTAAGCATTCAAATGAAATATATAAATAACTGCTTTTATGTTAACAATTATAAAATAGCTTATTAAACTAATGATAACATTGTGACTTTTCTCACATCCATTATATTTTTGATACACATCCCCAGAGTCTTTGTCATTTGTAAAAGGGAGTGTTATAAGAAATGATGACATATCCTGGAAAATTGCTGTTGAATGCACAAGTAATTACTATGGACCAGGTTCTTCTGCTACCCATATTCTGCAGAATAGCACCTTACTCCATGAGTAGTCTCGTTGTGAAGTTGCTACTGAATATGATTAAGGGCATGAGACTCTGTAATAATAGTAAAAATTTGAGATGTCTGAAAAATGGAATTTCCATCACACAGGAAATTCAGATGATATTTCAACATTTGTTTTTGTCTTGAAACAAAATGAAAAGTTGAAATATCAAAACTTTTCATGGAATGAAAATCCCCCCAAAATTTGATTTGGAAAATGTCAAAATGTTTCATATTGAGGCAGTTTGACATTAATCTTCATGCACTTGAACAGTCATGGTGCCTCATGAGAGTTGTCACTTGGATGCTGCATACCTCTCTTTCCCCCTATGGGTTGGTTGGGCTGTATCTCCCACAGACTTTCTCTCCAGCAGAGCTGCTGCCATACATCGTGGGGGCTCCAGTACCACAGTTCATCATGGGAGATAGAGTGGCTCGGGAGCCTGGTCCACAGAAGAGAATGTGGGCATGAGACACTCAGACTGAGGCACCAAGATGGCTCAGGCAGACAAAACAGATTAATGTTGAACTGACACGAAATGGAACCTTTTCATTTTAATTTTCCTGAAAGAAATTTTTTGTGTGTGAGAAAATAGACATATTCCCCATATTTTCCATTGAAAAAGTGGTTCAATGGAAAATTCTCAACCACGTCTGATAATAATAGTACACTCCAACCTATTTCATACTTAAAACACATAATCCAAGACTAACATTGTTACAGAATACAGTGAAGGTTGACTTCAGAAAATACTCAAGGGAATGAACAAACAAGTGAGAAAAAGCAATTTCTTTCCACGAGTTTTATTAACAAAAACGTGGGCCATACTTTATATTAAGGAATCGCCCGGGACACTGTCACATGGTGGTCTAAGAGTCCTTTCAGGCCTTAATTACAGATCGCACCACTTCAGGTCTCCTTCACTACTAGCCTGTTTTATTTTGTTGTTCCAGCAGCCCTCCACCTATAGTGCTATTTACAAGCCCTAGCCAGTGTCCCCACTTGCTTCTGGGGAAGGGAAGGGAAGGGAAGAGAGCACGCAGACATCCTGCCAGTCTCTGGCACTCCACTCCAAGGCTGCCATCTTCTCAATTTATATGCGTCCAGCTGCCGGGTTTCTTCTCCCTCTAATTAGTCCCTCAGCTGTAGCTCTACTCAGTTGATTGACCTTCCAATTAGGTCTCAATTAACCTATATTGGTGGGGATTTGATGACAGCATGTTGAGTCTGCTCCTGACTCAGAACAACCTATCACAGGACCATGTATGAAAAGTTTATAAAGGGTAATAGATATTATAAGTATGTTATAGACATTAGTAATATGTGTTAAATATGGCTATGAGCCAAGGTCATCAGCAACCTTATTGACTATTGAACTCTATAACAATATGAGTTGAAAACCATTTATTAAAACAGCTATAATTTATTAACCCTTTATATACAATTTATAAATATATGCTTCATATAAAGAGGCATCAGATTACCAGTGAAACTGCTAAAATGTCAATATACTATACTATTTAAATAGAATTTCATTTTATATAGCTCCTTCCATTTACAGTAGTAAATGTCTGTAGGATTTGAAGTATCTCAATGTCCTTTGCACAGTTATAAGCAAATACTAGCAAAACAGAGGTGCAACCAAATGCTGATTTTACAAGATGTGCAGTAATGTATGCCTGGTATTGGAGGGTAGGAAAGTGCCCTTAGCTAAAGGCAAGGTAGCAAAGATGTAAGAAAGGGGTTACATTACCAGATATTTCATTGATGCCCCTTTCCAGTGTCTTGCTAAGCACTAAAAAAGATCTGTCTTCCTGTTACCTTATATAATTTCCCAAGAATTGAAATATTATATTTAGAAGTGACACTGCAGCCACATAAAACAATTGTCCAAGCTGTGATCTCACAGTATTGGCAATGATATAGAGCCACTGTGATAGATTTATAGCTGTCATTTCTTAGGAGAAATTTTAAATCACCTCCAAATAGTTAAGGCAATTTAGTTTAACATCTTTGTTTTTCGCTAGACCCAATTTTTATACTCGTTTGGATGAATAATTAAGAGGACTACTGTGCAAACACCTATCATCAAGTTCAGTGCTTACTCCTGTGAGTTAGTAGCACTGAAAATAGTGGGACTGCTTATAGCATTAAGTACTATGTACAGTAGTAAATGTCTGTAGGATTTGCCCCAAAATAGCAGTAAGTGTTAACAAACGACTGTATGATAGTTCTGTGTTGTTACATCATTGTCTAGAGCTGCTGATGCAGAAAGGCTACTTGCATGTGTAGTTGTTTTTCAGTGATGGGTGAAATGATACATGTATGTATAGGGTGAAAGTCTGCTCTCAGTTACGCTGGTGTCAATTTAAAGCTCCCTGCAAAAACTCACATGGCTGCTACCTTATTATCCTTGAAATCCATCCCTATGACTCATTTCGCCTAGAAAAAAACATATTGCTAGGCAGGTGGTGAGCCAATATTACTGCTATTGTTTGGCTTGTTACATCTATTAATTGTGCACACAGCTCGTCTGTAAAATTATTGTTTTTTTTCTTTTCCCTCCCAGTCTGTTTGCCTTACCTGCTTGTTATGTCTTATCTTTTAGACAGCAAGCTCTTTGGGGCAGGGATAGTCTTTTACTACATCTCTGCCCAGTGCCTAGCACAATGGGGCTCCCTGGCTGGGAGTACCAGCTCTCCCCTGCCCACCTTCTCGCCGATGTGGGCTGAACCAGCATGCAAAAAACAAACAAAGAAAAAAATCTTTCATGGTTCATGTGACATTTCTGAGACATTTCATGCAGGACACTAACCTTGCCTACATTACAGTCTAAAACCTGCAAAATAAATGGAATGTTCTTGAAACTAACTTCAGGTAAGGACACATAAATAATTACCAGAATAGCTGAATAATTATAAATGTACCATATATTGCAGCATACCTTAAAATCTGCCTCACATTTGCCTTTAAGAATCTTAGGGACACAGTTTACTCTGGATAGATCAGGACTTTTGTAGCAATTTATACATTTTGGGCTTGATCCTGCAAGGTGCTGAATGCCCTGAGCTCAGGTTCCAGTTCAGCAAAGCATTTAAACACATGCTAAAGTCAATGGGATTTAAGCACACGACTAAATATCCATCCTTAAGGGCTTTGCTGAATAGGGATGTACTGATTGACTACAAAGGTAGGTGAGGGTGCCCAGCACTTTGTAGGAGTGGGCCCATTACTTTTCTGTTCAAATATCAGAATCCAAAGGCAGATCATTTTTTCTAAATTGGACTCAGTTATGACTTTGAAATGCTGATTGCTGATCAGTGAGGACATTTTCTACCGGGAGGACACCAAACACTGATCACCTTGAGGGTTTTTTTAAAACCTAAATAGGAAATGACATTTTTTTGTTTAGGAAAAATAGTGATTAACATAAAAGACAACTCCTTGTTGATGAGGCATAGAGGAATCATAGACTATTAGGGTTGGAAAGGATCTCAGGAGGTCATCTAGTCCAACCTCAAAGCAGGACCAATCCCCAGACAGATTTTTACCCCAATTCCCTAAAGGGCCCTCTCAAGGATTGAACTCACAACCCTGGGTTTAACAGGCCAATGCTCAAACCACTGAACTATCCCTCCCTCCACTATTGCCCTCTTTTGGAACATTTTAGATGAGATATCTGAAAAGAAGAGACCAAGGCGATAAAACATGGTAAAGGGTTACTGTTTACACTGTCCTTTCAAGACAAAAGCTTAAAAGAAGAGATCATGGCAGTAGCAGATCAGTTTTCTTTGGCTAGCAGCACATATTTCCAAACCAATATGCAGTGCAGTCATGCTCTGTTGACAGTCATAGCAAAAACATAAAAAAAAGAAGTTTGGATTAGCTGCCTGGAAAAGCACTAGATAGGATTTGTGAAACAACAGAAGCAATTTTACCAAGCCAGAAGTATACTCTCAATATGAACCATATACATTTTGCAAATCTACTCTGACATTTAAAAAAGGGATGGAGGGATAGCTCAGTGGTTTGAGCATTGGCCTGCTAAACCCAGGGTTGTGAGCTCAATCCTTGAGGGGGCCACTTAGGGATCTGTGGCAAAATCAGTACTTGGTCCTGCTACTGAAGACAGGGGGCTGGACTTGAGGATCTTTCAAGATCCCTTCCAGTTCTAGGCGATGGGATATCTCCATTAATTTATTTATCTTTTTATTTAAAACCACCATGCAAAATACAGATAGATTTAGAACTGACAAACTTATTTTGAGGTTCAAAATAGTTCCACCAACTCCCTACCCTCACTATCATTTGATTATTTTCATTTTGGCACAATCCAGTTCCAATCAGGGCCAGTGGTGTTGAAAATTTTGATAAAAGCTGTTCTTGTGCTATTTCCACCTGGACCACAGGCAGGAATTACCACAAATCTCAAAAGAAAGCAAGTTGTCATGAGATTTCCAGCCTAATGTTGCAGACTGATTCTTCTCTCCTACTGGTTTTACATCAGTGAAACTCCACTGACTTCTCCTTCCTTCTCATGCGTCATCACAAGTAATTAAGATTCCGCAGGCCAAATGCTACCCTCAGTTATACCCACAACCTGACCATCTTCAGATTTTGATCTTAATGACAACTGTAAAAGGCCATTGCCATCAATGGATTGTCACAGGTCAGGTGTCGAGAACGGAACTTCATACACAATTCTGTCGGTGATGCACAAAATAGCTACAGAACCCAGATCCTTCTGCAAGAGCTGAGTTGGCTCTGTGCTGTTAACAGGAGTCAAAAAAGTGGGTAAACTTATTGTAACCACTCAGATAAGCAGATAGGCCTCTGCATGTATACACGAAGCAGACCTGTTGAGTAAAAAATGCCATTTTAATATAGTAGTTACTTAGATGCAGTACACTTAAAGACAGGATATCTCTATTGCACTGGCACTAGGACAGGTGATCACTGTCTGACACTTGTCATCTGATAGACTTCCAAATGAGTTCCAAACTGGGTGGTGATCTTCCCCTATCCAAAAGAATTCTGGTTACTTCTGTGGGCTTACTGTGTCTTAATAAAGCCTCATAT
This sequence comes from Emys orbicularis, assembly GCF_028017835.1. Taxonomy (NCBI): domain Eukaryota; kingdom Metazoa; phylum Chordata; order Testudines; family Emydidae; genus Emys; species Emys orbicularis. Next base: position 195,962,037 of record NC_088684.1, read on the forward strand.
GTTTTCTGCTGATAAGCATCAAGAGCTATGTTGTTAAGGGGCTTATTTCTGGTGATGGAGTATAATTGTGCATTAGGGGTGAAATCCTAGCCCCATGGAAGTCAATGCCAAAACTCCACTGACTTCAATTGGGGCAGGTCTTTACAATGGCTGTGGGACTACATCATGGTGATGAACATTATGCTAGCTGCACCACAGAAGGACACATGAAAAATTGCAGCAACAATGGATGTTTGTCTCTTTACTTCAGAAACCTCAGCTGAAATATAGGCTTATAGATGGAAGCCATGCCCAGTGCTGAGGCTGCAAGGTTTTTACTGCCCACAGGTACATAAGTATAATTATTTTTTCACACTGCCTGCCAATTATCAGATATTCAGCCCTCTGTTTTTACTTGATTGGATTTTGATTGTTTGAGCGAGACATCTCATGACGATGTTTCCAACCAAGGGCATACACCAAAGACATCTCAAAGCCTTGTGGCTCGCACACAGATTTTTAAGTGACCTAAGAAAGCCTCTTTCCTTGTCTGTCGTCTTCTTTTAGATGTTTCTCAACTCTATCCCCTCTCCATCAGTACAGAGTATGAACTACCTATAGGAAGTATGCCAGGAATGGCTTGTACTACCAGAAGTGCTTGCCAGTCTGTGGTCACAAAGACTGTAGGGCAGGTCTGCACTACCGCTTAAGTTGATATAACTTATGTCACTTGAGGGTGTGAAAACGACACCCCCCCCCGAGCAACGTAAGTTACATCGACTTAAAGCAGTGTCCACAACGGTGCTATGTTGGCAGGAGACGCTCTCCTGCCAACATAGCTTCCACCTTTTGCGGGGATGGAGTAATTATGGCGACGGAAAAGCGCTCTCCCATCGGCAGACAGGCTACAGTGGCGCATTGTGCATGTGTGCCAATGTAGTGCGGTAGAGTAGACTTGCCCTAGACTGTTGAGACACCTGCTGGCCAGAGGATAGTAAAGGTAAGAGTCTCACTGTTTTTCTTGATCTGGGAGAGCCATTCCACTTTTGAAGACTGTAATGATTTTCATTTAACTGCTCGGTGCACTTAGGGTTTATTCTGCTCTCAGTCCCACTGTATGTTTAGTTTGTGCAGACAAGAAGTGGGGATTTAAAGCGTTTTCTAGAACATTTCCCAAGGCGTGTTCTTTGGCTATCATCACTGTACATTTTTGAGCATTCTGGTGGTGGAGTCAACTGGAGAAATACAGCAATTATTTATTCCAATTAACAATACAAACTCATTAAATGTCTATCCCCTTCTCTGATTAAATATATCAGTGCTCAAGGCAGAGAAGTCAACGTCAGAAAAATAACATGCAATGATGTCTTTTATGCAGCCTGACCAAAGCCCATTGAAATCTATAGTAAGATTCTCATTGATTCAATGGGTTTTGGATCAGGCTGATGAAGTCATTTTATTCCACACTGTAAGTGAAGGGTTTCTATAATTAGAATTCCATTTTGCACAAATGCACCCAAACAGTTCAGAACTTTGGTTCTACTTCACTGTGCATAGAGGGAAGGGGGTATGCCAGAGGAAGGCTGGCAGGTGTTGTGCTGCAGCCACTGAGGGACATTACATTGGGGAATAAATTAGACCTGCTCCTTAGAGGATCTAACTTATGCTGAGTCTGGCTGGCCCAGGATCATGGAGCTTGCACCCCTTCACTGCATCCAAGTGGAGTGGAGATTCCCGCTGTTTATTTATATGAAAATATCCCAAGTAGCAGGGGAAAAAAGACAGGTGAAGAAGAAAGCTGCATAAAATATACTTCAGAAGAACTGTGCCTGAAGAAAATGTTTTTTGCATGTTCCTGTGAGGTATCAGTAGGTCTATGTGGAGATGCTCCTAGAAGTAACGTCAGGGGATGTTTTCTAGTGTTGCAAGAGCAATTCCAAAAATATTTGCAGTTGCTTTCTGCAATCTCCATGGGATGATGACCCAGTGGTTAGGGTGCTAGAATGAGGCTTGGAAGACCTGGGTTTAATTCTCTGCTCTGCCATAAGCTTCCAGTGTGACTATGGCCAAGTCACAAAGAGTGTCTCTTCACAGGACAGTTAGTTCCAGTTATAAACTCTAGTGTTACCCCTAACTCGACTCCTGTCCACTCACAAAAAACTTCTAGCTCGAGTTAAGCAGTGTGTTAAGCTCAAGCTAGCTGGCTTATCAGAGGGGGTGGGTCGAGGCTTGAGTGATGCTGATGTTTGAGCTAGTGGTGCAGTGAGGATGCAACAGCGCTCCTTACAACTACTCAGCAGTAGCTAATTGAATCACTCTGTGCTGCTAATCATATCGCTCTGTGTAACTACAGTGTTGTTTTGCAGTGTGGCTGCTCTCCCTTGAACTAGGCTTGCTTGAGTGCAGTAGTAACTCCAGTGTACTAACTTGAGTTAACTGTTGCATGAAGACAAGCCCTTAGACTCTGCCTCAGTTCCCCATCTGTAAAATGGGGCTAATAATATTTCCTTACCTCACAGGGGTGTTCAGAGGACAAAATACAAACTAAAAGATTGCGAGGTGCTTGGATATTAGGTAATGGGGGCTATAAAAGTATACCATATGGATATAGCATACAGGAACCCAGCGTGAGAAGTTTGGATTTGCTCTGCCTTCATATGGATCCTCATTCACAGCAGCTAAAAAGCTTGCTGTAGTTCCTCCATTCATCTCCAGTAAAAAAATTGAATTCAGTGGATACTAGCACCAGGACAGTCCTATTGTAATTGGCTGACAGAGAAGTTGAAAGTTTATCATGCTTTCTGACCCACAACTGTCAGGATTTTTGAAAAAAGAACAGGAGTACTTGTGGCACCTTAGAGACTAACAAATTAATAAACCTTTGCTCTTTATTAGAAATATATTATGACCGATGGTAGACTGGAAAGCTTTATCCCACTACTTTGGTTTGTATTCTGGTTGAAATCTCTCTTTGAGTAACGTGAGTGGGGAAGGGGAGATGATTTTTTGGATTAAAAATCAAATAAAACATTTTTCCAATAAAGAAATTCTATGACTTTATGAGAAATGTAATTTTCAAAGCAGCATATACTGCATGCTCAATAAGAGAGTACATGCAGGACAAACAGAGATATACTTGTTTAGAACCTTTTCACAGAATGTATAATATTTTTCACAAATATATCTGTTCAGTGAATATGTATGCATCATTAGTTACCTTTCTGTACAAACCAATTGGACCCTACTATCTGATTTATGTGGGCAGACATCTGCTCAGATTTGCATGATCAAGGCCCAGGATTCATAATCCAAAGAAAAGTCTTTATACAGTTATGGTTGAAAGACCAAGGCCATACTGAATATAATAGATAACAGTATTTATTTTAGTCCGCAAGGTCTTCAGTTCAATGAGTAATAAGAACTAAAATGTCACTTACTTTAAAAAAATGTATTTACAGCAAAAACATTCAGGCATTTTAAAGTAAATGAGGTTACATGTGCATAAATGGGGCAGAATTTGGATCTGACCAAGTGTCAGACTGTAGGATTCTGTCGGAAGGTGAAGAGCTGTTTTGCTGACTCAGGCTAACAGCCAGACCATCGTGTTAGCACCAACCCAGTGTTATAAAAGGCTGAGTTCCTCTTGGCATCAGAAAGAGCTACAGGGAGAGACAGCAAATCTGGTTCAGAAAAGCCTTTTAATATTGTAAGTGCAGTCCTGCTTTTGGACTCTACTTAAATATAAAGGCTAACCCACAGGAAGGAAAGGAGTTTTGTACTATACATCTGTGTGCGCCCATTGTGTCCTTAAATCCTGTATTTATGCATGCATATTAGGCAACTGTGCACAGAAAAGGATAGGATTGAATTTACACTTCCAACATACATGGAGGCATGTGAGCTAAAGCATCAGCTGTAGAGTGGTTCCACTGCCACTTAAATAGGTTATAAAGTCAGAAGGGACCATTGTTCTGTTCTAATCTGACTTCCTGTGGAACACAGGTCATAGGACTGCCCGGAATGGGAACTGATTGTAGTGCTGGGCAATTTCCACTTCTCTCCCCTGGGTCCCTCCCATTTCAATGCCCGGGGGAAGAATTTCTTCCTCCAGTTGCCCCCTTGGGAGACCTCCAGAGCATGACACAGACACTTGTGCTAAATACTGATTCTAGGATTTTGCCCTCAGTTGTTTTAAAGATACACCAGTTATAAATACGAAAATTGAGCTCAAACAAATCCAACTCTCAGAAATGCTATTATGGTGATGGGAGGACCACTGTGAAGAAAAAGGTTCTGAAGCGAAGGACAGAATAAGGTCAGAAAGCAATCTGTAGGATTGCAGACTCATTTTGGCTGCTCCTTGTAACAATCTTTCTCAGATCAGCGAAAGAACAAATGGAGTTGATTACAAACCCACAAAAACCAACAACAAAATAAAAATAGATGGCAAACGGCATTCTGACAGCTTTGTCCTTGTAAGGGGACGGTAATATTCAGGCACCTGAAATGTCAATCAGATGTGTGAACTGCCACTGATCAGACTGGAGACAATGCAATTACTTACCAGTCATCAATCAATAATTCTAAGCATGAATTTCCTCAATAAATATCTCCCCCACAGTGCATGGCCTGTACTTACCCTGAGAAGCATTTGCTAGTTATAAACCAATCTATGCTGACCTTCTATGTCAATACCACTTTATTTGCTTAGACTTTTCATATCACTCCTTCTGTTACCATTCCCCAGGTACAGCCAAACTGAAAAACCTGGCATGCAAGAGTGGGTAGGACCCACAGGAGATGTTGAAAAACATACTGTGATGGTTTGGGGGATCTGTCTTATGAATTCTGATTGTTATTATTATAAAACTGTTGTATCATGGATTGCCTCTGGGTCTGTGTAATCACCATGACTTACAAGCCGGTAAGCATGTCTCTGCTAGACCAAGGACAATCGTGAAAGAACTATCAGCACCTGAATAGGTCTTACCTGGGGAGCACAAAAGAGTAATTGCATCCTAGGGGAAAACTGTTCTCTCCACCTTCTCTCTGCAGGGGGCTGGCACTGGCAGAATGGAAAATTCCCAAACAAGGGGAAGAGGCAAGGGTTTGTACTCACAGAGAAAAGACAGAGACACACAGAGGAAATTTGGTCAAAAGAAGGGAAGGGGACAGAGGAAGCAAGCTCACCTAGGGAGAAAAGCTTCAAGTTTAGGAAGAGAAGTCATGCAGCTGCAGGGGAAGGGTCCTGGATCCTACAGAGGACCCTAACCCCAGCCCACAGAATGCTCTGGAGTGGTGAAGAGACTAAATCAGGGAAATGAGTTTAGGGTTTATTTGTTTTTGTATAGATCTGTGTATTTCTCCTGTGATTAAATAAAGAGCAATCATGTGTTAGATTTCTATACGTTGTGTCTGTGTTGTATGCTACACTTGCCATGTGGCCCTTTGAAGAGGTAAACCAGAGGACTCACACCTTTGGGTGGTGTTCTGGGAGACGTGTTTAAGTTACAAGGGAAGCCAGAGGCATCAGAATTATTTCCAGGGTGCTGTGCTGCATGCTCTTGGGAAGGGGTGACAGATAGAAGATCTGCTCTGAGAGTATGTTTAGGGACCCCAAGACAGTGACAGCACCTGGGCTCTGTTCAGACTCCGGAGGCTTAAAACACCCAGGATCTAGTGTCTGGGTCCCCTCACAGCAATCTGGTGAGCTGCTGACTGGGGGAGCCTGACCAGATCTATCATACATACTATAAAGAAGTTTGTTATCGTAGTTTAAAAGCTATGAGGGCAAGGTTCTGCCAACATTTACTTATGCTGTATAGTTGCTTGATCCTCAGTATTTCAATGGGACTACTTGAGGAGAAAGGCACTATGTAGTGTCAAATCAGGGGGGCTACTTGAACAGGATGTTGTTCTCAGTGTAAGGGTAGCAGAATCTAGCCTTAAATAACTAAGTGGTGCACCATTAACCATGTTATCTCTAGAGAACTGACCTCAAATCCAGGCTTAGGTCACAAGGGAAAATGAGCTTGGTTGTCTCATCCTAAATCCCATTTGCACATATAACAAAATAATGTGATAAGGCAGCATGACTGTTGGTCTCTGACCAAGCAAGAGCAAGGATTGATATAGCAGAGGAAAATAGCAAATTTCCTTGCACAACCATATATCTGGCTTTAGACAGTGCTGTCAGTCGCTACAGTCTGTATAGCCTGTACAATAAAAGCCACTCACATATTATAAAAAGAAAACATATCACTCTCACAGATCTTGGGATACAGACCAGTCCTCGCTTACAGACAGCCCCCAACCTGAAGCAAATACTCTCCAACAACCACACACCATACAACATAAACACTAACCCAGGAACCTATCCTTGCAACAAAGCCCAATGCCAACTCTGTCCACATATCTATTCAAGTGACATCATCATAGGACCTAATCACATCAGCCACGCCATCAGGGGCTCGTTCACCTGCACATCTACCAACGTGATATATGCCATCGTGTGCCAGCAATGCCCCTCTGCCATATACATTGGCCAAACCGGACAGTCTCTACGCAAAAGAATAAATGGACACAAATCTGACATCGGGAATCATAACATTCAAAAACCAGTGGGAGAACACTTCAACCTCTCTAACCACTCAGTGACAGACTTGAAGGTGGCAATTTTGCAACAAAAAAACTTCAAAAACAGACTCCAAAGAGAGACTAATGAACTTGAATTAATATGCAAATTAGATACAATTAACTTAGGTTTGAAGAGAGACTGGGAATGGTTGGGTCATTACACTAATTGAATCTATTTCCCCATGTTAAGCATCCTCACACCTTCTATGGGTCTTCTCGATTATCACTTCAAAGGGTTTTTTCCCCCCCCTCCTGCTGATGATAGCTCATCTCAGTTGATTGGCCTCTTACAGTTGGTATGGCTACTTCCACCTTTTCATGTTCTCTGTATGTATAAATATCTTCTTGCTGTGTGTTCCATTCTATGCATCCGATGAAGTGGGCTGTAGCCCACGAAAGCTTATGCTCAAATAAATTTGTTAGTCTCTAAGGTGCCACAAGTACTCCTGTTCTTTTTGCGGATACAGACTAACACGGCTGCTACTCTGAAACATATCACAATGTGTAACTGGTGCTTTTTAACAACAATAAGGTACATCAGGCCATGATGTGACTGTCGAATCATTTATAAAATACTTATACAATTGTCACTTGCTTATCCATGCAAAAAATAATTAAGCAAAAGATCACAAGGTTCAGCTACACATGTACTTAAAAGCAAAAGTGATACAGTGATATTCAAAATAGCTCTAGCATTAAAAATAAGAGCTGCTTGACCAAAGGGATGTACTTTTCATGAAAATTTTCATGAATATTTCATCTCTTTTTTTTAGGGGGGAGATCAAAATTCAAAATGTTTATGAAAAATGTAATGAAAATTCCATATGTTGGTATTTTCAACCAGCTATATTTAAAATGTTACTTAGGTATAATATTTTGACAGTAGTGAGATGTGTTTGAATAACTGCTAGATATAAAAGAGCCACTACTACACTCCAGCAAAGATTACACAATACATCAAATAATTCTGCCAAAACCTCATTTCTGTGTTTTCTCCTAGCATCTAGTGACAACCAAGTCCTATTTCATGGAAAAGCAGCATATGGTAGAAAACTCCATGAGGTGTCAGAAATAAATGTAGAAGCCAGTTTATTTGAAAACCTCGAGAATTTGGGAACATTTACAAGATGTTCCAGTGTTTTCCTGGATTTACAAGGCATACAGCAAGTTAAATTTATAACATAAAACTCAGTGGGCCGAAACAAGTGTTTTAGAGACCTTATTTTCAGCATTGCTTCAGGATTTTTACTGTTCTCTTGCTCATGGGGCATTTCCAAAGCTACCTGTTTTGTGTCTACATTATCCTTTAACTGTTTGCTTTTGATGCCACCTGGTTGCTTTTATGAAGAACCATCATGAGGTCACAAACATTGAATTATGTTTGGAGGGAAGAGATACCTGATTTTCCACACAGATAAGTCAGATTTCAGCACTAACAGAAAAGGAAATTGGTGATGATCAAGTTACAAAATCTGCAGCTAATTGGAACTAGGTTGATCTATCAAAGTCGCTGGAAATTTCCTTAAACCAGATCCTGTGTCCAGAGCAGGGAACTGAGAGTCTGGAGTTCTGGGTTTTATTCCCAACTTTGTCAGTGACTCATTCACTATGTACCTTGAGCAAATCATTTAGGCCTACATTTTCAAAAAATTGTTTTTGATTTTGAGTGCCCACCTTTGGATACCCAAAGCTTGATTTTCTGAGGTTCTGAGCATGCATAACTCTAATTGAATTAAATGGGAACTGTAGTAGCTCTGAAAATTAGGCCTTAGATATTTAAAACTGGACATCCAAAAGTTGAGGCACCTAAAATCAGAGGCCCTTAAATTGACCCTTAAGCTTTGTATTCCTCAATTCCCTCATCTATAAAAGGAAAAATATTACCTTCTAACTTTTAAAAATAATTTGACATCCAAAGATCCAAAGAGGTGTATAAACGTACTCCATGGTTTTGGTCAGATCAGAAATACCATTGTAAGAACAATAACAATAACTGTTACTCTTGCTTTTGTTATGGTAGTGCCTATGGACAAACCAAGAATGGAGGGAACCCCATTGTAACGGGCAATGTATAACTTATGGTATTTCTATTTTAAGAAGAAAATATTTTGTTTAGATCTAGTTTTGACTGAAGCTTTGGGCTGATTTTCAGTCAATCTGCGGTTGGCCCATCCCTAAAAGAAACAGAAAAAAAAATGTGACAAGTTTTGGAAAAAGAATACATCTAAAAAGTAAGTTCACTGGAATGTGACAGTGACTATTTTCTGAATCAATACATATGATCTTTAAAAGACTGACATTGTTAAAATTACCTCCGTTTTGTCTCAAAGGGACACCCTCTAGGGATAAGTCTGTCTCTGTACTAGATTTGTTCTAAATACACACTGCCACTCAGAACTGATTGGGATAGAATCCTGGAGCATCCCAGCATACAGAGCCATGGGATATGCCCCCAGCCACACATGGACAAGTGAAGAAACAGTGAGGACACGGTAATGGGGGTAGCACTTTGTTGTGGGAATGTTAATCCGTGTGCTCAGATCCAGATACCAGGCACCTGAGCTCACTGCGCAGTGCAGACATACCCTTGAAAAGAGATTTTGGGCCAAGTGTTGGCTGAAAGGGGGTTGAAGCTGTCAGCAAAGAAATGGTCTCCTGCTGTTTGATTCCTGCTTTGTTCAGGGAAACAGTACTCTATACATTGTTTGTAAATGAACAGGATTGCACTTGAAAGAAACGCTTGACTCCATCATCAATTTCTCCTCTTATTGGAAACAACACACAAGATCCCGAATTTTGGTTACCCGCTGGATTAAAAAATCGGTAACAATATGATAGAATCATAGAACCATAGGTTTAGAAGGGGACTGCAAGGGCCATCTAGTCTAACCCCTGCCACAATGCAGGATTTGTTGTGTCTGATAGAATAAAGTGAGGATAGATATGGGTTAAAGCATGGGGGAGGAGGGAATTCAACCCATAACCAGGGAGTGCATAAAGAGATCCTTGGGCTGGCCTTTTCTGCTATAATCTCATGTCTGGAAGAGAAGGAGAATAGAAAGCGCAAACTCTAATGCCTGAGGCCTGCCTTACAAAAGAAAAAAAGAGTAGTTGTGAAGGAGTTGGGAAACTGAATGCCAAAGGATAGTAGTTATCCCCTACAGACATGACGAACTGCTCAAGGGCAGTTTGATGACTGGTGAATAGACTTGCCTGCAGGATTGCTGGTAAGGTGGGTAATTTAAAGGCAGAACACTGCGATAGACAATTTATGAGACCAAAGGTTCCTTAGAATCACGAAAACCATTGAGAAGAGTAATGAATAAATGATCTCAGCTGAAATCACAGACTTAGGACCACATGAGGCAATTTCTAGAAAGAATTAGGAAAGGCAACAGATTGGATGATTTTAGATATTTATAAGACACACATAGTGAAAGAGGGCTGTTTAGAGAGATTAGCACCTCAGGCAAATATGATCAAATCTTCAGCAGTGGGTTGCTAAAGAATATAGGAATATTCATGAAATGTTATGTAAACAAATGGATGCCCATCAAATTTAAAAAATGCGTTGATTTGGGAAACTACATTTCCCAATACTATTTAATTTTGCCGTTATCATTTCCAATCAAAATACACAAACGAATATAAAAAGAAACTAGGACTGTCATCCCCAATTTTCTTGCAGTGTTTTCGACTTTTTTTTGGGGGGGGGGTTGTTTTGTTTTTTAAATGGATGGTAGGTATGTCAACATAATGGAAATTCCTCTGATAAAAGTGATTCATTATAAACCTTGGTTTTCAGGATTTAATTAGTATCTTAGCCATTTCAAATGGATGAAATGGATATATCATCTGTGCTTTATTAGTCATTGTGCCCAATCAAAATGCCCTACTACTTTACTGTAACTATGAACCTCCCCTTGACCCAGGACACTCAATCTCTAACCCAGAGGAACTTCAACCAAACTCCTGGGTCTGAACAACCAAAAATTTGAGAAAGATTGTATTCAAACACTGGCCCCTTGATCTGTAACAGTTACAACTAATACTCTGTACCTAAATCACTCTGAGTATTAGAAAAGTTCAGCTTTTGTTTGAATTAATAAACATTATCTGTGTTAATAGGAATTTATTACTCAGCAGCTCAGGATAACACCTGACCCGGCTGGGAAGAGTACAGACAATCCTGAAGTTCTTTTCTTCCATGTGTTATTGGATTTAAATAGGAAATGCCCATTACCACTAATGGGAGATGTGCAATAACCATATATAAGTGGTAGAACAGATCCCTGTGAATGTGATAGGTTTGTAAGAATATTAAGGGATGCACATGACATTTGAACAATTTATTTGTAATTCTGGTTGGCTTAGTTGGTTTGACTTCCACATTTAGATTTTTACCTTTTATGCAAAATGGTCCATCATATGCAGTTTTGGAACAGTCACAGGAGTAGCCATTGTATTTCTCGACACATTTACCTCCGTTCTCACAGTACATTCCATAGCTGGTGCAGTGGCCAGAGCAGCCAGGTTTCACCCCCAGTGTGACCTTTGCTCTCTCTTCCAAGTCCAGAGTCACCCCATTCATTCTTAAAGAGCGAATGCAACCCAGAAATCCTCTCTGGCCTCCTGCGGCACCTGAGAGATAAGGCAAAAATGATGAATCAAGAGTTAAACTGCATTATTGCTGCTGTATACCAAATAACCCACTGAGCTGATGACTACAGCTGGACATACTGTAGGTTGGGATGTCTTTTAAAAGCCTAAAATATTCATTCATTTTTCATTATGCAATCAAACTGCAGTAAGTCTAAGCTTTCAGCCAAATTCTCAGATGGCATAAGAGGTGTAGTTCCATTAGCCGAGGATCTGGCCTTCAGTCTCTTGGCTGGGAGACTTAATTTTTTCTTTTTCCTATATATTTTTAAAGATCACGTCTGGGGTAATAATAGGTTTTATGCTTGAATACATTTTGGATAGCAACATTTTCCTATAGGTTGATGACAATACATAGTAATAATAATGACAATAATCTCTTACACAGTATTACATTTTTCATAGCGAAGTTTGGGAAATTGGGAGAGAGGTTTAGGCCCACACTTTCAAACTACAATAGGAGGCACAGATGCTCAATCATCTCTGAAAATCGTATTTAAGTTGTCTAGATATAGATTTACATGCCCAAAGTAGAGCAATCAAATCTCAAAATGTGGGCATAAGTGCCTTTCCCAAGCACACATGGCAAGTTGCTAACAGAGAGCCAGCGTTAGGACTCAGTAATTTAGGCCTAAGTTTAACCTTAAGTTCCTTCAGTATGCTATTGGGCAATTCAGATTTATGGCACTAGTAGAGTTGACCATGGTTATGATTCAGAGAGAAAATCTAGTCCAATCACAGACATTTAATTTTGGTAATACAGTCAAACAACGAACACTTACAAAGATTTGTAATGTACCAGGTAGGACAGACATTTTTGAATCTCAATGTCTATTGCCTAATTATTGTCTGAATCCCCCCTTATTCCGACCCTCCCCATAACTGCCCGCAACTGTGAAAATTTAAATAGATAAAAATCTGAAAAAATGATTAAAATAAACATGATCAGTTGAAATGATAAGAAAATAAAAATTGAATTCTGCCAACCCTATTTATAGTTCAGTTTACTCAGCAACAGACTTTTTATTTCAGATCATCTTTAGCAATGCTAAAAATGTTAAAGAAGAGACTGAGCTTGTGAATAATGACTGTACTACGGGGACACACATGGCTGTTTCCATTCCACTGACAGTATCATATTTACCAAGGTACTGAAGGTTCTGTACATCATTTTAATTTACTTCTGTTGCCGAGCCTTCACTAAGATGTAAGGAAACGAGGTAAAGAATTTTTTTTCTTGTCTTGTTGCCTGACATATAGAGAGGTAGGAAAGTGCTTCTTTGCTCATCATTTCACGCAAACCTCGTCCTACCTAACAACACTCACCATGTCTGCATTGTGGAGCCCCAAAAGAAGCATGAGTGTTGCTGGAATAGCAGCCTTTTGGTATCCAAAATGCAGTGAAGGCTAGCAACATTTGAAAGTGGGTAGGCAAACAGTGAAATGTGTCTTTGTTATATGGTACAATATAATTGGCTATTAAAATTCACAAGCAAAAGGTGGGGTGATGGGGTGTTAGACTGGAAGGTGAATACAGTAAATGGGGTAGGGGAGATCAAATCTAGGTAGGGTGGAGATGCTATTCATATCAGAGAGACGCCAGCTAAACAGTACTACCATAAGTTTCCTTCCCTGCATGGCATTCCCAGGCCTCTTTCAGTTCCTGGCTGAATAGCTGAGTGGGAGATCCTTTGGAAAAAAATATCTGGACAAAGCCTGCTTGCCTGCTTAAGGCTTGAGCTACAAATAAGGAAGGAGAAATGATAATAGGGTACCAGAGCAGTACTTGTTTCTCTGAATTGGGTCACCTTCCTTCTATAACCTATATTGCTTTTCATTTTGTACCCTACCACCACTAAGTGCTTCTGGAAAGAAGCCTAATATATTACCGTAACTGACACCAATGTGACGTGGCTGGAATGGAGTAACTGACCATTGGGGCCTGTTATTTCTTCTGCTACTTACCAACATATAACTGGCTATACAGTTCCAATCGTGTGTGGCCTTCCGTTGGTGCTTTCCGGATCTCCTGTGGCAGCTGGTCCACCCGCAGACTGGCCTGCTTGACATTCCTCTCAGCGATGACTCGATGCCATTGGTCATCATTGAGTGGGTTGGGGGATCTGACAATGATCTCCACTGGGCCGTTTCCAACATCAAATGAAAAGGACACTTCAATAGCAGCTGAAATACCAGAGGGGAGAACATTCATCAGAGGTTCAAAGTATGATTGTTTATACCTACTACACAGGACACCACCTTGGGACCCGTCCTGTAAAATCCTGAGTGCATTCAAGACCCCTGACTTCAATAGAAGCTGATGGCGCTTAGCACTTCTCAGGAGGCCATTATGGAAAATTCCTATGGAATTTAACAGAAATTAAATAAATCTGGTTTTACAGAAAATTAACAGGGTTCCACCAAAATTACTGTATAAATATTAGAGCCGGTTGAAAAATGGTTCTTTTTTCGATAGAAAATTTGTACATAAAGGAAAAAATAGTGTTTGTGTTGACATTTTCAGCAGGAAATTCAAACTTTTCATCAAAGAAAAATAGCTGTTTCTGGGTTTCAGTTTTCCAAATAAAAATTATTTTTTTTTAGAAAAAAGACAGTTTCCACAAAAAATTGTTTAGCTGAAAGACTAATTTTCCATGGAAAAAAGTTTTGATGGCAAATTTTCAACTAGACTGAATGTATATTTATAGATGGTAATAATGAAATTCTTAGGCAGATTAAATTATACTGGATGGTCCAAAAATGTACAGAGACTTTATAAATTTATATTATACTTTGTAGGACTTTTCAATCTGGTGTTGCTCAGCAAAGCACACGATTGACACTTATTACTAAGGAGGGCAAAGTGATTAATGAGGAATAGATCACTTTTGATGAGAAACATGATCTCAAATTGCCTGCTATGATTCATCTAGGCTCCCTTTTGGCTGTAAAATTATTATATAATGGCAGAAAACCAGTTCAAAGAATTATCAGAAAATGGATTGCTACTGATAGTATTCACAAAGGAGGATTTAACCTAGATTTAAAGTCAACTGGGTTTTCGGTCTATTTCATTTTTTTTAGGTATAAAAGAATCCATGGAAAGCAACTTCTGGCAGCTGTGTCATCCTTTTTAAGAGAATTCTTATACACCAAAGGGCTGTAAAGGGATCTTATACAGTTATGCCTCTCATGTTGTGTATAATTCACTTCCAGCCTGTCTTGCAAAACTTTACTCACCCATACAGGGACATTGCTTTCGATGGGCTAGTAAAATATCATTATTACCTATCAGCCCACTAAAAGGAGAACAAATACTTTTTGTGCCCAGGCTAGTACATTTCCATGGTGCTTTTTTCAAGGCTGAATCAAACTGTAGCCATTTTTGTGTTTATACCACATCCCAAAACAGATACCATATGAATAAGCATTTTTCATAATCATGAATGCTTTTTTAAACAAAATTTGCTGCAAAAAACTTACTTATTTTTGTTTTCCCCTCTCTTTTATGGAAAGAGAGAAGTTTAGAAGGAGAATTATACAGGTGTTTAGGTAGTGAAACATCCACCATTCTCAGCTACCTGCAAGACTATTTCCTCTTTTGAAGTGACCACCTCTCATGGCCCCTCAGCTCAACCAGTTTGCCTTTGTTTGCTCAGGACTTGGCTACAGAGATTAGTAAAAATGTTTTACTCTGATGTGGTGAAGAATTCAAGCTTCTGGGGGTTTGGGATATAAGGGTAGGGCAAATTAGAAACTAGAACCAAATCTGTATAGTTATTAGCATACAGGAAGCATTGCAGCATGCCTTGAAGAGTGGGTGGCTTTGTCTCCACTGTGGCTGCTTTGAAAAAAACACTTCATATCTCTGCACACTGCCTGTCTCCAACTCCTTAATTGCTTCCCGAAAGCGGGCTGTCTGCAAGGCTATAAGAGTGAGAACTGCTAAGCAGAGTATACATTTCATTCTCAGCCACCTGATGGCATTTTTGACATTGCCAGTGGGTGCCTTTGTGAAACCCCATCTAGTATTCAGTCACTAAGTCTACTTTAAAAGTCTCTAAAAGAGGCTCATTTGCTCTCAGTCTTCTGGGTGAAGGCAGCTGCCATTAAAAAAAAAAAGATAATTGCAAATAGAAGGGGAGAAAGAGAGAGAGAGAGAGAGGTGGGGTAGGAAGAGATGAAGACATTTCAACCAGAACCATCAGACTTGCTTTAATAATGGCTGAAGATCAAGGTCTGCATAGCAGCCTGAAAGGTTTCTTCTCTGTGATAATGGTATTTAAACACAAGGAAATTCATATTAATTGGAGGAAAATATTAACTGTGACTTTAAAACATAAATATGCAGGAATAAAATTCATACTAGTTAGTCTTAAATTTTTAATATTTCACTTTGTAACTTGAGAGGGAAAAGAATAAACATCTCAAAACAATGTACTTCTCATCAAAGATTTTTGTTTTGATTTGCTGAATGTGAAAGGGGAAGAAGCACCAAAGAAGTATAGCATCCATGGATTACACTGACATATCCCGAAAACAAATTTAACACAGGCATCACATAAAATATTGGAGAGTAAATCTGTATGCCAGTTTGCTAGCCTAAGAAAATATGAAGTATATCAATATGTACTTCTTAAAGAGTGGATAAAATTGCTCACAGGCTGCATTTTAGTAACTCCTACAAGCAACTTCTACTATTGGTTCTCACATGTAAGCAATATTATTTATCTGTTTTAATAAATTTTTGACTCCACATCCTAGCGTATACAGCAGTCAGAGGAATCTTTAACTAAAAAACTATTAGTATTGGGACTTTAACAGATGGGTGAACACGTTTATCCAGAGGTTCCATAGACCTAGACATCTAAAAGACTAGCAATTAACTGATTTTTTTTAAGCAAGTCTCCCTCCCACCATTCTTCTAGCTTGTCCCTGCTGAAAAATTACCTGCTAGAGTTGACTCTCCCTCCCAAAATACCCACAATGGTTTGGGGCCAAATTCATTGGGGAGACAGTTATAAGAACAGCCATACTGGGTCAGACCAATGGTCCATCTAGCTCAGTATCCTGTCTTCTGTGGCCAGTGCCAGATGTTTCGGAGGGACAGAACAGAACAGGGCAATTTATAGTGATCCATCCCCTGTCGTTCATCCCCAGCTTCTGGCAGTTGGAAGATTAGGGACACTCTAAGCATGGGGTTGCATCCATGATGATTTTGGCTAATTGCCACTGATGGACCTATCGTCCATGAACTTATATAATTCTTTTTTGAACCCAGGTATACTTTTGGCCTTCACAACATCTCATGGCAATGAGTTCCACAGGCTGACTGTACATTGTGTGAAGAAATACTTCCTTCTGTTTGTTTAACACCTGCTGTCCCTTAATTTCATCAGGTGACCCCTAGTTCTTGTGTTATGTGAAGGGGTAAACAACACTTCCCTAATCATTTTTCTCCACACCAGTCATGATTTTATAGACCTCTGTCATATTACTTCCCCATCTACCCCCAAAATCCATGGCTTGTGTTATAAAGCAGGTTAGACTAGATGATCTAATGGTCCCTTCTGGCCTTAAAATCTATGAATCAATGAGTCTCTCTCTTCACCAGAACACTTTGTGGTTCAGCTCTCATTTCACCATTCTTCTAGCTTGTCCTTGCTGAAAAATTCCATGCTAGAGTTCTCTGCTTGATGATATTTGCTATGATGAGACTGCCACTAGAGGAAGAGATGCTTACAGATGGCTGGTATTCACAGGACTGCCAGCTCAGAGAAAGTGGTTTTCAAACGTATGTCATATAGGGGGGAAAAAGACACTGCAATCCTTTGGTCACACAGATTTCCTGTATGCTCATCTCTCCTGCTTTTGACTGCTCGTCCTCACACCTGCTACTTACAGTTATTCTTTTGCAGTCTGTTCCTCCTAGCTCCTGCTACATTTATAGTAGGGCTGTTGATTAATCGCAGTTAACTCACATGATTAACTCAAAAAAATTAATTGTGATTAAAAAAATTAATCACGATTAATCACAGTTTTAATCGCACTGTTAAACAATAGAATACCAATTGAAATGTATTAAATATTTTGGATGTTTTTCTACATTTTCATATATATTGTATTCTGTGTTGTAATTGAAATCAAAGCGTATATTATTTTTTATTACAAATATTTGCACTATAAAAATGATTAACAAAAGAAATAGTATTTTTCAGTTCACCTCATACAAGTACTGTAGTGCAATCTCTTTGTCGTGAAAGTGCAACTTACAAATTTTTTTGTTACATAACTGCACTCAAAATCAAAACAATGTAAAACTTCAGAGCCTACAAGTCCACTCAGTTCTACTTCTTCTTCTGCCAATCACTAAGACAAACAAGTTTGTTTATATTTACAGGAGATAATGCTGCTGGCTTCTTATTTACAATGTCACTAGAAAGTGAGAACAGGCATTTGCATGGCACTTTTGTTGCCGGCATTGCAAGGTATTTACGTGCCAGATACGCACAAAGGCAGAGCAAATTGGGTATAAAATGCTACTATTCTGAGTTAGTAGCATCTAACACACACTTTGCATGGCGTAAACAATTATGTAAGGTAAATGGCAGTGGAATATCAGACCCAGTGCCTTCCTAAGCATTCAGAGCTGGCTGACATTTTAGAAAATTTACATCCAGTCTGGACACATTCTGATGATAAAATATTCATCTCTGCAATCAGAAATTAAATGAATTCTGCTAGGTTTAGCATTTCTAAGTGATGGCACTATAAACTTATTTTTATAAATACCAATGAGTCCATTGACAATATTCCAGGGGTAGGCAACCTATGGCACGTGTGCCGAAGGTGGCACGTGAGCTGATTTTCAGTGGCACTCACACTGCCCGGGTCCTGCACACCGGTCCGGGGGGTTCTGCATTATAATTTAATTTTAAATGAAGCTTCTTAAACATTTTTAAAACCTTATTTACTTTACATATAACAATAGTTTAGTTATATATTATAAACGTATAGAAAGAGACCTTCTAAAAACATTAAAATGTATTACTGGCACGCGAACCTTAAATTAGAGTGAATAAATGAAGACTCGGCACACCACTTCTGAAAGGTTGCCAACCCCTGCAATATACTATTGATTCCTTGTCGCACTGAAATTCTTGTTGCCTGGAGAAAGACAGAAAAAATTCTCTTCCTGAACTAGTAGGTGTTATAAAAAACTGTCTTTAATCTGTCTTTGAAATGTAAAAATGTAAATATAGATACAATTTTAATATAGTTTTAGCCTCAGAGTTTGGAAAAGGTGATACTATATTATTTACATGACAAACACACAATTAAATTGTTTAGGAGATTTACCCCTTAACACCCCATCTATGGTAAAAAAAGGTTTATTTAAACCCTTTTGGAAATTCTTCAACCAAATGCCTAAGGCTTGTGAGCTATTCTTTTTATTAATTTATTCTGATAGCATCATCAGCATGCATTTTTAACCTTTTTTAGTTATGAATTTTGAAAGTGTTTTACAATACAACAAAACCAATCACAGAGAAAAACAAGAACAAAAAACACTGAATATTTTATATCAAAAAGCTGTGCAAAAAGCATAAGGGATCTTCTTATAAAGTTGCAGTCTCTCTCTAATATGTTTTGATGATTATGCTGTCCTCTGTTTGAGTTAAACCCTCAGGGCACCTTATTTAATTTGCGGTGTGTGTAGTACCTACATCTGATTAATGTAAAATTGCAATTAGATTACATGTGAGAATGGACAGGGTATTTGATATGTTAAGATATGTTGCCCCACTGCAACGAGGAGCTGCTCTGTATTTTATGAGGACATGTGTAGGTTGTCACATTAATTGCTTGAAATACAAGTCTGGATACTATTAAAATCATTTCAGTTTAATATTTAAAAGATGCAATTAACATATTGTCCCTCTTCTGTGCCATTTTAGCTGGTTATTTCTAGAAAGGTATTCAACTATAATGCTGATTATTCCAAGTGGACAAATTGGCATAAGCTCCAGCCCCCATATCTATCTGAATGAAAACTGAATATTTGGATCAATCTGAATTATAAATTAAATATGTTACAATCCCTTCCCTTGCCAGTTGTTTTTCTCAGGCTACAACATGTGTATCTCACGTACCAAAGTGCCTGAATAAATGGACAGCTGATTCCTTCATTATCCCTATATTTGATAGGAACCTTACTATCCTAATGGTCTTTGTCTCTACCTTGAGTCCCTGAAATATGTTCTCCTAGTCTTTAGCTCTGTTCTTAGATGTATGACAAATTGCAGTGTGCATCTGAAGCCATGTACAGCATTTGAGCATAGTGCTGGGAGGCTCTGGGCAAAGGTGGTGGTGGTGGCTTGAAGCAGATGGCAGCAAAAGTTTGGGGAAGAGTCTAAGGACAGGCAGGGCCACGAATGTAGTATAAAGGTGGAAAGGGCTGGGGACAGATGTCTTTTAGTGAAAATGGGTCACTTACTGCTCCGGGATTCAAAGGTTGGGACTTCATTTCTATATGAAAGTGCTAAGGGGAGTTAGGTCAACTACCATTGAAGTCAATGGGAGCTTTTTGAATGAGTTCAATGAGAGATGGATCTGTGAGGGTCTGGGCTGCAGTGCTGGCCATTTACTGAGAAAACCGGGATCCAGATCTCTATCTCACCTGATTCAGCCAGTCTGCCGAATGCTTGGCTCAGTGGTTGGATGAGACTGGAGCATAGATGAGTTGAAGTTCAATGGAGATAAAATTGAGGTGATGGTTATAGGTTGGGGGAAGGGACTGAAAGATATGGAGAGAATTCTCTCTGTCCCTTTTATTGATGCCATTTGTTACCAGAGTTTGCAATAAGAGGATGCTATTGGATCCAAGCAGCAGGATTCAGGAATGCTCTTTTCCCCCATTTTCATTTGGCGAGGAAATTATGACTGTTTCTTTCAAAGGCAAACTTTTCAATTATGATCCAGGCTTTTTCCCAGCTCAAGAATGGATTATTGCAATGTGCCCTGCATAAGGTTACACCTTAAGACAAGCCAGAAACTTAAGCTAGTGCAGAATGCAGCTGCCCATGTAAGCAGTGTATCACAGTGTGAAAACAAGACATCTGCACTGCAGGATGTTTGTACTGGCTGCCTCTTGATTTCTGGCTGGAGTCTAAGGTGTTGGTTTTGATGTAAAAGCCATACATGACCAGTTACATGTAGAGGTGTGAGATCACCTCTCTTCGTGTCTCATGCTATGGCAGATGTGATCAGCACAGGCCCCCCAGCTGGAGACCTCCTGAGTTAAGAGAGAGGGCTAAGGGCCCTCAGCTTTGACCTATTCTTCCTTGTTGGTATGACTTAACCAGGGGTTGCTGAGCTACAGTCTTTTTAATTCATGCCTCGTCATGCAGATGTTTGTGGGGAAGGCAGTTTTATTGGGGACTCAGTTTTATGGTGGTAATTGAAGAGCTGGTTTTCATTTTGGTGAACTGTATTTTTAGTCTGTGCGTGGATCACTGGGTTCTGTTACTATCTAACAGTATTGGGCTTACTCTAGTCACTCACAGATTGAGGTGAGGGACTCATGTCAATATAGATATTTGAGTCTTCATTAACACTGAGGAGTTAAAAGGACCCCTAGGCTGTGGACAGACTTAACAACCTGGGGGGAGGAGTCAGTTCCAGCAAAGAAATCATAAGAATAGATTTTCCATCTCTCGCCATCTTTTGACTATCCCTCTCCATGTCCCATTAAGGAATTCTGTGTCTTTAAGAAGGATGCAGCATACAGTTACATTACATTCTACTATTCAGAGAACTATCTACAATGACTTCAAGATCTCTTTCTTGAGTGGTAACAGCTAATTTAGAACCCATCATTTTATATGTATAATTGGGATTATGCTTTCCAATGTGCATTACTTTGCATTTATCAAAATTAAATTTCATCTGCCATTTTGTTGCCCAGTCACCCAGTTCTGAGAGATCCTTTTGTAGCTCTTCGCAGTCTGCCTGGGTCTTAACTATCTTTAGTAATTTTGTATCATCTGCAAATTTTGCCACCTCATTGTTCACCTCACTTTTTTCAGATCATTTATGAATATGTTGAATAGGACTGGTCCCAGAACAGACCCCTGGGGGACACCACTATTTACCTCTCTCCAGTCTGAAAACTGACCATTTATAACTACCCTTTGTTTTCTATCTTTTAACCAGTTACCAATCCATGAGAGCACCTTCTCTCTTATCCCGTGGCAGCTTACTTTGCGTAAGAGCCTTTGGTGAGGGACCTTGTCAAAGGCTTTCTGAAAATCTAAGTACACTTTATCCACTGGATCCCCTTGGTCCACATGCTTGTTGACCCCCTCAGAGAATTCTAGTAGATTGGTGAGGCATGATTTACTTTATTAAAACCATGTTGACCCTTCCTCAACAAATTATGTTCATCTGTATGTCTGACAATATTGTTCTTTATTATAGTTTCAACCAGTTTGCCCGGTACTGAAGTCAGGCTTACAGGCCTGTAATTGCCAGGATCACCTCTGGAGCCCTTTTTTAAAATTGGTGTCACTAGAGGTGTAGTTAGAAAAAAATTCGCTATTACTTTTTGAGTCTTTGGCTAACTGTTCCTCAAATTCTTTTTTGGCCTTCATAATTGTATTTTTACACTTCATTTGCCAGTGTTTATGCTCCTTTCTATTTTCCTCATTAGGATTCCACTTTTTAAAGGATCCCTTTTTGCCTCTCACTGCTTCTTTTACTTTGTTGTTTAGCCACGGTGGCTCTTTTTTGGTTCTCTTATTATGTTTTTTAAATTTGGGTTATACATTTAAGTTGAGCCTCTACTGTGGTGTCTTTAAAAAGTTTCCATGCAGCTTGCAGAGATTTCATTTTTGGCACTGTACCCTTTAATTTCTATTTAGCTAACCTCCTAATTTTTGTGTAGTTCTCCTTTCTGAAATTAAATGCTACAGTGTTGGGCCGCTGTGGTGTTTTTCCTGCCACAGGGATATTAAATTTAATTATATTATGGTCACTATTACCAAGTGGTCCAGCTATATTCACCTCTTTGACCAGATCCTGTGCTCCACTTAGGACTAAATCAAGAATTACCTCTCCTCTGGTGGGTTCCAGGACCAGCTTCTCCAAGAAGCAGTCATTTAAGGTGTCAAAAAACTTTATCTCTGCATCCTGTCCTGAGGTGACATGTACCCAGGCAATATGGGGATAAATGAAACCCCCCCATTATTATTATTGAGTTTTTTATTTTAATAACCTCTCTAATCCCCCTGAGCATTTCACAGTCACTGTCACCATCCTGGTCAGGTGGTCGGTAATATATCCCTACCGCTATATTCTTATTATTAGAGATTCTATGGTACAGTTTGATTCATTTACGATTTTTACTTCATTTGATTCTAAGCTTTCTTTCACATATAAGCTTTCTTTAAGCACCAATATCCTCTTTTTCCCCATTCCTGGTATATCTGTTAGTGCTTCCAGGCTGCCTGCTTTGTATTGAGCTCAGATAAAAGCCCCCTTTCTTGTTATTTCTTAGTGTATAGGGAACTACTGGAATGGAGTTGCTGTGTGGAGTCATTTCCTGAAGTGTGCAGTTACAGCTGCATTATTGTAACAATACTACTATCAGCGTTGGCCACTCACTGCCTGCCACTCTGCAAGGGCTAGGAAGCTGCACCAAGAAATAATGAATTACCATTAGATGGCACCATTTTTCTTTCCAGATATAGCTTTTTTGATTGCTCAGAGAGCCATTATATTTCCTGTGTCCCACTTCTAGTAATGCACCCTACCGTACGCATTATGGGTTTGATTGTACCCTTAATGCAGAGTCCTAAGTAGGGGTGGTGCAGAGTCATGCTCCCTCCCTGAGCTTTCCTGGGTGTATGAGCAGGCTGCAGCCTGGCTCTGTCTTCATCCTGTCTCTTTGGGGAAATTCGCAACTGCCAAGAAAGGAGTTCCAGCACTCCCCAGAACACAGGGACTGCCTGCCATTTTGAGTGGCCACAAATGGAGTGTGTATGATGGCCTGGGACGGACAGGCTCCTCACCCATCTGACTCAGTGTGGGTACATTCTAATTCTCCATGACCTCTCCACTGGCAGACGAGCACTTTAAGCAAATAGAAATGTTCTGAGAAGGCAATAATTATACAGTAGTTCAAGTAGAGAAGAAGCAGAATTTTAATACAGTGGCCTTACTCATAATTGGAGAGCATATGTGTGGGGAATCAATATAGGGAGAGTTTATTGTTATTATTGTTTCATAAAAGCCCTTTGCTTAAAGAAATAATTTTTTTTTAAAGTCCTATATAGTGGCTCGGTCTAGTTGGAATGTAATGTTGCTTCAGGAAATGAAAATATTAAATTTAAATGAAAGTATGAAATGTTTGCGTTAGCTTGCTTGGCAAAGGCTATACAATACCCCCAAAGGAATTGTAATTTATTATAATTGTTATTTATTAATTATGTATATTATGCTAGGTGCTTTTGTAGAAAAGAGGCTTTTCAAAGAGGTTTATATATTTTTATAATATATTTTTAACACAAGTTTAGCTCACGTAGCAATTTTCATCAAAGCACTTTCCAAAGGAAGGTACACAGAGGGATCCCTATTATATGGGTAGGGAAACAGAAGCACAGAGGGGTGAAGTGACTTGTCTAAGGTCATACGGGGTACATCTACACTGTACATCTACAAACTGAGGGTAGGTCTACACTTACCTGGTAGTTCGGCGGCGAGCGATCGAACTTCTGGGTTTGACTTATAGCGTCTTGTCTGGACGCGATAAGTCGAACCAGGAAGTGCTCGCCGTCAACTGCGGTATTCCTGCTCGGCGAGAGGAGTACCGCGGAGTCGACGGGGGAGCCTGCCTGCCGCGTGTGGACCGAGGTAAGTTCGAACTAAGGTACTTCGAACTTCAGCTACGTTATTCACGTAGCTGAAGTTGCGTACCTTAGTTCGACTTGGGGGGTTAGTGTAGACCTGCCCTCAGTGAGTTTCTGAGCTCGGGATGAGAGGTTTGACTTATGGAGCTTGTGCTACCAGGCTAAAAATTATCTAGCCACTGAAACGGCTTTGGTGATGTCACACTAACAACTGCCTGGAGGTAAGGGGCAGTCCTTGACTCAAGGGAAAACCCAACCAGGGGAATCAGCAATCGGACAGTATTGTCTTGGAAGTGTCAGCCTCCAAGAGGCCCAGCAGGCCACCAAACCCTGGACTGGCTCCTGTTGGGAAACCCCAGCTTCTGAGTTCCCAGACTGGACAAAGGCTCAGGGTTGGCATCAACTCGGCCAGCAGTGGAGGGCTGCTTTTCATGTGGGCACCCAGATCAATGGTATCAGGAGTGCCCAGGTATGGAGTGTGGTTATGGGCAATTTTGGACTGCAGAAAGTGACCCCCAGCTAATGTAATGGTCCCTGTTCAGATAAACTGGTAAAAGGTGAATGCTCTGGAGAATAAACATTCATTCTGTTTGTCCTCGAAACATGTCAAGGAAGACAAGATGATTTAAATAATAAATTTTCATCATGTTTTAAACAACCCAATTAAAAATATTTAAATGAGGTTGAGGCTTTGTAAAATGAATCTAAACATTTGTGCTGTTGTTAATTTATAATTAACTATTTTTTAAAATAATCACTACTAATAGGATGTTATTTGAATTTTACAGAAATTACTAACAGCAAAAACAACCAAACAAACAAAATTAAATCCCTGATCCAACAAACAGTTAAGCAGATAACTGATTTTACTCCCATGAGTAGTTCCACTGACCTCAATTAAGTTAAATATGTGTGTAAATGTTTGCAGTGTTTGGAGCTAACATTTTAATGAAAAGTTATTGAGACTTTAATTAACAAAGTGACTATGGCCTATTTCTACACATAGGCCCAATGTTAGGTTCCAAATTATGGGATTTTCTGAAGTACCTAAGTGACTTAGGAGCATGGTCCCATTGATTTCAGGCTGCAAATCCTGATGGAGGAGTGTAGCTTGGCTGGGACATTTCAACTTTTTTGACATGTCAAAGTTTAATCTATTGGAAGGTGATATTGGTTGCAAATAGAGTGCAGGGTATTTTCTATCGATGTAGTATTTGAATAGTGCTATTCTTACAGTAAAGATGTTAATGAAGCCTTGGCATTGCCATTTTAAGCATAGATGAACATTCTAAGTGTGAAACTTCTTCATAGAAAAATCTCTGTGTAATATCTGAAATTCTGTTAACAATTGGAAAACTAAACTAAAGAAACAGTAGCTACTTTAGCCATCTAAGAGTGTAAAAATGGGAAGAAAGTAAAGAGCTAGCAAATCTGTAAATAAAAATATTGCGTTAAACTACATATTTTTCCTCTTTAATTTTTTAAAAAATGTATCCACCCTGCAGCACAGACAGCTACAAAGCAAACTTTCCCCATAATAGCATGCATCCGAAGAAGTGGGTATTCACCCACGAAAGCTCATGCTCCAATACGTCTGTTAGTCTATAAGGTGCCACAGGACTCTTTGCTGCTTTTACAGATCCAGACTAACACGGCTACCCCTTTGATACTTTCCCCATAATGAATCTCAGCTGTGTTTTGTCAGTCATGTAAGAGCTAATTTGGTCTATATGTAAATAAAGTCCTTGGCCCATCAGATGAGACTGATAGCAAAAGCTCCAATTAGTGCCAAATGTAGTGGTAGATGCACTCATTTTATCTACCTAAGAAGGATGAAGGGCTTAGTCAGCACTGAGACTATTTGAATGCATGATTCTAGGAAAATGATATATTCTAAACCTGGTGCTTAGACTAAGCCCCTAGCCAAGATTCTCACACCCTATCTTCATCAGGAGACACTTTCAACCACATCTGTTCACATGTAATCAAATCCAGACATGCAGGAAACCAAGTTCACTCATCTTAACATCATGACTAGACAACAGGAGCTTGTCTTCCCTTAATTTGCCCTGAGCCCAATTATTCTTTCCTTTATTAAGAAAGAAAACAAAATACATGGGTGGGTGCACATCTCCACAGGTGCTTTGAGGAATGAAGCAAACACTCTCAGACAGGAACCTTGTGATTAACTTTGATGCTAACTCCCAAGTGAAAGAGGAGGTTTTACGTTCAAACTTGTTGACTTTAACCTAAAAAAAATCTCAAATAGCAGGAAACTACAAACTACAAAAGGAAATATAGGAGAAAAGATTCAGTGTGTAAAGGATATCTGGTACGTTATTATTTATATTACCATAACTCCTATGGGCCTCAGTCATAGACCAGGATTTGACTGTGCTATTCAGTACTGTAAGTGTTTATTTTTGTAAAAATATCAGCACACAATAAAGCAGCTGGATTTCCAGCAGTCTACACAAATTAGATTGAAATGGAAGTAAACTGTGGTGAGTTAGCTAGTGGTATGGCTAGAAACTGTTTGTCATATGCTGCATTGGCCCATCACAGACTGAATCAGAGGTAGGAAGAGCTATGCTAATGTTTTGCCAAATTGTGCATCCTGAAATGTGCTTTTTCTGCTTTATGCTGCACTGCTGGCATAAAATGGCCCTGAAGTTGGTATATTGAGCCCAGGGAAGATCACCCCAGTGTCTTAGGTTGGTATAATGTTGTGAGGCCAGCTTGTCCCTAGGCCTAGCTGATCAATGACTGCCATTGACATCTTGGTAGAGCCACATAGAGCAGCCTCTATCTTACCACTAACCAAGCCAGTTGGAGTGGAACTAAGTTTCCTTGTTTGAAAGTTAAGTCCTTTCTGCATTACGCATATCTGAGATGCAGTCTTATCTTTAAAGGAATGGTGTGTACACTTCCCTCAGACATTTCTTGATCCGTTTGTTACGATCGCATTTTATTGGGCTGGAGGAGAAATGGTTAATGTTAATGGAAAGCCTTTGTGTCAGAAATTTCCCTGAGGAGCTCAGATTTTTTTCAGTTACTTTTCATAATTTTCTAGAGGTCCCGGGGATGAAGAGCTCCTTCAGTTTCCTACACATCATTTGACACGTGGCTAATGCAGCATTTTCGCTGAAGGGGTTGATTTTACAACACAGTGGCTTTCTGGTAGGAAAACCAAAAATACAGTGAAAAAACATAAAAAATAAATACAGTGAAGGTTGCACAAGTTTCCCCATCCAGCTCAAAAAGATAAAGGGATGGAAAAAGCAAGCCCTGTTTGTATAAGCATCTGGCACTTTGAAGTGTAGTGGGCAAAACTCATTGATATGGTGGGGTTCCATGTTAAGATGTCTTTGGAGGAAGAAGCTATGAAATTAATAACTGTTAAAAAGATACTATCCTAATCAGTGATGTGCTAGAAGAGTTAGGCTGTGGGAAGGAATGTTATCTAGGCAGAAGCAGACAGACTTGGGAATCAGGATTCCAGTTCTGCCATTGATTTACCCTCTGACCACTGACAAATTACTTAGTGCTCAACTGCATTGAGGGAGAGCAAAGGAGGCTTAATGCCATCTTTGTTGCCACTTACTAACCTCCTTAGACTCACCAGCCCTACTTTTGAAAATCTGCCCCACGTTTCTTAAGATAAAATAAAAAAAAATCACTCTCTCTATGTTAACTTTATCTTGCAGCATGTCAAACTGTCGTGGCCTCTTTTTCAGATCAGAGATTTTATCAATGATTAGTCATAACCCACATGGGCATAAAGATTTGGTTACTCCAGGATTTTTCAGCATTTAAACATTGCATGTATGCCTTGATATCTTTGGTTATTTGAAATCGTTGATTAAAATAGTCATGTGATACTTTTTTCTCATATAGAGCAACTATGGTATACAACACACACACACTCTTCAACTAAAATAACTAAATTAGGCATGTCATTTAAAAAGGCTTAAGATTTAGGTCATATAGGTCAGTGTTTTTGTTCCTCCTGCTATGACTCCATGTCTCCATGATAAACAAAATGATTGTATTTCCAGGGTTTTTCCCTGCTAAGGTAATTTACAAATATAGTGAAAAGGTAGACTTCGACTTCATCCTACATCACAAACAGCTTTTACTGAGTTATGTGTTGAATGATGGAGGTTTCTTAAATCTCATCACTTCTTGTTTTGGTTCTCAGTAAAAGTGGTGGAGAGAATATACTCACATTTCAGCTCAAGTTTGATGAAGTCTGTATTCCCCAAATTCTCGAGAAACACTCCATCAGGGGCTGATGTTTTGAAGTAGAAAGAGATGTCTGCGCTGGTTTCCCCTTGGAACGTGGAGAAGTGAAGGTAGGACGATGGAGTAATGAAAGACGCAGCGTTCCAGTAATTCCCTGTGGAGATGTGAGCGACAAAATTATGTCTTTCAGTGCTCCTTCCAAACTGTCATTTACTTGTGTAACCAAAGCAAGAACAGAAGCTAACGTTTCTAATGTCAAAGCATGTTACAGTGATCTCTCTATGCAAAAAGAGAAATCATTCCAATTCTGCCTTGTTACACTTTTTTTTTTTATAGATAGTTTGCTAGATTTCAAAAGTTAGATGACATTTTGAGGACATTGTGAGGACATTTTCAAGCTCCTACCCCATGAGATACTACCAATATATATATATGTGTTCATGTACATGGCCCCAATCCAACAAAGCAACTAAGTACATGCTTAACGTTAAGAATGTCAGTAATCCAATTTATGTCATGGGACATCAGGGCCATGGTGTATATGCAAATAGCCAGTCATATGCCTGCCCGGCCTTGCTCATGTGCATGCATACATTACTGCATGTATAACTTGGCTGCTTTCAAACTTATGCACATAATTGCATCCATCTAGCTATGTTTATCTTTTTCTTTTTGTTTTAAGATAAAAAAAATACAGTAATTGAAACTGAAGATTACAGCTGGGATTCATTTATTTGATATGGTTGGATAATATTTTCGCTCTATGGGGTATTTCCTCCGGTCCTCCCTAACAAACAGAAAGTGCAGTATGCACTGCTCCGGACGAGCCCTGTATCATCACTCACAGGACAACACTCTACTTCTTCCATGGATAGACCACTTGAACTATGCGTTCCCTCCACTACCATTCCCTGCTTTCCCAACAAGATGCTGCCAAGGGATCTGTGGGGATAGACTCCCTCACGCCTGAGTCAGACCTTGTGGTAGAAGGTGCACTCTTTGTTAAGTCATAAGAACATAACATAAGAACGGCCATACTGGGTCAGACCAAAGGTCCATCTAGCCCAGTATCCTGTCTTCCAACAGTGGCCAATGCCAGGTACCCTAGAGGGAATGAATAGAACAGGTAATCATCAAGTGATCCATCCCCTGTTGCCCATTCCCAGCTTCTGGCGAACAGAGGCTAGGGACACCATCCCTGCCCATTCTGGCTAATAGCAATTGATGGACCTATCCTCCATGAACTTATCTAGTTCTTTTTTGAACCCTGTTATAGTCATGGCCTTCACAACATCCTCAGGCAAAGGTTGACTGTACATTGTGTGAAGAAATACTTCCTTTTGTTTGTTTTAAACCTGCTGCCTATTAATTTCATTTGGTGACCCCTAGTTGTGTTATGAGAAGGAATAAATAACACTTCATTATTTACTTTCTCCACACCAGTCATGATTTTATAGACCTCTATCATATCCCCCCTTAGTCGTCTCTTTTCCAAGCTGAAAAGTCCCAGTCTTATTAATCTCTCCCCATATGGAAGCTGTTCCGTACCCCTAATAATTTTTGTTGCCCTTTTCTGAACCTTTTCCAATTCCAATATATCTTTTTTGAGATGGGGCGACCACATCTGCACATAGTATTCAAGATGTGGGAGTATCATGGATTAATATAGAGGCAATATGATATTTTCTGTCTTACTATCTATCACTTTCTTAATGATGCCCAACCTTCTGCTGGCTTTTTTGACTGCCGCTGCACATTGAGTGGATGTTTTGAGAGAACTATCCACAATGACTCCAAGATCTCTTTCTTGGATGGTAACAGCTAATTTAGACCTCATCATTTTATATGTAGAGCTGGGATTATGTTTTCCAATGTGCTTTACTTTGCATTTATCAAAA
Organism: Emys orbicularis; assembly: GCF_028017835.1. Lineage (NCBI taxonomy): Eukaryota > Metazoa > Chordata > Testudines > Emydidae > Emys > Emys orbicularis. The sequence continues at coordinate 195,992,362 of NC_088684.1, forward strand.
GTCAGGCCAATGTACAGGAGGTCTCCCAGTCTAGGTCCAATTGCGGCCTCATGGTACTTCCTAATGTGAAGTTCTCACCCTTCCCACGGCAGATACTGTGCCTTCCCATGATGTGGGCTTCCCTGAAGCAGTATTGGTGGTTGTCACTGACTGAGAAGGAGCACGGACAGGAAGAACAAATTATGAAGCCTGGAGTCCTAGGAGTAGCCCAGTACCCAAAATGGGGTATTGGGGGGGGGGCTGTCCCAGGTTGGGGAGGCTAACTAACTAACCAGCTAAAAGATACAAACTATTAGATAAAACTTTAAATTTTAAAAAACTTCTAAAACTCTCTCTCTCTCTCTCTCTCTCTAGTCACAGATAAGGGAATAAAGCCAGTTTCTAACCCAGACAATGCAGCGGTGAGAAGGAACTAGAGAGGAGGTCGGTCTGTCCTTCCCTTTATCTCCTTGGTTGGAGTCAGGGGGTGAGCAAGGGTCCATGTATAGACCAACAGATGCTGCTTTCAAAATTCTCCGGCTCCAGGCTCATGAAGCATATGTGTATCCACAGTGGAATACACACAGGGACCAGCACTCGAAGAGGAATGGTCGTTACACATTTAACATTGCCGTTTCACTTGTCAGCACTGGCTGAGTATTAGTGTAGCTGGTGCTCTGTATGTTTAATAGCTAAGGTTACTGGTAGTGCAGCATAGTTGAGACTCTGACTTGTTGTCATTTGAGGTGCTTATGAGACTCCAGCAGAATTTAAATGGAATATAACTGGAATAGGATTTTGGTTTAAATACACTTGGGGATATTTCATGAGATCATTTTTTCCCTCTTCCAGTCCTTGTCCCTCTTCTTTTTCCATCTTTTTCTGTCCCTATGGAGGCTGGAGAATGAGTGTCTTTTAAAAAGAAAATAGGTTTAAAACATTGTAATGATTTGGGGGAAAGCTGTAGTTGGGGGGAGGAGAAGGGGCTGGGCATGGTGGCCAATACCTTTATAACAGAAGCAACACTTGTTTGGGATAACTAGTTTGGTTGTATCAGCTGGTCTTCAGTGAAAGTAACTCCTGGCTGGCATTACTGTGTACCAGGTTTAGGTAGATTGATTAGTTCCTTTCCATAGGTACTTTCTATGATTTCAACAGACATTTGAGTCATTTTATTATTGTGGAAGAGGCTATGCAAGAAATGGATGCTCATTAGTCTCAGGTCTACATTTTAAAAAGTGCCTGAGTTATGTGAACCAAATGGATAATTACACATACAACTTCATTTTCCTTCCGTAAAACTGTAATGGTTGTGGAGATGCTTGCACCTCTGTCACTTCTGGTCTCTCTGAGTGTATTCCCTCAGGTGCTAGACCTGTTTGAAATACAGTTCTCTCACTCACTGACTGGGACGTGGGTAACACACCCCATCTATGCCCACCACTTATTACTGTGTAGGTGACTGAACACTTGTGGATATCCCCATACGGTGATGAACAGCGGTCAAAATACATGTAGGTTTATTGAACAACTGGAACAACGCACAAGAGAAAATAATTTTACAGCAAAAAGCAGCCTTCATATCTATCTAGACTCATCTAATTTTCAGTACAAGCTAAGGTAGATGGGCTTCCCTCTTGAGTTCCAGGAACAGAATAGACCTGACCTACATTCTGCTAACAAGTCTGGGAGCTCTTAGGACTCAGCCTTGTCTTAGTTTGCCTTCCAGAGTGTCAGTCTCCCTCTGCCCCCCTCCCTTCTCCTTCCCCTTCCCCCAGAAACTCCTGTTTCTCAAAGTTGCACCCGCCCTGTGTGAGCCTGACCCTAATTTCCATGTTGCTGAAAGGCCCTTGCTACAGGCCCTAGGAAGGCCTTTTGCCTCAGACTAGTTTCTCCCAGCCAGCCAGACCAATTAAGATGATGCTTGCTCCATTGTTTGACCATTGATTCGTTCAGCTTTAATGTCTTGTGACTGTTGGGCAATGTGCTGGAACTGTCTGCTCCCCCTGACACTCCAAAACACCGCCTCAGAAAATGTATACATAAAACATATTTTGGGGTACAGCTCTATATTAACCCACAAGCAACCCCACATCAACACTCACATGAAAACAACTGCATGCATAAATGAGAGCAAATAAACTGTGCGCGGACCTGGGAAGGGAGACATCTGTTTACGACTTCAGGTATATTTTCAACATAGCTGTGGCCCAGGCCAGCACCCATTGACTTAAATGGGAGCTGGATCAGTCCCTTTAATAAATAATAATAATAATAAAAAAATAATAAATATCTAGCTCTTATATACATCTCAAAGAACTCTTAGCACTCAATCCTACAAGGCCCTTAGAGCCTTATCCCCAATCCAGCAACACACTTAAGCATGTGTTTAATGTTAAGCATTTAAGTTGCCCCATTGACTAGTGCATAAGCTCTTTGTTACAGAGACTGTATTTTTATATTTATATATATGTGAATGTGTGCGTTGCTCAGTCCGCTGATCCCTCACTGGGGCCCATACTGCAATACAACTATAATAATTAAAATATTTATTAACAAACAATTACTGCAATGCAATTTATTCAGAGAAAACTGATGCTTCATATAGAGATTATTTTACAATGTTTTATTTAAAATTTTTATAGAAACCTCACAACAGTATATATACTGTAAATGCAGGCACCATGCAAAAAGTTGGGTGACTATTATACCCAAGTTAAATCTGTGACGGTTTAGATTTTCCATATTGTAGTTTTCATTTTCCATGAATCAGTTATTTACATAAGTTTTGCTTCTTTCTGAGCATATTCTATTAGGTGATTGGGGAGGAGGGTATCACAATTTTTGTAGTAATGTTTGTAAGCTCTCTGGGGCAGGGTCTGTCTTTTTTTGTTCTGTAATTGTGTAGCACCTAATATGATAGGGTCCTGGGTCAAGACTGTTGCTCCTAGGTGTTACTGCAATGCAAATAATAATATTAATCCCCATGATTAGCTTTTTTGTTTTATTCAGTTTCAGTACTTTTAATTACTTGCTTGTATATTATCAACATGTCCATCTGCATTTCATGGCAGTAAAATCATGAGTCAAGTTATTGAACTCTCTGCTTTAGTGGAGAATCATGAGGTCAGTCATCAGGAAAGGCTTTTAACATTTTTTGATTTGGTTCTCCACAGGAAGCCTATGCACACTTAATGGAGTTAGAATGGATAAAAATAATGTAGTCTGAAAGGGGAAACCTACAACTTGAGAGAGGTGCTTTCAAATCCCACTATTAATATGATACTCTGGAAAAGAGAGAAAGATGCTAGCACACCAGAATCACGGCACACACAGTTTAGAAATGGGGTTCGGGGGAAGGAAAGGAAAACTACATCTATCTCGCAAAAAAACCCCAAAGGTATAGCAGAATTTATTTTGTTCTGCTCACCACCTGTAGTGATCCTTAGGTATCATTTCATGATCAAAAAAGGAGTTGCCTAAAGAAATCTTTAGCACAATTCCACTGTCTACACTTATTTATTATTGTGTATGTGTATTGTGGTGGTATCTAGAAGCCCCAGTCATAGACGAAGACCCCGGTGGTGCTAGGCACTGTACACAAAGACAGACCGTGTCCCAAAGAGCTAACAATCTAAGTAACTCAGTAAGTATATAAATACACGGCAGACATACATTTCTTTGGAATACTCTCTCACTCCCTCCTCTCTAATAGCTTAGGCTTGTTGACCTTATAGGCTTGCTTCAAGGCCTACCTTTTTGAGTGAGCAGTAGAGGAGGGCTGAGGAAACGGGGGATTGGGATTTACATTTAGGGAAAAGTGGTGTGGGATGGATGCTTTAATCCAAATTCAGCTGACTGCTGGTTAATAAAAGATGTAGTTAGGACTTGGGGAAGGAGATGTGTTGCTGGCACTTTGATTGACCCTAGAACTTTTCTTTATTGTATTTTTCAGTTTATTGCCAGGATGCTCAGAGCTCTGGATGAGGGTTCTCCGATGTGGAGTTTTAAATTTAACTAAATGAAATAAAACAGCCTCCCCTTTCTCCCTTAGTCTTGCTCCCCCAGAATTGATCTGTGCACTTCCTAATTTGCGTAGGAGAGAGAGACTCTCTCTCCTATTTCTCAGTAAAGATGTAACCTTAGACAGAGTTTTGCAGTGCAGTCTCATAGTAAAAAAAAATTACTATATTTACAAAATATGCTATACTACATTTCGTCAAGATGCCAGAGACAGAGAGTTTAGTAGGATTCAAACAAGGATTAGAGAAAAGAAATTGTGGTGTCAGTTGTGTGTGCGTACGTGTGGCATTTGTGTTTATTAATTATTATTATTAATTATTATTATTATTATTATTATTAGGGAAATAAACTTTTATGCTGCAGGACACAAGCCACTCACTGACAGGGGATATGAACAAAGTTGTCCTGGTGGGTTGTTCCATAATTACTCACTACATGGCTTCATATGAAATGCTGCTTGATTTAAATTTTCATGGGAGTTTTTACCTGAGTAAGAATCAAGAACAAAACACTGGAAATCCCAAGTAAAACCTGAATAAGGCCTTCAAGATTTTCCCCATGAATATGACAAATAAAATTCAACATTGAAGAGTGCAACTTGGAAAAAATAATCCTAACTACATATATACAATGATGGGTTCTAAATTAGCCGAAAGAGATCACCATAGATAGCTCTCTGAAAACTTCAGCTCAGTGTAGAGCAGCAGTGGTCAAAAAGGCTAACAGGGTGTTATGAACTATTAGGAAGGGGACAGAAAATAAGACAGAAAATATCATAATACCATTATATAAATCCATGGTGCACCCACACCTTGAATACTGTGTTCAGTTCTGGTCTCCCAAATCTCCAAAAGGATATAGTGAAACTGGAAAAGATTTCAGAGAAGGGCAACAAAGATGATCAATGATATCTAATGGATTCCATATGAGGAGACACTAAAAAGATTAGGGCTGTTCAGCTTAGAAAAGAGACAACTAAGGTGGGCTGTGATAGAGGTCTATAAAATCATGAATAGTGTGGAAAAAGTGATCAGAGAAGTGTTATTTACCCTTTCCCAAAATACAGAAACCAAGGGTCACCCAACGAAATTAACAGGCAGCACGTTTAATAGAAACAAGAGCAAGTACTTTTTTCACATAATGTGGAACTCCTTGTCATGGGATGTTGTGATGTTTAACTGGGTTCAAAAAAGTACTAGATAAGTTCATGGAAGATAGATCCTTCTATGGCTATTAGCCAAGGTGGTCAGGGTGCAACCCCATGCTCGGAGTAACCCTAAACCTCTGACTGCCAGCAGCCAGGATGGGAAGATAGGAATGGATCACTCCAGCTGCCCTCTTCTGTACACTCCCCCTGAAGCTCTGGGATTGGCCTCTGTTGGAGACAGGGTATTGGGCTAGATGGCCCCTTGGTTTGACCCACTATGGAAATTCTTATGTCCTTATGCTCATGTGAGGGTGCCAAAGTAACAGTATGTATAAATGTAACATACCTCTTGCATTCAGAGTGTAAAGATTGGTGCCCTTTTAAGACTGGTAGATCCATATGTTGATAACATGCAGTTATGGGCTTAGAGCAGTCAGCCTGTTAGCTTTTCCCTTGCAGTGACATTTACCAGCACTTTCTTAGCCAGCTCCTTTCTGTCTCTTCTTTCTTAGCATGATTGAAATTCATTCTCCAGCACCATCAATTTCCCTTTTACATTCAACTCCCATTGAAATGGAGAATGGCAATAGCAGAACTGTAAAAGACCTCAGTGCTTTTAGCTCTGCTAGGCAACAGCACTGGAGAACTAATGCTGCAAAGTCAGGCAGCCTTTATGTATTACAACAGACCAAAAACCTCCAGGGCCCTCATCTGCAGCAAAACAGATTTTATATCAAAATGATTATGTGAATAAAATGTAAGAATAGCCTCCTATTTCAGTGAAGATGGATGTGTGAATGGGAAACTGCTCTGTGCCACAAAGTAATGGATTGAGAGTATCCATACAATTATGCTCAACAAATCAAGTTTTTTCCTTCTGTTCTTTCATTCTGGGAAAATAGGAATATACACATGTACTATAAAACACTGCCACCATTACTCACATGAAGTAGTAGTAACTTATTCTGCAGGAATTTCACTGGAACCCATCACAAAGAGAGGCACTATTCAGTGAGAGAAAGGGTGGGAGAATGCAGCCTGAACTGAGGCATGTGATTTAAAGTGAGGTGGCAATGGTCTGATTAACTGTCTGGGTATGCAACAGCAAAAAATTCAAATTAATTTTTATAAAACAAGACCGACAACCACCTTGTCAATGCACCAGAGAACTTAATTCCCAAAGTCAGAAGATGAATGAATTATTGTTGGATTACAGCAAAGGCAGCCATTCAAGCTTATATTACTCCCCACCATCACCCTCTCCCCCCCAGAAAAACAACAATGGTCCGGTGGCACCTTAAAGACTAACAGATTTATTTGGGCATAAGCTTTCGTGGGTAAAAAAACCTCACTTCTTCAGATGCATGGAATGAAAGTTACAGATGCAGGCATTATATACTGACACATGAAGAGAAGGGAGTTACCTCACAAGTGGAGAACCAGTGTTGACAGGGCCAATTTGATCAAGGTGGATGTAGTCCACTCCCAATAATAGATGAGGAGGTGTCAATTCCAGGAGAGGAAAAGCTGCTTCTGTAATGAGCCAGCCGCTCCCAGTCCCTATTCAAGCCCAAATTAATGGTGTTAAATTTGCAAATGAATTTTAGTTCTGCTGTTTCTCTTTGAAGTCTGTTTCTGAAGTTTTTTTGTTCAAGAATAGTTACTTTTAAATCTGTTATAGAATGTCCAGGGAGATTGAAGTGTTCACCTAATGGCTTTTGTATGTTACCATTCCTGGTGTCCATTTATTCTTTTATGTAGGGACTGTCCGGTTTGGCCAATGTACATGGCAGAGGGGCATTGCTGGCACATGATGGCATATATAACATTAGTAGACGTGCAGGTGAATGAGCCCTTGATGGTGTGACTGATGTGGTTAGAACATAAGAACATAAGAACGGCCGTACCGGGTCAGACCAAAGGTCCATCTAGCCCAGTATCCTGTCTACCGACAGTAGCCAATGCCAGGTGCCCCAGAGGGAGTGAACCTAACAGGCAATGATCAAGTGATCTCTCTCCTGCCATCCATCTCCACCCTCTGACAAACAGAGGCTAGGGACACCATTCCTTACCCATCCTGGCTAATAGCCATTAATGGACTTCACCATGAAAACAACAAAGAGTCTGGTGGCACCTTAAAGACTAACAGATTTATTTGGGCATAAGCTTTCGTGGGTAAAAACCTCACTTCTTCGGATAAGAAGTGAGGTTTTTACCCACGAAAGCTTATGCCCAAATAAATCAGTTAGTCTTTAAGGTGCCACCAGACTCCTTGTTGTTTTTGTAGATACAGACTAACACGGTTACCCCCTGATACTTAACCACCATGAATTTATCTAGTTCTCTTTTAAATTCTGTTATAGTCCTAGCCTTCACAACCTCCTCAGGTAAGGAGTTCCACAAGTTGACTGTGCGCTGCGTGAAGAAGAACTTCCTTTTATTTGTTTTAAACCTGCTGCCTATTAATTTCATTTGGTGACTCTTAGTTCTTGTATTATGGGAATAAGTAAATAACTTTTCCTTATCCACTTTCTCCACATCACTCATGATTCTATATCCCCCCTTAGTCTCCTCTTTTCCAAGCTGAAATGTCCTAGCCTCTTTAATCTCTCCTCATATGGGACCCGTTCCAAACCCCTAATCATTTTAGTTGCCCTTTTCTGAACCTTTTCTAGTGCCAGTATATCTTTTTTGAGATGAGGAGACCACATCTGTACGCAGTATTGGAGATGTGGGCGTACCATTGATTTATATAAGGGCAATAATATATTCTCAGTCTTATTCTCTATCCCCTTTTTAATGATTCCTAACATCCTGTTTGCTTTTTTGACCGCCTCTGCACACTGCATGGACATCTTCAGAGAACTATCCACGATGACTCCAAGATCTTTTTCCTGACTCGTTGTAGCTAAATTAGACCCCATCATACAGTGGCGTAGCAAGGTTTTAAGAGCAGGGGGAGCAAATATAAAAAAGGCGCCCCCCCCCTTGGCTCCTCCTCCAGCTGCTCCGCGCGCACCCAGCTCCTCTCCCATGCCCCCCCCATCTCATCCCTCCTGCCATTGTCCCTGGCCAGCCCTTCCCCCGCCCCTTTGCTGCCGGTACTCGGTGCCCGCCGGGCTGGGGCTCGCAGCTCAGCAGGCTGAGCAGCAAGAGGCTCTCGCCCCTGCTCCAGCAGCCGGGCTGTTGCCATCAATTATTAATCGGCTCCCAGCAGCCGCGGCGGGGAGCGGGAGCAGCCGCGATAAAGGAGGGCGGCAGGGAGGGCGGGCAGGAGGAGGGTAGTCTTGCGTCTGATGAAGTGGGCATTCACCCACGAAAGCTTATGCTCCAATACTTCTGTTAGTCTTAAAGGTGCCACAGGACCCTCTGTTGCTTTATACTCTAAAGATGAGTTTAGATTTTAAAAATGGAAAAGTTAGTACAGTAGCGGCGTGTGTGACCTTGCAAGCAATTCAGATTTTAGAGAGAATAAATGACAGGCATAATTTAGTTTTTGAAAACAGTTCTCTGAATAGTCCTGTGCAATTCCAGAGTGCTGTAGCAGTGTAGCATAATGCATTTAGACCTCTTTTTGCTAAAACGGGCTCCTTCTAAAGGACAGGAGCTGTTAAAATTCAGAGAGATTAATGGAATCAGCCTGACATTCCACTTTCATCAGACTTTATTGGAAGTTCATAAGGATTTATCATTGCGAGAACAGAAGGTCATCAATATATCCAGATGTAGATGAATAAACATCAACTACATCTGGTACAGCAGAGCTGTAATTTTATTAGTAATTATAAGCCTCTTTGCTTTCCACACTGTTTTCCCCATCCAATGTAATCCTTGTAGGTTTGTTTTCTGAAAGTTCAGTGAGCACTTCCTCGCTAAAGGCCTGATCCTGAGAGGTGCCAATCACCTCCTGTAAGGTCCTGAGTGCCTTCAATTCCCATTAACTTCAATAACAAGCTCTCCTTCAATGTGATGCCAATGTTTCTCAACTTGGATCTGGTAGGACAACCTCTACAGGTGAGAGGATGATTCCATCTCAAGGCACATTCAGTCCTGTCTCTCTCTCTCGTTGCTGACAATGCCAACAAGCATGCCTATTATTGCCAATTTTGGTGGTGGTTTCTGTGAACTGAACATTTGTCCCTTGGGAATTGAAATGAGGCTGAGCGCAGCAGACTCCTTATTACAAAGAGCACCACAGAGGCCTTAGGTAGTAACTAACTTTTGGTTACTACAAATAAAGCTGGACTTAACCCGGTAACCCCAAGATGAAAGGCTTTATATCCCATTACCCTGTGCCACCTGGTACCCCAGATTCTACAGATGAAGGATAAGTCAACTTCACTAACATTTTTACATTAACATTAGAGTGAACCAACATGTCTCCCTCAATTTTGGGAGACGTTTTGGAAGCAGACAAGTTATCAAGTGGCATAAGACATGTGATGTTGATCAATGGCTATAGTCACAGAGGCCAGTGTTTGTATTACTCTGTCAATCATCACATTTGCTGAGTCAAAGGAAAGTGCAATCACATTTGTCAATGAAATGTTTGAGTCAACGACAAGTGAACTCAGTGATGCAGAAAGGCTTCCAGCACTTGCAGTGTTACTCACAAATCCATTTAGAAAATCATTTTTCACAAGTCATGCCTCCTGGTCACACCATATAATCACGATGCACCCCTTGTCATGGCTGGCATCATCACTTTCATCCATCAGAACGGTGGAAGGTCCTGATCTGGCATGGTTCAAAAATGACTGGGTGTAATGTGCTGATGGAGCTTTAATGATGCATATGAGCTGGTGAGCTTTCACAGGAAAATTCTTTTGCAAATAACTGAACCTGCAAACATCAGCCTGATCATCTCTGTGCTATGATCAGCATTGTGAGTAAGATTCCCCATTGTGATGCAGTCATGGTGAACTTTAAGCACAGGAAACAGCTGCTTTCCGAAAGCTTATTGCAGAATAAAAAGGTTCAGATTCTCCACTGACTTGCACCTGTGTAGTCCTTTTATAGCTGCGCAAAGTGACTGTAAGATGCTACCATTCTGATTTGGAAATGTTGCACTCCCACGCTGCACAGATTTAAATGACCCCGTGAGGTGAAAGGCGAGGGGGAAATCAGGACAATCACATCAAAAGAAAACAAATAGTCATAATGGGCCAGATCCTCAGCGGTACTGGATTACACTCAACATAGCTGAAGTGAACTGTAGGGAAAGATAGCGCTCAGTCACTTTTCTGTTTCTCATATCGTTGGCTGGTAGTCCAAACAGCCTTCAACATAGCTAAGAACAGCCATACCATCCAAAGCACTGGCCGAAGATCAGGTGGAACACCATGTGACATTACCCTCTCCTGCCCTTTCTCTTTGTTTGCTTTTTATGTGGAGGGAATGGGGACCAGTGGTATTCAGCTCTATGTCACAAAATAATTTTCCTCTGTTAGGACCATTCTCAGTTGCCTTTTGAGGGCGGCTTTCCAGCTGTTTTGTGTTGCCTCAAAGTAGCTGGAGACAGGGCAAGGATCTGGCCAAACTATCTCACACACACCAGGCACTATCACTGATTGGCTAATATCTCAGAGTTTCTGAATTTTCCCAAAGAAATTGGCGATCGGGTTTAAAATAACTATTTACTGATATTCTGCTGCAACTGATGTGATTTAGTCTTGAGGTGCCACATTATTTATTCTTCAGGTCATGGATGCCAGGATTACCTATTGTATAACAAAGATCTTCATTGCAGATCTTCCAATAGGTATTTCCCTCTGAAGCCTGGCTCATTGATTCACTTCATTCTGGATTAAATTTATGCTGGCACCTGAGAAAATTTAGGTCACAGGACACGATAGAGTCATCTTCTTCTGCACTATTATGGGATTTGTTTTCCAAAGATGTAGGATCTTATTGGCTTAGTGGAACCATGGCCCTAAGGTATAATTTGATATTATTTCTCACAGTATTTCTTTTACTAATACAAAGTTATATTGCTCCTTTGCGGGTTCACAATACTAAACTTTTAATGCTTCCTTTGCTCATGTCCCCAACCCCAAATCCACAAAGAGGTGTAAAACAGATAACGTCTATGTTACACATACCAAAAAAAAAGGGTAGAGCTATGGTTTTCTTTCCCCACTATGTTACTCCAATGTTACAATGTTGTAAATATATTGTAATTCCACTACTACATGATACAGTTCCTAGCCATCAACATGTTGACACCCTGAGGACCTGTCTAAGTTATGGCAACCTCTTGCCCTATAGGTGCGCTGTGCCTGGGATCACTGCAGAGCTGCATGCTGTGGCCCTTTACATGCCCCTCCCATCACCATCCCTGCTTTAGCAAGTCCCCTACACCCGGGCTTGCAAAGAGGTCCTTAGGAAGCAGCTTTATGGCTGACTTCTGCACTGCCTGTGTCAGAGGGCGCCTCCCAGGTTGCATATAGGGCTTATAGGTGCTCTTTGCGTCACTCTGGCCCTTTTACCCAGCATACTGGCTCTCATCCCAGATCTCCAGCACTAATGCCTCTGTTCCCTAGAATCCAAAAATTCTGGCTCTCTGCAACTGCCCATTACATATAAGAAAGTACCCATTTCACTCTTATATTCAGGACAGTAGGCAAAAGAAAAAGAAAATGCAACATTGAGACAAGGCATGCTGTCCATAAAGCTGAAGAACAATGGTAGAGCGATGAATTCTGCAAAAGACTTGCTTTGTTTCAGAGTTTTTGTTGTTTTGGGTTTTTCTGCAGGGGAAGGACAGTGCCTTTTTTAGATTTAAAATGACTTCTTGAAGTCAATGCGAGTTTGGCTGGGAATATGATAGAATCCACAGTGGGTCTACTTTAGACTAAAGTAGACTTAGACTAAAGTCTAGAGTCTGGGTTGTGTTTTGTGCTGTTGTATCAACAGCAACATTTTCATTTTCAGACACAGGTCACTCTGAGCACTACAGTCCCAATTCTGCCATGAGCTCTCCACCGATGGACCACCGTGCCATGTGTAGCAGCACCTACATTCTCACTTTTCTGAGCACTTAGATACCTCTTCAGCTAGGTATTTCTGTATGTGCTTAAAGTTTGGAACATGCTTAATTCACTGAATGTGAATATGAAGCTATCAACAAAAATAAACTAAAAACTAAATCACAAGAGAGTGTAAATAAATCTCCCTTCCATTCTGATGATGAGCTTCAACAGTGAACAAGAAATTATACTCATCTATTTTTAAGGTATTCTTGTGACAAAGAAGTAATGTAATGGCCCCTTAACTGCACTGGCTTTAATGGAGTTGCACACACTTACTCCAACTCTGAATCTGGCCTGATGTCTTTGACATTATTGTTATCATAGGGATAGAGACATCTTGCATAGAGATGGGCAAATGGCTTAGGAAAAAAATAGGAATCAACCAAAACTTTTTAAGATTCAAAAAATGTTGACAAAGCAGTGTTGGCAATCTAAAGAATCTAAAAATCATTAGTCGGGTTTAAAAATGGATGTGATTTAAAAAAAATAAATTTGAAGTTCTTTTTCTTTGTCTTCTGTTTTTTGGGCACTTGGGCAACACACATCTACAAGTTTTTCTCTCCAAATACAATGGCTAGAAACTTCCTTAAAAAAGAAAAAAAGAAAATCTAACCTGAGAGTCTCATCTAGTCTTATGATTGTGAGAACTGGGGCTGTAAGAAGCATGCCTAATTTCATACACTTCTGATAAAATCACAAGACTTGGCAACACTACAAAGGCTTACCAATCACATTTTCTGAAAAGTCCTTTAGAATTTCCGAAAGATTAAACCGATTGGCGTTTACAGAAATTTAATAAGGATCTATGGAAGTTCTCTAAAATAACCTGTAATAAAAGCAATAAAAAAATGGAAGCAATTGTGAACTAGGGGTCTCAAAACAAACAAGACACAAAATTGGTTTCCTTGCTCTTATCTTACTTTTCAAAAGTTTAGAAATTATTGTACCAAAAAGTCATCCTTAAATTCAGTACAGTAAAGGAATGTTTCAAATGAAATATAAAGGCAAAGAGAGGAGAGAAAAAACAGCATTTCAGACAGTTTATATTGTGTGACACAGATCTGGGAAAGCATGGGAAATTCACAGCTAAGACGATCAAATTTCCACAGTAACTTGTGAAGATCTTTACTTTAAAAGGAAGGATGGTCTATGATTAAGGCACTGGGCAGGGATTCAAGAGATCTCAATTCAGTCACTGGTACTGCCACTGTCTTAATGCAATTAATTGTAACCACATGCAGTGAATTACAGTACAAAATTGTGACATTAGACTGCCGCTAATTGGGGCAGGGACTTTCTTTTTGTGTTTGTACTACGCTAGCAAGGTAGGGCCCTGAACTCAGTTGGTGTGCTGAGCATATTAATAAACTAATACATATGCATAGGAAGGGTCACAGTCCCAGCAAGTAGGGGTCAGACATCTTGCAGACTGAGAGCAAGGCACTGACAGCATACAGTGCAGCAATCAGCCACACATCTAACACTAGCAACTATGTCATAAATGCCATAGGCGCCGACTCCATGAGTGCTCCAGCCCTGGAGCACCCACGGAAAAAGATTAGTGGGTGCTTAGCACCCAGCTCCCACAGCGCCTCCTGCTGAACAACTCCTCCCTTTCCCTCCCAGTGCCTCCCGCCCACCGCGATCAGCTGTTCTGCAGCGTGTAGGAGGCTCTGGGGAAAGGGGGAGGAGCGGGGATGGGGCACTCTCGGGGGAGGGGTGGAACTGGGTGGGAAGAGGCAGGGTGGGGCTAGGGCTTTGGGGGAAGGGGTGGAGTGGGGGCTGGGCCTGATCACCCCCAGGGAAAGGAGGAAGCTGGCGCCTGTGATAAATGTTAAAATAAAAGTTCTTTGTTTAAAACAGTGAGGCCTGTATGTGCTACCATAATACAAATGATAATTATTTTCCATAGCTCTATCTCCTAACACGTTATCCAAATGCACTTTTTGTTGTGTGAATTTGTTAAAAAGAATTTGGGCCATTCCAAGAAGTGGGTGTAGTGGTGTTAACACATAGCTAGCTGTTTGAAGAGCAGATGTATGAAGATCTAACAACACTTAAAAAGCTAAGATGAAAAACATCTAGCTACCGTCTAAGAACCAAATGTTTCTTTTTAGTGCTTTGTAACCCTGCAGGAGTGTAATTATCTCATGACGACCAAGATGCCTGTCATGTCACATTGCTTGATTATGACATTTATTTCCACTTTAGATATAAATAAATTTAATAATAAACCATTTTGATCACTGGAGACTGCTAGTGAATTTCACTTTGCAACTGCTGTGACATCGAGTTCATTCTAACGTTTGTGATCTTACACAACCCAAAGCAGAAGATTCTGTAAGGCTCTGTTTATCATAAGAACAGAAAACTTTATTGTGACAGTCTTAAACTTTTTAAAGGGGAACACCACAGTCATTCTTGTACTCAGTGATGCTAAGTCAGACGTTCTTGTTGACCGTTAGACCAAAGGGCCTACTGTCAGGTGAACCAAAATGGGAGCAAGCTTTAAGAATAATTTGTAATAATAATGTTAAGATGTGTAACCAAGAGTGGCAAATGTAGTTTATTGAGAGTGGGAAGATTAAGATTGCTTAACATTTAGCATAATATCCTATTCGTCTGACCCAGTGTTTTAACTGCAAGATGTAATAATTGTATTAGTATGGAAAGTTTGGATATTGCAATATGTACCTATAAATTTGTAGCATATATCAAACAAAGGGGCTATGAGTCACATGTAAAAAAGGGGAAGTTATAAGTGATAAAGAGCTAATGTAGGTAGTCTTGTTTGGGGGAATTGATTTTGGAACTGCTCATGTCATTAGCTGCAAGCTCTGGTTTCCACAAAGACCAGGTGTCATATGCAAATATCTTTATCTTTGTGTGCTGTTTCAATAAAGGCAATTAAACTTGACTATTCCCATCTCACTATTTTATTGTTACTGGCTAACCAGTTTTACATATAAAGATTACAGAATTCAGACTATGCAAAAGAATAGTGGCTTGTTTCATGTTACATTTGGTCTAAACAAGAAAAATGGCTTGGCAAAGCTGCAAAGAACATGGGCTGCTTGTCAATGAAAGGAGGCTTTGATCTGTGGAATCTTTCTTCCGCTGCCAGAGGGAGGATTTCTGACTGACACTGGAGTTTGCAGTTTCATTCACCGGGAAAAGCTGGAAGATATCGTTATGGTAGTGAGACAAATAGACACTTACCTACTTTGTGTTTAGGAACATAGGACTGGAAGGAACCTCCTGCGGTCATCGAGTCCTGTCCCCAGCTATCATAGGCAACCCTTTCATATAATCCCTTTCATAAATTTAACAAGCTTCATCTTAAAACTAGTTAGGTTGTTTGTCCAAACTACCCCTACTGGGAGGCTGTTCCAGAACCTCAACTGCTCTGATGGTCAGAAACTTTAATTTCCAGCCTGAATGTATTCATGGCCAGTATATATCCATTTATTCTTGTGCCAATATTGTACGTTACCTTAAAATAGCTCTTCTTTCTTCCTGGTGATTATCCCCCCTAATGTATTTATAGACAGCAATCATATCCTAATCATATTTGACCAGTGGTGTGCAACCTGCGGCTCGCAGGCCGCACGTGGCCTGTCAGGGTAATCTGCTGGCGGGCCGCGAGACAGTTTGTTTACATTGACCGCCCGCAGGCATGGCTGCCCGTAGCTCCCAGAGGCCGCGGTTCGCCGTTCCTGGCCAATGGGAGCTGTGGGGGGCCGTGCCTGCGGACGGTCACTGTAAACACTGTCTCACGGCCCGCCAGCGGATTACCCTGATGGGCTGCAGGTTGCCCATCACTGTATTTGACTGAGCTGGTATCATAAAGGCCTCAAATCTACAATATACAAAGTCCTGGGTGAAACCTTGGTCCCAGGGAAGTTAATGAGAGGTTTTCCACTGATTTCACTAATATGACTCTGGACTTGTTGGGAGGGAATATCTATTTACAGCAGCTCACTGTTATCCTCTGGAAGTCTTTTCAACAGGAAATCCCCTGCAGGCCAGGAGGAAATGTAAGGCTCTAAGAGTGTATTCACTGTCTAAAATGCACTTTGGCACCTTAAGGCTGAGCTTTTCACTCAGATTCAGCCTTCAGATTGGTTACTCTAAAGGTAAAGGAAAATGAAGGTTATTTCACTTGTCACTGGAGTTCTCGGAGATGGCTCCACATAGTCACACTTAATGAGCCAACCAGTGCATTACCCATAAGTGGGAATATGCAGAGCCAGTCAAAGAACTATACAATCTTGTCTTCCCTCCTCAGTCAGTGAGCAGACTGCCTCTCAGCTGCCTGTAGTCAATATCTGCACTCCCACATACAGTTTGTCTCAGGCCTACCCATTAAAGCAGCAGTTTTCAACCTTTTTTCATTTGCAGATCCCTAAAAAAATTCAGACGGAGGTGCAGACCCCTTGGGAAATCTTAAGCATAGTCTGTGGATCCCCAGAGGTCCACAGACCACAGGTTGAAAACCACTGTATTAAAGCCAAAGATGAGGAATCTGGGCTTCTGGATTACAATCTTGGCTGTGCCATTGAATTGCTATGTGACTTTGGGTAAGGCTGTATCTTTCTGTTTCTCTAGTTAATTTCTCTGGAAGTTTACCAAACAGAAGTCAAATGCTGAACCTTTGAGTTTCAACCATCGCTAACTAAAAATCTTGGCATCATTTTACCTGGCATGCTGTTGCAATGTGTAGATGGCCATGTCTTTTCTGATTTAAATGTATTTTCTTCATTTTTAAAGGTGTAGTTGAAAAATACAAACAAATATAAAATACAAAAGAGAACTTGCAGATGAAGAACCAAGCAGAGCTCTTTGTGATTAGCAATAAAAAGAGGAGGAAAATTACCCCACCGAGTCATATTATATAGTCCTAGTGCAACAATTTTTTTTTAAAAAGTATTGTTTTGTCAGCAAGCCAGGGTCATCTCATTTTTTCTCCCGATACTGCAGTCACTCACTGTTGTACCTCCTCAATGACAGCACTCTGTCAAAGGCTAGTAATGTAATATCACACAACGATAATGAAAAAAACAGGGGAGGGCAGACTCATGTCAACAAAAGCACCAATTAATGGTAGACTTGAATTTGCTTTTTCTGAGAAACTGGAAGGTGGAGGGTTGGGGGAAATAGAAAATCGACTCGGAGTTTCCATCTCTGCTGATCTCATCTTGTCATGTCTGATTTAATTACTGGGCTTTCAGCAGAACAGATGAACCAGCACAATAGCCTCTTCCCCCCGCCCCATTTGTTAAGCAAAATAAACCAAATGCCGCAAGGGGCAGGAGGATTAAACCAGCTGAATCAAAGTAAGTGCATTCTGCAGATAACAGGCAACAAACTCCTGCTTGAGATCAGGGTTGATGTTAGTTTTCTAAGGGAAGGAAGGCAACTTGATAAAGAGCACAGACCACCCACTCACGGGACACACTTCCAGAATTCTTCTGTTTATTGCTACAAGCAATAAGAATTTACCAAGAGAAGTATCTAAGTTTAAAGAGAGAAAGCTTATTTTCAGATGAATTATTTCCTGTCAGCACTTAAGTGGCTAATAATCACTTGATTCTGTGGCATTTTATTTATTATGATTAATAATAAGATACTAATCAAAATGAATCCTCTTTGGTAACTACATAGATTAATTAACTCAAAACGAACTGCACTGTAAGGGTCTGCACATGCAAAACCAATGTCATTTGAGTTCAAGCTGCTCACCATGTCCCTGAGAGCCATGCAGTACCTCAGAGTACTGGGCCCTGGTTCAGTACTATTTAAACATCCTCTTACTATAGAGTGGCATTAGTTACTCCCCTGTCAGGGAAAGGACAATTTCTTGGCACAAAATCAGCAGCTCGTTCTGTTTATTTTTATTTATTGCCTCTGACGTCAAAATCTGCTGTTCAAATAAACCGAAGGAGCAAACGCTGTTAGCTTCCCGTCCATGGAGTCAACAGACTAGTGTATGGGTTAAGAATGATGATTCAGCAAGGTCATTTGTTTTTCTCCTGCCAGAAGCAGGACGTTGATAAGCCGACAACTAGCCTCTCTCCTTATAAGTTTCCAGCTTTGCATTTTGCTCTCCTCCCTATCTTTTTAGATATGAAATTATGAACTTTAAAGAAGAGGCTTGCTCTTCCCCTTCCTTGCAGAAGCATATACACATACACAAACTTATAAAAGAATCAAGCATATTTTCTAATCAGCTTATTATTTATCCCTGGGACCACTGAAAACTGGTTATCAGTCTCTGCTATCACACAAACAAGATGCTTTTTCAAAAATAAACAATAGAGGGAGGGGCTTGGCAAGTATAGTTTAGAACAGAGCCAGTGCCTTTCTTCAATTAGATGAACTAGTATCTCATTGCATAACAGATGTTACTTTTGATTTAAAATGTGTAGGACCAGATTCTGCTACTAACTAGACAGGTGTAGATCATAAGTTACTCTACTGAAGTCAATGGTTTTCCTTTGCTTTTAGTCCTCATATGTCCTTAAAGTATCATTGCTGTAAAACAGTAACCAACCAGAGCCCATCTCTACATTACAACTTCCTCTGATGTTACCACCAATGAAGATGCAACCCATTGGGAATTAAAGGTCTGAAAAATCTTTGTGCAGACAAAGCAGTAAAATTAGTTTTTCCCTTTGAGGAACCAGTCCTATGCAGGCTGAAAGGAAGGACTGAACACTGGACCTCTTATGTTAAAACATGAGCCTCTACCACTGGAGCTAAAGGACTAAGACTCTAAACCTGAAAACACTTATACATATACTTAACTTTACTACTGTGAGTAGTCCGATTGTCTAGCGGTAGCAGATCTCCTCTCAACAAAAAAGATTTACCTCCTTTTTCTGGTTTTACACAAGTTTTAATCTCACAGGAAATAAAAATCAAAATTATTGAAATTGCAACAGGAAAAGTCAGATCTTGTCACTGAGGGTAAGGAAAGCTTTAACAATTAACACAAATCTCATGTTACTTTTGCTGGAAAGTGGCTTAACCATGGAACCTATGCACAAAAATAAATCCAGTCCAGGTCCAATGGTACAAGGGTTCTCCTAATTTTCTGGCCTCAGTGCCAGTACACAGCACACACACTGCTGCTACCGGGCCATCAGCACAGTTAAAACAGGTACACAAGGAGAAAGTTGCTTTTACCTGTTGTGTGTGTGTCTGTGTGTCTGTGTGTGTGTGTGTGTGTGTGTGTGTGAGTGAGAGAGAGAGATTGGGTACCCTTCCAAAATCTTTGCTTTGCTGAATGTATGTAAGCATTCTGGCCTGATTCAGCAAGGTTCTTAAGCACATGGCTAGTCACACTGAAGTCAACAGTACTATGCACATGCTTAAGTACCTTGCTGAGTTGGGGTCTCTCTTTATTATAAGGTCTAGTGCCTGTGCTGTCTTCCTCACCACTGGTCACTATTGAACTTGACACTCTTGAGCAGTACATGTCAGTTACCATAGAGACAGGCAGCAAGAGAATGGGAGAGAAAAAGAAATAAACTCAGCAGTGGCTGGTCTGGGTCATTGAGAAAAAAACAATAGTGAACTCCAGGTTTTGCAGGGACAGTATTGGGTTCATATCATTAAGTGTCAGCTCTAAAAACAGAAAAAGCTTTTACACAGTTGATGTACCACTCTCTCTTACTGCTTCGGCTTCCCTCCTCCACCTCATGCTGATATTTTTTAAAATCGTAGCTGAGGTATAGCCAGGCTCACTCTATTTTTTACTTCACTCCACCAACAGCGCTATTTACATACCTTGCCGAGTTGAAATAACAGGAGTACTTGTGGCACCTTAGAGACTAACAAATTTATTAGAGCATAAGCTTTCGTGGGCTACAACCCACTTCTTCGGATGCATATCTTGCCGAGTTGCTGACTGTTGCATTGCATCCCTTGGGCACAGACACAGAATGAAGATCTGAGAGACTGTGCAAATGGGGTTTCATGTATATCCACTTCATAGCTCTACCATGTCTGTCTGTCTGTATACCCCTGGACTCTCTGCACCCAGGGAGGATGCAGGGACACAACAGGGTTTAATCGGCAGTTCATCCTTCTAGACACCAAAGCTGCTGCAGTGCCATGTTATAGGCAACTGGGATACTGCTCTCAGTGACCTGGTTCCTTCTGCTGGATCTCAGCCAGGAATGAGCAGTAATTACTAAGGAGTTGGGGATGGTTGTTGGCACTAGTAGAGATGCGTCAGGTGTGTGTGTGTCGGGTACTATACTAATCAGGCAGAGACACAGATTCCCTATCTTAAAGGGATAGAGACACTCCTTTAGATTGAAATGTGAAAGGATAAACTAATAAGGCTGTAAGAAATAAAGGGAAACTGGTTTGGGAGAACTTACTGCCAGTATGTTAGCAGAGCAAAGTGTTCAGCTGCCCTAAACCTTGGAGAAGATTATGGAATTGTGAAGGGCTAATTTAGGCCCTCATCCTGCAAGCTACTGGGCATTGCCAGCTCCAATTGATTTGAGTGGGAATTGGTGATCACCTTGCATGAGCTGATGAGCACCTTACAGGACTGTGTCTTCAGCAAGCACCTCATTTTTGGGCCACATAATATTCATATTAAATTCACCACAAAAATGGGATATTTCCAACTGGGTCAAATTCACATCCATGGTTTTACTGCCTATATTCACCGTGGGAAAGCGTGAAGAGGGTGAAATTTCAGCCTAGTTCTAATTTGCAAAAGATTAAAAAAATATTAGTTGCCACATGCAAATACTTCTGAAGCTAAACGAGGCAGACTGCAGGCAAAGCTTGGTAGTTAGTCCTCCAAAAAAATTTGCGACACATGATCCATTCTTGTTTAGCACTGACTATAATAACTCTTATTAAATCTAAATAATCTAAATTGAATGCACGTTAGCCAATTTTAATGTATAGTATTACCCAATACAAACAGCCAGAAGCACCAACTCCACTCCCGTTACTCAGAGTTTTATCACAGGACTGAAATTGACTGGCTAAATGACAGTCTTGAGTAACACATGATGCCGTAAAACAAATCATCGATTTATAACTTAATAAAAGGCATCAGAGATCATCAAGGCGTTAAACACCAGGGCTGGTTTGTTTTGCAAACCATCTTTAATAGCTGACCCAACTGGTATACCTTAAATGGAACCCAGCCAAATAAATAACCTTGTTTCTAAACACAGTAAGACAAATGCTGAAAAAGGTGGTGTGCTTTTTATAGCAGGGCTTCCTAAACTTTTTCATAATATGGATCACATGTTAATAGAGAGCTAAGACTCCACGGACCAATACATCTCATAGGTGACTCTGTAGCAAGCGATGCAATTATTTACAGGGGAAATAAATATTAGGAAAGTATTCTATGAATTTCAAGCTGCATTTAATGTGATTTAGGTGGAACCTAGGAGAAGTCAATACTATGTGACCAGCCAGCTCTCTATAAATCACTAGCAGGTGTCCCGCTTTTGGGAACTACTTATTTAGTAGTAATGTTGAACAATCGCTTCTATCATCGGTGCCAGGCCCCATCTTTCCTGGTCAGACTTAAGCTTGATCCTGCTCTTACTAAAGTCAGTTGCAAGACTCTCATTGACTTCAATTAGAGCAGAAACAGACTCTACAATATTGTGGTATCTTACTGCAACATTCCCCCATCCCAAAGAATAATGTACTGTTTTGATGGGATCCAGAAATGATCTCAGTCATTTTGGGCTCTCCCAACTTGATATATGGAAGTGAAAAAGGAGATACTGACATGTTCTTTTTATTTTTCTCTCCAAGTGCTGAAAGTCAATGATGAGAAAAACAAATCAAGAGAGATTTTCAAAGGACTTTTATAATGCACTCTGGAAGTGCATTCTGACTTATCTGCAATGATGGCAAAGGATTTTAATTTATAGTCCTTGAACTTCTATCTTCACATATGATCCCAGGACTCAAAAGCCCTGGCTTTGCAATATTCCCAGTTCCCTGCTCTCAAACCATCGATAAGAGCGATCTGTTCTAATTTTTGAAAAAAAATCCACCAGATGGCAGCAGGGTTCAAGATTTGACACAAAGAGACTGAATAACAAGAAAGGAGTTTTGCCCTTGTATGGAAGGAAGAGTCGACAAATTGTTTAGATTCTCAGATCAATTATTTCTAGTTTTGATTGAATAGCGTAAGAATGGCTGACACTGATTGCATTGATTAGACAGATTTTCAGATTGCGTATATAATTTATGGTGGACTTGTTTCAAACATTTTATATACAGTACAACCCTGGTTCCAGGAAAGTCTTAGAGATCCAAAGTTTGGTTATATCCCCTGGGGCTGTGCAATGTTCCTGTTTCTCTGAAGTTGGAGGGCAGAGAGGAGCCACCAGATGTCTGACTGAAAAAAAAAAAAAAAAAAAAAAAAAGCGTAGTCCTGAATTTTTCTTTACTGTCTGGGGTCTCTGAACCCAGATCACAACCTCCCCTGTACTGTTTGCCAACCTCTGTGCACTCTTCTGTTTGCTCCTTGGCAGTATAGCTAGAGCCCTGTATAAATTACAATTTCATGGAGGGGATGAAAATTGTGAAAAATCTCCCCAAACCACAATCCTTTAAATATTACCTTAGCTACATGATCTTTTAAATATTGCTTTGGCTTACTGCTCTGTGTGCATGCAGAGGAATGGAGTATTGTGTGCATGCAGAGGAATAGACTGTTCTTTATGGAAGAACAGCCGGCTGTATGCATGAGGTGTTCTTCCACACAGATGTGCTCAGTAGTCTATTCTTCCACATACCAAGGAATAGACTGCTGTGGAAGAAAACAGTGCTGCATGCATTTGTGCGTGGAAGAATAGACTGCTGTGCGGTAAATACCTAGGTGGGAAACAACCACAGAAGGGACCGTGTCCAAAAAAAGCTTAAAAGGTGAAACTGACTAAGTTTGCTGGTTAAATTCATTCTGTTCAATCTCAGTGAAATTCAATACTTTGCCATTTACACTGATGTGAATTTTCTTAAAAAAACCCAACACAACAAAACCGTGATTTACACAGGGCCCTAAGCATGGTCTCATCACACCCCATCCCACTTGTGAAGACACTGATCAGTTTCTCTTCACTATGCTTGAGAAACCAAAGTTTGAACTCCCTGGCACTGCTCACCTTGTGGCAGTCTTTTAAAAACAGAGAGCTTTCCAATAGGCTTTCAAATCTGAGTTCTGGGGTTGGGGGACTTGGAGCATATAGATTTCAAAGCCTGCTTGGCTGTCTCCCATGATTGTCCAAACTTTGATTATCTAAAGATTGCAGTTATCCCTTGGGAGAATTGTGGCTAATCAGGGTTACACTATACAGTCCCACATGACATTCTTGTAAGAAAACAAGAGTAATGTGGGCTAGATGAAATGATGACAAAGTGGGTGCAAAACTGGTTAAATGGCTGTACTCAAAGAGTAGTTATCAATGGTTTGCTGTCAGACTGGGGACATGTATCTAGTGCAGTGGTTCCCAAACTGGGGTTCGCGAACCCCTGGGGGTTCACAGAACATTACAGGGGGTTCGCCAGAAAAATTTCACTAATGGCGGCCAGAGGACCCCGGGCATTGGAGGCAGCAGGTGGGACCCAGTTGCAGGGCGGACACCCCGAGCCCCAGGGAGAGCGGGGCCGGGCAGTTTGGGCTGGCAGCCCGAGCCCTGCCACCGTCAGCGAGGGAGCCGGCAGTCCAAACCCCAGCGCTCCAATCAACTTTTGTCTGAGTTTAAGGCCTGGTCCACACTAACCCCCAACTTCGGACTAAGGTACGCAAATTCAGCTACGTTAATAATGTAGCTGAATTCGAAGTACCTTAGTCCGAACTTACCGCGGGTCCAGATGCTGCAGGCAGGCTCCCCCGTCAATGCTGCGTACTCCTCTCGCTGAGCTGGAGTACCGGCATCGACGGCGAGCACTTCCGGGATCGATCCGGGATCGATTTATTGCGTTTAGACAAGACGCGATAAATCGATCCCAGAAGATCGATCGCTTACATCCGGACCAGGAAGTAAGTATAGACGAGTACCCCCTTCTGACAGAAAAAGCTGCTGCAGTTTTGTTACCATTATCAACCACATACTTATGCGAGAGAGCGTTTTCCTCGTATGCACATCTGAAAACCAAATACAGAAACAGACTTGATGCCAAACCAGACCTGAGACTTTATCTTTCTCCAGTGGTTCTGGACTTCCAAGAGCTATGGAGAGCAAAGCAAGCGCATCCATCACACTGAGGAAATTTAAACTTAAATCCCTGGAAATATTCATTTTTAGGAGGGGGTTCACGAGATTTCACAATTTAGTGAAAGGGGTTCGCGGGTTGTTAAAGTTTGGGAACCACTGATCTAGTGGGATCTCATACTAGTCAATAATTTCATTAATGATTTGGATAATGGAATGGAGAGTATGCTTGTAAAATTTGCAGATGACACCAAGCTAGAAGGGGTTGCAAGCACTTTGGAGGACATTCAAAATGACCTTGACAAACTGGAGAATTGGTCTGAAATGAACATGATGGAAGTCAATAAAGACAAGTGCAAAGTACTGCACCTAGGAATGAAAAAGCAAATGCACAACTACAAAATGGGGAACAACTGGCTAAGTAGTAGTACTGCTAAAAAGGATCTGGGAGTCAACAGTGTGATGCAGCTGAGAAAAAGACTAATATCATTCTGGAGTGTACTAACAGGAGTGTTGTATCTAAGGGCTGGTCCACACTACCCGCCTAATTCGGCGGGTAGAGATCGATCTTCTGGGATCGATTTATCGCGTCTCATCTGGACGCGATAGATCGATCCCAGAAGCGCTCCCCCGTCGACTGCGGAACTCCTGCTCGCCGAGAGGAGGAAGCGCTGTCGACGGGGGAGCCTGCCTGCGCCGCGTGGACCCGAAGTAAGTACTTTTAGTTCGATATAGGAAACGTCGACTTCAGCTACGCTATTCTCGTAGCTGAAGTTGCGTTTCCTATATCGATCCCCCGCCCCAGTGTGGACCAGCCCTAAGACACAGAAGATCAGTGGTGAGGCCTCAGATGGACTACTGTGTCCAGTTCTGGGTACCACACTTTAGGAAAGACCTGGTCAATTTGGAGAGAGTCCAGAGAAGAGCAGCAAAACTGATAAAAGATTTAGAAAACCTGTGAGGAAAGGTTAAAAAACAGGGCATGTTTAGTCTGGATTTAAGAAGACTGAGGGGAGACCTGGTGACAGACTTCCAATATGTTAAAGTCTTGTAGAAAGAGGATGGTGATCAATTGTTCTCCTTGTCCTGCCTTCAGCGGATGTGAAGTAATGGGGTTAATCTGCAGCAAGGGAGATTGAGGTTAGATATTAGGAAAAACTTTCTAACTATCAGGATAGTTAAGCTCTGGAATAGGCTTCCAAAGGAGGATGTGGAATCCCCATCATTGGAGGTTTTTAAGAACAAGTTACACAAACGCCTGTCAGGGATGATCTAGGTTGACTTGGTCCTGCCTCAGCACAGGGGGCTGGACTAGATGACTGCTTGAGGTCCCTTTCAGCCCTACATTTCTATGATTCTATACTGTAAAACATAGAGTAAGTACAAACATAGGGACTAATCTGTGGTCCTTCCCACTCTTCCTTAATTATTTGCTCTGATCTCTTTGGTTGCCGTCTGTGCCCTCTGCTCTGCCAGTCATACCAACCTTGACGATTTGTTTGTTCACTTCTGTCACAATTGTCCTATGCCACCATGGAAATTATTATTCTTACTCTCGTCATTCTCTGCCTTCCCCCTTCATTTGTTTTGTTTCCAGTCACACTCACTTGTCATGCCTTGTGTTAATTTAGGCTGTAAAATCTCTGGGAGAGGACCATATGTTTGAGTGGTGCCTTACACAATGGGGTATCCTGATAGGGGTCTCTGGGTGCTATCCCAGTGGAATCAATTACTAATAATAGGGGAACAAGAGGGATGATGCACTCCTTCGTAAGGTGAAGTCATTCATTTAATAAATAAGGGCTAGAGATGAGCTAGCCCTACATGGCTGTTCAGGGGAATAAGAGGGCATAAGACAAATGGGGAGGGAGGAGACTGGAGGGAGTGGGGCCTGGGTCGAGCCTGAGCTGACACATCAGATGATGTTTGCCAACAGTTTGCTTTCCCCTTGGAGCAGAAGGGAGACCTTAAAACCAGATTGTGACTCTCTCCGTAACTATCTGCTTCCTGGGCATCTTCTGGGGCTGAGCAACAATTCAGTGTGTGTGTGTGTGTGTGTGTGTGTGTGTGTGTGTGTGTGTGTGTGTGTGTGAGAGAGAGAGAGAGAGAGAGAGAGAGAGAGAGAGAGAGTGTACTATGCTCAAATAAATTACATAAAGCTTTATCTGACAGAGAATTTCTTCTGGCAATACACACTACAAGATTGAAAGCTCAAGGGGCTTGTACAGGTCACCAGGAGACTCCAAAGATAAAATAACAGACCTATAATTTGTACACCGTGGGAGTTCAGGAGCATTTTATTTTAATACTTGGTACCTATAGAAAACAAAATAAACCTATATCTTAAAATTGGATTCTGTTATTCAGATGTCTCTTTCATACTGCATTTGTGTGTTTGTTATATACATTTTTCTCTCTATAAAAATCACAGCACAATAATGCATCATCAGCAGCAGATTTGGCTCCTTTTGAAGGCGTTCAGCTGCACATGGTGTGACAGTGTACCCCATAAGGCTTAATGGGGGGGGGTGCTTATAAATGTATGTATGACATAACTGGAATATGTTTTGTGCTGCCTGTGTCATGTAACATATCTCCGTAAAGGTTATGGTCTACTATATCTATTCATCCTGTTTGTACACATATATCATTTTCTACTTGAGGTTAAGAATATGGGCTGTATACTTGCTTGGTTTCTAAGTAAGCTTTGTGAGGCATTTGGTCAGTTTCTTTAGGAAGGAATTCGCAAGGTTAAGTACCTGATCAGGAAGCACTTGGGGAACAATGCATCTTGGAATGCTCCAATCCACATAAGAAGTCTTCCTGGAGACATACAAGATACCATGTGGACAATGGCTTCGGCCTGTAAAGACTGAGTCATGCAGGGACATGTGACTTGCCCAGGTGACTCTAGAACTCCATCTTGGAGCTGGACTTTGCATAGGAGTGAGGAGGGGGGTCTCCACCCACAAGAGAAAGTCTATTTAAACCCGTGGGAGACCCCTCCATTTGGTCTTCAGCTGGCTAAAGAAAGAGCCTCTCCACCCCTCCAGGATACGTGAAGGAAACTGGAACAAAGGACAGTAACTACAGGGGGTGTGAGTGATTGCTGGACCCAGGCTAAAAGGAGATTAGCCGGTAAAAGGGAGCATTCTGGAACTGGTGAGGATCTTATTTGTATTTAGTTTGATTAGACATAGATTTGTGCATTTTTTTTTTATTTTGCTTGGTGACTTGCTTTGTTCTGTCTGTTACTATTTGGAACCACTTAAATCCTACTTTCTGTATTTAATAAAATCACTTTTTATCTATTAATTAACTCAGAGTATGTATTAATACCTGGAGGAGCAAACAACTGTGCATATCTCTCTATCAGTGTTATAGAGGGCGAACAATTTATGAGTTTACCCTGCATAAGCTTTATACAGGGTAAAACGAATTTATTTGGGTTTAGACCCCATTGGGGGTTGGACATCTGAGTGCTATAGACAAGCACACTTCTGTGAGCTGTTTTCAGGTAAACCTGAAGCTTTGGGGCAAGTAATTCAGACCCTGGGTCTTTGTTGGAACAGACGGGAGTGTCTGGCTCAGCAAGACAGGGTGCTAGAGTCCGAGCTGGCAGGGAAAATAGGAACAGGGGTAGTCTTTGCACATCAGTTGGCAGCTCCCAAGGGGGTTTCTGTGATCCAACCCGTCACACATGGTTCTAATTCTGCAGGTTATTAGCTAGGAGATTTATCCCTTTTGCCTTGGATGTATGTAAGGCTGAGAGATGGAAAAATTTGCCTTCTTACTACTGTTACTGAGTCTCAAAAACACTTCCTTATTTAGCATGGCATAAGAGTATATCAGTAAGATTCTGGAGAGAGATCTTCACCCCAGCTCTGGTTCCTTTACACTGGGTAAAAGAGCAGAGCATTATGATGATGTCCTAAAAGCCACATTTCCCACCAGGGGAGGATTCCAGGGGGGCTACTACCTAAATTACCTCTTCAATCTTTGGGACAGGCCAAGATCAGAGCAGTGCAAAGATGGTGTAAAACCACCGTTTCTATCCCTCTCTCGGGCTGCGAGTTCCATGCCATCTCTCTAAGAGAGATAGCATGGCATCTCACCCCTCACTATTTTTAATCCTGGCAGGAGGGTTTGGGTTTTTTTCTAGGGAATTTGTGACTAATTTTAAAGGAGTAAAATTTCGTTGTTATCAGTTTAATCCTTCCTCACACACAAATTTTGAACACTTGAAACAAAGAATTAAGCTCATCCAAAGCCTCATGTTGCTATGGCTCAGTTACTTGTGAATATGGGGACAAAGACTACAATTCTCAAAGATATAAGCTTGAAGTTACGCTCCATATTTAGAATCCATAATCCATATTTAGTCACCTAAATAAGTGGCCAGTTTGGTCAAAAGAAGTTGTGGAGGAATCAACACTTTAGAAATATGGGCTGGAAGTCTGGCTTTTTGCCAACTCCTTGGATTTTATTGCAAGTCTCATGATAGTTGCTGGTTATCTTAAAGTCAAGGAGTCTTGTTGTTATTACACAATCTCTCCTTTTATATTAAAAAAAGGAAAAATGCTGGCCCTTGTGGTTGTGGTAAATTGCTTGAAAACATAACCCAAGTGTACCATAAAACTTCACAAACCAGAAGGCAAATAATAATCGCATCATTTAAAGCCAATTTTATGATGGCGGGGGGTGGGGGTGGAGACTCATGATGTTTGAACAGTTGAGGTTGACAATACTGCTTTAGGCCCGTATTTTTTGGAAAATCTTGACCTTATACCTATACAGCACACAGACAGGTGTGCCCATCAGAAACATATTGCCATTAATTTTACCCAAATATCCAAAGTGATCACAATTAGGACAGACTGCACTTTGCATTAGTACACTAAAGCCACCCTTGGTATCTACAACCTGTATCCAGCATTTTCTAGCCATTTGAAATGTGAGAAGAGCAGTCCCTCTGAGCATTAGTTATTATAAGCAAAAGCAACAAGCATTTACTGAGCATAAAGAAAAATCAATCATATGATTAAATGATGCCTGATTCAGTTAATTAGCAAGCAAACTCATTACATTATAATGAAATGGCAGAAGAAGAAAACTAGATAGATGGTTTACAGCTTTTGCAAGTGAATTGAAAGGAAGCCACATTTTGAGGGAATAAATATCCATGTGGGTTTACAGACCTAGGACAAAATTAGTCACAGTGCAAATGGGACAGGAGAAATCCACTCCACCCCTCCCACACACAATCCCATATTTTCCATGATACACTTTAAGTTCAGCCAACATTTTTCATTCACATTTCGCTCTTCATCCCAAATGATCGTAATGTTATCCAGTGTGTGCTGTTGACATTTGAAGGTAGGGAGACAAAGACGACATAAAAAGGCATGCTCGCAGCCAGTTCACATAGCAGACAAATATTGTACTGTATCTGACTCAACACAGGTTAGGCAAAGGTAGATCTCATCTACCCTGAGGGGTTTCTGATGACATCCTATTTCTTGCCTCTGCACCATACTTCATTAATGTCAGTCGGAAATGTCAAATTGTGACACTTGACTTGTAGGAATCCTTACACCTATTTTCACATCTTCGCTACATTCCTGCTCTCTTAATTTTAAAAGAACAAACTCTCTCAATTCATTACCTTTTCTCATATTAAAAAGTCTGTATCCTTTGGATTGAATAGGGCTGATGAGTTGTTATACAGATGTCAGAGTGCTGATGTTTAGATCATGTGCCCAAGACATATTTCCTTTGTTTTACAATGTTTATTTTTTTAAAAAGAAACAGGAATGTATGCCAAGAATGTCTTTTAATGTACTGGTCACTAGGGACTGAACTGCCTGCTCCTGGGATAAAATCCACAAGAGGTTACTCTGGTGGGAACGAAATTTCCTTGAGAATTCTCCTTGAGGAGAAACCTTCACATAGTTCCATTGGGAGGAATGGAGATGGTTCCACCCCTGAGTAGGCTCTTTTCCAAACTGTGGAGCCCCAAGAAATCATGTGGATCCTAGGGAACCCAAGGGAGACTAGGGCCATCAGTATGGAGATCCTGATGCAGCTAGTATGATCCTGGATTTACGCTCCATCAGAAGTGTGCTACCAATTCCAAGCTGTACTATCTTTTTTTGGAAATCTCTGTGGGGTGGAAGGGGAACAATACACATCCTCCCTAGCCCCCTCCCCTGGAAAACCTACCCCTGCCTCCAATTCTGGCTCCTTGTCTTCATGTTTCAGGGCATATACAATCCTGACTACATCCCCATTTCTGCAGTAATTTTCCCCTTCCCACACTCCTTGCAGTCCTCTCTCCTAATTGGCTTACAACACTGATATTATTCCTACACTCTGAATTAATGGCGACCCATGGGGGGGGGGGAGGCGAAGGGTCACATGACCCTCCCCAAACATCGGGGGTGGGGCAAGGGGCCAGCAGCTGGCGGGGTCAGAGCCGCGGCCAGAGCCTCTCCTCTTCTGGCCACCCTGCCCGGCTGCTGCACTCTCCCGCTCCCAGGCAGCCTCTGGTCATGCTATCTGGGAGGGGACGCTGCCTGGCATGGTGCAGTGCAGCTCAGTGCAGTGTAGCAGGACAGAGCCCCCCCACCAGGTAACATGATGGGATGGGGCAGCAGCACTCTCCCGAGTCCCAGGCAGCCTCTGGCCACACTGCCTGGGAGGGGACGCTGCCTGTTGCATTGCAGTGTAGTGGGACAGAGACACACAAACACACACCTGCCCCAGGTAACATGGGATGGGGAGAGCATGGGGTGGGGAGGAGTCATGTGCAGGTGTCACATGGTGAGGCAACGTGGTGGGGCCATGTGTCCCCCTTTGGCTGGTGCCCCCTTTGTGTCCCTCCCCACTAGTCCACCTTTTCTCTCCTTCAAATGTCTACTTTAAACCAATTCCTTTCTGAAGGGATTCCTACCCCGTTTATCTCATCAACAAACCTAACCCTTCCTTACCTATGCTCAGTTCTTGCATCTTGTCTTTGGCCTGGTCTACACTAGGAGGTTATGTCGAATTTAGCAGCGTTAAATCGAATTAACCCTGCACCCGTCCACACAACAAAGCTATTTAGTTTGAAAAAGAGGTCTCTTAAATTCGATTTCTGTACTCCTCCCCAACGAGGGGAGTAGCGCTAAATTCGACATGGCCATGTCGAATTAGGGTAGGTGTGGATGGAAATCGACGCTAATAGCTCCGGGAGCTATCCCACAGTGCACCACTCTGTTGACGCTCTGGACAGCAGTCCGAGCTCGGATGCTCTGACCAGCCACACAGGAAAAGCCCCGGGAAAATTTGAATTCCTTTTCCTGTCTGGGCAGTTTGAATCTCATTTCCTGTTTGGACATCGTGGCGAGCTCAGCAGCACTGGCAACGATGCAGAGCTCTCCAGCAGAGGTGACCATGCAATCCCAGAATAGAAAGAGGGCCCCAGCATGGACTGATCGGGAAGTCTTGGATCTGATCGCTGTGTGGGGCGATGAGTCCGTGCTTTCGGAGCTGCGATCGAAAAGACGGAACGCAAAGATCTAAGAGAAGATCTCAAAAGCCATGGCAGAGAGAGGATACAGCCGGGATGCAACGCAGTGCCGCGTGAAAATCAAGGAGCTGAGACAAGGCTACCAGAAGACCAAAGAGGCAAATGGACGCTCTGGATCCCAGCCCCAGACATGCCGTTTCTACGAGGCACTGCATTCCATTTTAGGTGTGGCCGCCACCACTACCCCACCACTGACCGTGGACTCTGAGGATGGGATATTGTCGAGGGCCGCTTCCTCGGAGATGTTAGCGGACGGGGAAGATGAGGAAGGAGATGAGGAGGACGAGGCAGTCGACAGCGCTTACAACACTGATTTCCCCGACAGCCAGGATCTGTTCATCACCCTCACAGAGATACCCTACCAACCGTCCCCAAGCGTTAACCCGGAGCCAGAATCAGGGGAAGAATCAGTCGGTAAGTGTTTAAAACATGTAAACATTTATTTTGAACAGAACAGGAATATTAACAATATTAACAATGGGTTTTTCATGATTAGTTTGCCCTAGGCGCTTAACGTTTTAGTCCTTGGCAGTGCAACTACTGCAAAAGAATCAAACAATGTCCGGTTTATGATGATTAGTTTGCCCTAGGTGCTCTACTTTTTAGTCCCTGCCATTGCAGCTACTGGAAAAGAAGGTCTATATGTCCGGGGATAGAGCTAAAATCCTCATGGGACATCTCCACGAAGCTCTTCTGGAGGTAATTGGAAAGCCTTTGCATGAGGTTCCTGGGGAGAGCGGCCTTATTGGGTCCTCCGTGGTAGGAAACTTTTCCACGCCAGGCTATCATCAAGTACTCCGGGATCATTGCCTTGCAGAGCATGGCGGCATACGGCCCTGTTTTTTGCTGGCTTTCACGCAGCATGCGGTCTTTCTCTGTCCCAGAAATCCTCAGCAGAGTGATGTCGCTCATGGTGACCTGCTTTGAATTAGGGGAATGTTACTGTTGGGATTGCTTGCCTGTTCCTTTACAGAACTGTAACCGGCGGTTTACAGCCATGCGGTGGAGGCGGGAGAGGGGCAGCATACAGGGATCTTTCCTGGGGACAGCCGCGAGGCGGTGGGACAGGGGCAGAGTTCATGCTTGCCGGATTGCCGGCAGCAGGAACTGGCCAACGCTAGGAGCATTGCTTTGAACGTGAAAGGAGGGCACTGCTATAATTTAAGTTTTAAGCAGCCAAAAGTCTACGGCTTACCATGTCAGCCTGCTACCCGAATTCCGCTGTCCTGCCCCGCTTGTCTGATCTCCAGTGCAAGACCCCAGGCACTGAATGCGAAGGCCGAAAATTCGACCTTGTCCTGAGTGCCCATGTGATAGGTGCTGTGCATGGTCTTCTTCACAGAGAAAGACTATGTTCATTGTTCACAAAAAATTATCTTTGTGAGGAATTCACTCCCTTTTTCCCATCCCACAGCTACGACTGTCTCCCGACCTACCCTGGCATCCCCCTCCCAGAGGCTGGCGCAGATTAGGCGGAGAAAGAAAAGGACACAGGATGACATGTTCTCAGAACTTATGGGCTGCTCCCGAGCCGAGGCGGCCCAGCAGACCCAGTGGAGGGAGAACATGTCCCAAATCCATCGATCACACATTGAACGGGAGGAGAGGTGGCGTCAGGAAGACCAGCAGGCGACTCAAACGCTGCTTGGACTAATGAGGGAGCAAATGGACACGCTCCGGCGCCTTGTGGATGTTCTGCAGGACCGGAGGCAGGAGGACAGAGCCCCGCTGCAGTCTATCTCTAACCGCCCTCCCCCGCCACAAAGTCCCATACCCCCCTCACCCAAAGTCCCAAGAAGGAGGGGCGGCAGGGGCCGTGAAAACTGTCACTCCACCCCTGCAGACTGCTCGAGTACCAGAAGGCTCTCATTCCCCAAAATTTGATAAGTCCTTTCCTTCCCGCCTCACCCAAGCCCCCGTCCCAGTTTCATCCCCTAACTGTGTAGTTGCTAATAAAAAATACGTTTCTGTTAATTACTGTTTCCATCATGTTCTTTTACAGGAGAGTGTGTTTGAAGGGTGGAAGGGGGTTGGTAATTGGAGAGGACAGTCACCTTTACCAGGGTACAGACACGGGGGCAGGTTCAGCAGCAGGTCACACACACATTGCAGTCACTAGGCACCCTGGTCAGTCTGGGAGGTGGTTTTCATGTTCTGTGTGGGGGTGGGCTATGTGACTTTGTGGTGGGGGAGGGCGGTTAGAGATCTTATGCAGCGGTCCTTATCCTGGATCACAGAGCCACGCAGCAGGGGATCTGTAACCGTCCTCCCCCGCCACAAAGTCACATAGCTCCCACACACAGAGTCCCGAAAAGGAGGGGTGGCAGGCTCCGTTGAAACAACCAGTCCAGCACTGCGGACCACTCTAGGAGCAGGAGCCTGTCATTCCTCGAGTTTATAAGTGTTCTTTCCATCACTACGCCCGCTCCCCACCACAGTCTGCGTCCCAGTTTCAACCCTTTACCGCGAAACCCGTAATAAAGACAACGGTGTTCATTAACAAAGTTCCATATATTTTATTTTTAAACGTGTGTTGGAAGGGGGGGGACAGGGTGAACGGGGTATGTAGCTGCAGAGGATAGTCAACATAAACTGGGTAAAGAAACGGGGGCAGGTTCAGCTTCTCTTTAAACAAAGTTAATAGTCACAGGTTACCCTGCTCACTGAGGAACCTAGCTTTCAAAGCCTCCCGGATGCACAGCGCGTCCCGCTGGGCTCTTCTAATCGCACGGCTGTCTGGCTGGGCATAATCAGCAGCCAGGCTATTTGCCTCAACCTCCCACCCCGCCATACAGGTCTCCCCCTTGCTCTCACACAGATTGTGGAGCACACAGCAAGCTGCAATAACAATGGGGATATTAGTTTCGCTGAGATCAGAGCGAGTCAGTAAGCTTCTCCATCTCCCCTTGAGACGTCCAAAAGC
The DNA here is from genome assembly GCF_028017835.1 of Emys orbicularis. Taxonomy (NCBI): domain Eukaryota; kingdom Metazoa; phylum Chordata; order Testudines; family Emydidae; genus Emys; species Emys orbicularis. The sequence goes on from NC_088684.1 coordinate 196,027,250, forward strand.
ACACTCCACCACCATTCTGCACTTGCTCAGCCGGTAGTTGAAGAGTTCTTTTTCAGTGTCCAGGGTGCCTGTATAGGGCTTCATGAGCCAGGGCATTAGCGGGTAGGCTGGGTCCCCGAGGATCACTATAGGCATCTCCACATCCCCAACAGTTATTTTGTGGTCCGGGAAGTAAATACCTTCCTGCAGCCATCTAAACAGACCAGAGTTCCTGAAAACACGAGCGTCATGAACCTTGCCCGGCCATCCGACGTTGATGTTTGTAAAACGTCCCCTATGGTCCACCAGTGCTTGCAGCACCATTGAAAAGTAGCCCTTTCGGTTAATGTACTGGCTGGCCTGGTGGTCCGGTCCCAGGATAGGGATGTGAGTTCCATCTATAGCCCCACCGCAGTTTGGGAATCCCATCGCGGCGAAGCCATCTATGATGACCTGCACGTTTCCAAGGGTCACTACCTTTGACAGCAGTAGCTCAATGACTGCGTTGGCTACTTGCATCACAGCAACCCCCACGGTAGATTTGCCCACGCCAAAGTGGTTCGTGACTGACCGGTAGCTGTCTGGCGTTGCAAGCTTCCAGAGGGCTATGGCCACTCGCTTGTGGACAGTCAGGGCTGCTTGCATCCGGGAGTCCTTGCGCTTCAGGGCAGGGGAGAGCAGCTCACAAAGTTCCAGGAAAGTTCCCTTCCGCATCCGAAAGTTTCGCAGCCACTGTGATTCATCCCAGACCTGCAGCACTATGCGGTCCCACCAGTCCGTGCTTGTTTCCCGGGCCCAGAATCGCCGTTCCACAGCATCAACATGACCCATTGCCACCATGATGTTCACGGCGCGGGGTCCCGTGCTTTGCGAGAGGTCTGTGCCACTCTCAGACTTCATGTCCTCACTGCGATGCCGTAACCTCCTCGCCCGATTTCTTAGCATCTGCCTCTGGAAAAGGTGGACGATAAGGTGCGAGGTGTTGACAACGGCCATAACTGCAGCGATGGTCACAGCGGGCTGCATGCTCGCAGTGCTGTGGCGTCCGCGCTGTCACTCACCAGAAAAGCGCGCGAAATAAAATGATTGCCCGCCGGCGCTTTCAGGGAGGGAGGGCGGGAGTGACGGTTGGATGACGACAGTTACCCAAAACCACCCTCAACACATTTTTTTCCCCAGCAGGCATTGGGGGCTCGACCCAGAATTCCAATGGGCAGCGGGGACTGCGGGAACTGTGGGATAGCTGCCCACAGTGCACCGCTTCCAATGTCGACGCTTGCCCCGTTAGTGTGGACTGACAAAGTCGAATTACTACCCTTAGTGTGGATACACACGTTCGACTTTGTAATATCGATTCCACATATTCGATTTAAGTAAAATCGAACTACTCTCGTAGTGTAGACATACCCTTTGTTATCTTTCTTGGGAGATAAACATTTCAGAGAAGGGAAAGTATCAAACTCTTCATTTTGTGATCTACCATGTCTATACATAGCATTGTACAAATGAATTACAATTATTACACTATTATGACAAATATTTAAGATAAATGGAATTATTTATTCAAGAAATTAGGTGATGTTTTGGGGCATGATGATGATTATACATTAAGCTGGAGGTAGTCTTGTGTTCCAAGTTTCAGCCAGGAATGAATTTTTATGGCAATGTTAGGAAAAGATATTTATAATGAGTGGCTGAACCATCACCAAAGTACTGCTACTATTAAATTCCTTAAGGAAGTGTCCCTTCCTTTTTGGGGAGGGGTAAAGAGGCGATTTCTCACTATCTGAACATAATTATAAGCTCACTAAATACAGAATAATGGGGGAAAACATTGTTCTATTACATTATCATGAGTTCTCTTTCAGTCTTCTCTGCTACAACTTCACTCAGTAACATTTCTGCTGATTTAATATTTTAGGAGAAGTTATCTTATGAACAACTTCATGGGATACATATTGCTTTGATGATCTTTGAATGCTTTTTCACTAGCCAAGAACTCCTTTCTTTCAGCTTCCACTGACAGCCAAAAAGCACAAAAGATAAAGATCTTTTGCTATTTATCTAAAAAAATCTCCAGATTCCCAGGTGGCCACTAAAATGATCTCTGCTTCCTCTAAGTCAACCTCTGTGTAAATTTTCCAAAATTTTGCCCATTGGACTCATGTCTATTATTATTATTAATTATTATTATTGATAATAAAACTTAGTTTCCAAGGCATTTATACTTGTATAAATCTTCTGAAACAAACCAAACATTTGTTTTTCTTGCCTTTATCCAATTTTTTTCCCTGTTGACATGAAGAGAGAGTTCAGGGCAAGTACAGCTAGACACTCACAAAACAATAAAGGGAATCTAGTTTTAAAGAAATCCTCTGAGTCAACTTTACTTCTGCTTTTGCTTTTTGGCATTCTGGAGGCCCACAAAAGTCCCTTGTTTATTATTTGAGTGAAGGTGAGATTACAACGGAAAAAGTGAGGATTTTTAACCTTTTGTTTATCTTTGACTGAGGAGCTACAAAGAAACATGTTTTATCCTGTAAACCCAAAGACCAATAATAATAAAATAATAACAACAACAACATGTGCGGAATGAATTTTGTTATGTGCACCAATATGGAGGTGATGTGTGATACCTGCTGCAGCAGCTCTGGCAGGGCTGGGCTGGGCCAAGGGAGGGGCTCCTCTCCCCCAGCAGTGGAAAGTCTGGGGCAGGTCCGTGCTGGGGCCGGCGTGGAGGGGTGCCTCTCCCCGCTGAGGCATCTCTCCCTGCTGCAGCCCTGACCCCCTGCGTGGGGCTTAATAGGCAGCTGAACAGCCGTGCAGCTTAGAAGGAACTTAGGTCCTGGTGATTTATTACCGTTTAATTTATTAATTTGTTTCAAAACTTCCTCTACTGACACCTCAATCTGGGACAGTTCCTTAGATTTGTCACCTAAAAAGAATGGTTTGGGTATGCGAATCTCCCTCACATCCTCTGCAGTAAAGGCCGATGCAAAGAATTCATTTAGCTTCTCCACAATGGCTTTGTCTTCTTGAGTGCTCCTTTAGCACCTCGATCAAACAGTGTCCCCGCTGATTGTTTGGCAGGCTTCCATCTTCTGTTGTACTTAAATTTTTTGCTTTTAATTTTTGAGTCTTTTCCTCTTCAAATTCTTTTTTGGCCTGACTAATTATACTTTTACACCTGATTTACCAGAGTTTATGCTTCTTTCTATTTGCCTCAGTAGGATTTGACTTCCAAGTTTTAAAGGATGCCGTTTTCCCTCCAACCACTTCTTTTACTCTGTTGTTTAGCCATGGTGGGATTTTTTTTGTCCTCTTACTGTTCTTTTAAATTTGGGGTATACATTTAATTTGAGCCTCGATTACAGTGGTGGGCAACCTGTGGCCCATCAAGGTAATCTGGTGGGCCGCGAGACAGTTTGTTTACATTGACCGTCCATCGGCACGGCCGCCCGCAGCTCCCAGTGGCCACGGTTCACCATTCCTGGTCAACGGGAGCTGCGGAAAGTGGTGGCCAGCATGTCCCTGCGGCCCGCACCGCTTCCCGCAGTTCCCATTGGCGAGAAACGGTGATCCACAGCCACTGGGAGCTGTGGGTGGCTGTGCCTGCGGACGGGCAATGTAAACAAATTGTCTTGCAGCCCACTAGCAGATTACCCTGACGGGCCGCAGGTTGCCCACCACTGCTCTATTATGGTGTCTTTAAAAAGTTTCCATGCAGCTTGCAGGCATTTCACTTTTGGGAATGTACCTCTTAATTTCTGTTTAACTAGTTTCTTTATTTTTGTGTAGTTCCCCTTTCTGAAGGTCAGTGCTACTGTAGTGGGCTTCTTTGGTGTCCCCCCCATAAGGATGTTTAAATTTAAATTATATTATGGTCACTATTACTGATCAGTATATTCACCACTTGGACCAGATCCTGCTCCACTTAGGACTAAATCAAGAATTGCCTCTCCCCTTGTGGGTTCCAGAACTACCTTCCCGAAGAAGCAGTCATTAATGGTGTCTAGAAACTTCATTTCTGCATCCCGTCCAGAGGTGACATGTACCCACTCAATATGGGGACAGTTGAAATCCCCTATTATTATTGAGTTTTCTATTTTTATACTCTCTCTAATCTCCAAGAACATTTCTCAAATCACCATCACCATCCTGGTCAGGTGATTGGTAATATATTCCTACTGCTATACTCTTATTATTCAAGCATGGAATTTCTATTTACACTTTGATTCATTTAAGATTTTTACTATATTTGACTCTACGCTTTCTCTCACATATAGTGCCACTCCCGCACCAGCATAACCTATTCTGTCATTCTTATATATTTTGTACCCTGGTATTAAAGTGTCCCATTGATTGTCATCATTCCACCAAGTTTCTGTGATGCATATTATATCAATATCCTCATTTAATACCAGGCACTCAAATTCATCCATCTTAGCATTTAGACTTGTAGCATTTGTGTACAAGCACTTATAAAATTGGTCACTTTTTAGTTGTCTGCCTTCAACTGATGTAATTGAATGGGACTCTTTTTTCACTGATTGTTTCTCTTCAGTTCCTACCTGTACTTTATCAACTTCTATCCTCTCCTCTTTACTAGGATATAGAGCAGGGGTTCTCAAACTTCATTGCACCATGACCCCCTTCTGACTATGAAAATTACTCCACAACCCCAGGAGGGGGGACTGAAGCTTGAGACCAGCTGAACCCTGCCACCCTGGGCTGGAGGGCCAAAGCCCTGAGCCTCACCGCCATGGGCGGGGGGCAAAGCCGAAGCCCCAGGCTTGTAACCTGAGCCCCGCCACCCAGGGCTGAAGCCATCAGGCTTTGGCTTCATCCTTGGGCGGTGGAGCTCAGGCTTTGGCCCTGGGTCCCAGCAAGTCTAATACCAGCTCTGGTGACCCAATTAAAACGGGGTTATGACCCACTTTGGGGTCCCGACCCACAGTTTGAGAAACGCTGATATAGAGAATCCCCATTTATAGATCCTCCCCTATGGGATGTCTCTGTTGGCTTTCCGCTAGCCCTTAGTTTAAAAACTCATCTATGACCTTTTCAATTTTACATGCCAGCAATCTGGTTTTGTTTTGGTTTAGATGGAGCCTAAACTAAGGAACTTCCTGTATAAATTCCTCCTTTACTTATAAACAAAGCTAAGCACATATATGTTTGTTGGATTGGGGTGTAAGGTTCTGATCCTGCAAAAAAGTGAGCACAAGTGTTCACCATAAGTTAATACAACTATTCACATGCATTGGTTGCATGACTGGGTCTTTTAAGTTGGTGTATACCCCTTGTGCTTGCCTTCTTCAAAGGGCTGTATTTCACCTCAAGTGCCATCACCTGTACAATGAAACAAACTAAACAAAAATTGAGAATAATTTTCTCCATTAACTTTTTTTCAGTTATATTAACTTTAAGTATGACTTGCAACAATTGCAGGTGCCTTTTCAGATGGAAATAGGATTTCTCAGCTGATATTGGCCTTTTATTAAGGCTCAAAATCATGCTGTGAACTACAGTAGGTATTATTATTCCCTGTTTGAGGATAAACTGAAAAATGGAGAACAAGTGATTTGCCCAAGTTCACCCAGCACATTAATAGCAGAATTAGGGAGATAACCCATGGGTTCTGATTCTCAGTCTCCACTTCTAATCATAAGGCCATTCTTTCTTACACAGTTACACATATATTTTCTTGTATTTTTTTATTGCAGAGGATAAAGTTTGGCTGGAAATAGCAGATAATCTAAAACCATGGATTGTGAGAAGCCAAATGTGGATATTCCAGGACAATAGGATGGAGCTTCTGTGGTTAAATTAGGCCTAAACATCATGCTTAGTAAAAATTTACATGTAGGCCCCAATCCTTAAAAACATCTATGCAATTACCGTAGTTAACTTTAGGCACTGTCAGTGGGAATACTCGAAATACACAAAGGCAAGTTCTACACTAGTTTTTGGAAAGCCATAGCCCTAGAAAATTTATCATGGTATGACTAAAGCAAAAGGTTTCATGGTTTTTGAAAAATACATAATTGGGTTTTCTTGCACAGCACACTAAGAAAATTCCAGGATTCTGTGTTGTTTCTAAATGTAGTGGCAGAAGAAAAATGAGTAACCGTAGCACAAGGTGACAATGAAAGGATTCAGATCACTGAAGCATCTGAGCCACTGGTCGCAAATACAGATCAGTGTTGTTAAATGAAAATAGATGATGGAACAAAAAACCAGAACAGGCAACACATTCAGTTATGGTTAACTGTGTCTGGATTTTTCCAGATGCTATAGACTCATAGACTTTAAGGTCAGAAGGGACCATTGTGGTCATCTAGTCTGACCTCCTGCATGATGCAGGCCACAAAAGCTGACCCACCCACTTTCCCTTAACTCAGCTGTTGAAGTCTCCAGATCGTGATTTAAAGACTTCAAGTCGCAGAGAATCCTCCAGCTTGCGACCCCTGCCCTATGCTGCGGAGGAAGGCGAAAAACCTCCAGGGCCTCTGCCAATCTACCCTGGAGGAAAATTCCTTCCCGACCCCAAATATGGCGATCAGTAGAACCCCGAGCATATAGGCAAGAATCTCCAGCCGGACCCTCATTTTACCAGCGATGGCACGTTATTGCCTAATTGACTAAAATCACGTTATCCCATCAAACCATTCCCTCCATGAACTTATCTAGCCTAATGTTTGACTAAGATCAGGCACAGTATCAGTTTAAATATCTGATATATTGTCTGTATCCTGCAATTGCTAAGAATGCACTCGATTATTTGAGAAGACTTCAATTTCTAACATTTGTAATCCTAAAAGACCTAAGATTTTCTTTACATAAATATACTGCATGCTAAAATAAAAATTATAATAGAAACCCCACAAGTGTAACATACTAAGAATTGGTATTCATTAATGTAAGTTTCCTTGTAAAAATTGCAGAGCAACTGGGGTAGTTTAGTTATGGCGCAAAATCCTAAATGAACAGAGAAAGAAGGGAAAAGCATAGAACTAGCACAAAATGGAAATACTCAGAACTTTTTCCTAAACACTGGATGGTCTAACTTACACTAGCCCCTGGGTAGACCAGTCTCTGAGGCCCATGCTAGGTGACAGTCAGCCATAAGTACATATACATGGTAAACAGTGTTAACTAAGTCTATAACAACATTTCAGGGGCAGTATTTTTATTAGAATTAATGGTCCTTGAACAATAGCTAAAACATACTGAGCACAAACACAATCAACACTGTTTTCCTATTTCACCTATAGTTATTCTGGGAGGATATTTAGTGAATCACCAATCAACACACCAACAGCAATGGTCGTGTTTAAGCACATTTTGCGTCAGAACTGTATGCTGTCTTTTTATTTAGGAAGCAGGGAAGTGGGGGGGAAAAACCTTACTCTAACTGTGAGCAGATCCAAATTATATCCATTTCTCTATCACACGCTACCAGCAGTAAGATGCTAAAAAGAAGCAAATGGCAGTGTAAAAATCAGCAATATAAATGGGCTCTTCTTGATGCAGATCTCCCACACTGCTATGAAACTACTTTGCTGCAGAATTCTGTCCTAAACGCTGTCAGACACTGCTTGACTGTTCTCTCTCTCTCTCCATGGTACGCCCACATCTTGAATACTGCATACAGATGTGGTCTCCTCATCTCAAAAAAGATATACTGGCATTAGAAAAGGTTCAGAGAAGTGCAACTAAAATGATTAGGGGTTTGGAACGGGCCCCATATGAGGAGAGATTAAAGAGGCTAGGACTTTTCAGCTTGGAAAAGAGGAGATTAAGGGGGGATATGATAGAGGTATATAAAATCATGAGTGGTGTGGAGAAAGTGAATAAGGAAAAGTTATTTACTTGTTCCCATAATATAAGAACTAGGGGCCACCAAATGAAATTAATGGGCAGCAGGTTTAAAACAAATAAAAGAAAATTCTTCTTCACATAGCGCACAGTCAACCTGTGGAACTCCTTGCCTAAGGAGGTTGTGAAGGCTAGGACTATAAGAGGGTTTAAAAGAGAACTAGATAAATTCATGGAGGTTAAGTCCATTAATAGCTATTAGCCAGGATGGGTAAGGAATGGTGTCCCCAGACTCTGTTTGTCAGAGGGTGGAGATGGATGGCAGGAGAGAGATCACTTGATCATTACCTGTTAGGTTCACTCCCTCTGGGGCACCTGTCATTGGCCACTGTCGGCAGACAGGATACTGGGCTGGATGGACCTTTGGTCTGACCCAGTATGGCCATTCTTATGTTCTTCCTACTTTGTTTTGGCTAAAGATGATAAAAAAGGGAGGGGGCAGATCCTTAGCTGGTGTGCATCCCCCCCCGCCCCCATCCCCCCCCAGAGCCATATCAACTTCAGCTTTGGTCTCATCAGCTTTCATAAACTAAGCAGGCTTAAGCCTAGTTAACACTTGAATGAGAGAGCATCAGGGAAAACCCAAGGAATGGCTTGGTAATCCTTTCTATATAGTGAACCAGTGTCCCAGGAAGCTGTTAAGGAATAAATTATTAATTGACATTTATCTTAATGTTGATGTATTCCCACAGCTGTGAGACATAGGCGCAAGAATAACATAACTGAAGAATATTACTTTTTTCTCTATAACGCTTGGAGTGTTTAATATATAACTATTTTCATTTGGGTTTCCTTGCACATATAGGACACAGAATAGCTATCCATGTAATTGCACACCGCACAACTCTATGAGGAGTCATTAGCCTGCAAGTCAAACTGCCATGTTCCATATATTTTTAGAGTAAATGGATTTAAGGATTCTATATATTTTGCAAATTATACCAACAAGTGGGAGGGGAGGCATGTCAGGCGGTATTTGGAAACAACAGTTTTCCAATATCTTTTGGGAACCTGAGAAATTACTTTTATTGGAAGATTTTGTAGTGAAACAGCAGGTCCTTATCCTTATGTTGTGTGATAAATTTACCTTTGTTAAAATATTAGAACATATGTATATGTTGGCTATTAGTGCTTCAGCTCAGTTGTTTCTGAACAGAGTGCTATTAGCTACAGGAATGTATGCAGTGTCTGAACATCTGCATACTGCTCTACTTCTCAAATGCTCTGTTGCTTAGGCTATGTCTACACTACCGCGGTAAGTCGACCTACACTACGCAACTCCAGCTATGTGAATAATATAGCTGGAGTTGACGTACCTTGGGTCGAGTTACCCGTCAACTTACCTTACTCTTCTCGTCGGGGGTAGAATACAGGGGTTGACCGGAGAGCGATCTGCAGTTGATTTGGCGGGTCTTTACTAGACCCGCTAAATCGACCGCTGGTGGATCGATCTCAGAGCGTCAATCCCTGCTGTAGTGTAGACCTGCCCTTAGTGCTGACATTAATCTGTTGCAGAGAAGATCCACATGAAAGCCAAATAGCCATATAAGGGATATAAACAATATCAGTGAGGTTAGGATACTTTAAAGAGATGCCCATTGGATCAAGGACACTATAGAGCTGAAAATGTATTTACTTATTGTAATTAGAGTGATTCCAATTTGAAAAATTAAGACGTGGATCCAGATTTTGAACACTCCAAAGTAGGGGGATGTTTGGGTTTAGAGTTTGGTCAATGAACTATAAACATATGTAAAGTTTGAATCTAGATTCAGAGTTCAAATCTCCCCTGTCACAAAGTTTGGGGGTGTATGCACTCTAATTTTTTATTTGTGAGTCTGTCATTTGAAAACAGAGCTCTGAAAATGAACATTGAAAAAACTGACACATTTACAATAAAGCAAAAAAATGACAAAGAGGGGAAAAGTAATTTGAGTGAGAGACAGTTAAAAGGGCGGCAGTTGAAGACGTGTAATTACTTCTTTAGTGTCTGAATTAATATGGTGCCAATAGCTTCAGCCTCCTTTTTTATTTTGAGTTGAAAGATAGTTTGTTATGAGCTGTGTCTCTATGAATATCTGCAGGATGTAATTTGAATGACTTGCAATAAAAAAAGGCAATTATTCATATAACATGTGTGTAATGAAATCTTGCTGCTTTATCTTTCTACCCTTAATAAGATCAGTTTACATTTGGTAATTTGTTTTTTCTTAAGGTATCTATTTGCATGGAGTAATAAATCTTTGGGAGTAGGGCGGGTGGTGGTGGTGGGGTGGTAGGGAAGGAAAAATATAGGTCAAGTAAGTCAAGAATACAAGTAGGGTGAAATTATCGCTCCTCTGAGTAGGTATTCTAAAGAAGAAAGAGGGCTCAGCGAGTTTTCCCCTCTACAAAAGCAACTGCACAAAGGCATACTTCCCCCTCCAAGACATAATAAAGAGGGACAGTTCAAGAAGTGGACAGCTCGCACCAATAACCAGTTGGGTCCTGAGAGAGGATGTTTCTGAACAGGATAAGGCTAGGGCTATTGAACTCTAACATACAGACTGGCTGCTTAGAGAGCACACTGGATTTGTGCCTGATTTAGCCTCACTGTGCTTAGCTGAAGCACAAGGAGATTAAATGACATGGATGCAATTTCCCTTGAAGTTAATCATGAGAAGATATCTGCCTGGTCATATGCAAAAACACACAGTGACTCCACTTCTTCATTGTGAACACTGTCCTTTATTGATATTCCTTCTCCTTTTAAGAAATGCATTTACAAAAATGTGTAAATAAATTGAAGGCAATGGGTCTGATTCTATAACTCTCGTGCACTTTGAGTAGTGCCTATCTTCACGAGCAGTCTCACTGAGTTTGATGGGACTACCCCACATGTGGATGGGGTTAGAGAACAGGGCCCAATGTTTATCTCTCACCAGAATCGTGCACATTAGTTGAAGCACACACATTTCTATTGGCTAATAAAAAATTACAGATCTGCTGAATATCAATGTAATTTGGCTAATTAGCCAGCTGGCTTTATACACTCTGCTTTAGGTAGATGGATGGGTGATGGTGTTGCAAAAACTTCACTCCAACATCTAATTATTCTTGGTGCTCCAGTGTGTCACAAAGTTGTGGTGCAATATGTCAGAATGATGGACTGTGCAGCCTGTCAAACTGCCAAAAATGTAAAGTGTCAAACATAAATAGATTTTTTTTAGTATATCAGATGCTGCTTAGAAGATGATATTCTGAATTGTCTGGAGACATATTAGTCAAATTTGCAGATGATACTTCATCCTCACTATCCAGAGATTACATTTGCTACTGTATCTGAAAAGCATTGTGCTGGAAATCATTAATATGACCGGTTTCACACGGGAGAAGGAAATTTATGCAATATGGGATTGATCTCTTTCAAGCCTGTTTATTTAATTTGCCTGTAACCCAAAATAAGGTATCTTCATGCTATCAGATTATGTACGGTACATTGCCTGCTTTTAGTACTTCCAGGGTTGAGTCCTTTCAAAGATAACAGAAGTTCTTTCCTCTGGGTCATATTTATATTTACACTACAGCAGTGCCTGACTTCAGTTATTATCCCAGCATGACATCCAGCTACAGGTTGGGGTATCGCAAGTCAAAGAATAACTAGCAACTGCAGCAACAAAAAATATTGCTAAATAATAAGTAATAGTATTTTGCATTTTGATAGAAACTTAAAGCCACATTCTAGGCCCTGTTGTATCCTCTGTACACTATGCTGGCAGTGTGAAGGAGCTGCAACAGCTGCTGGAAGAATTCTCCCAGTGCAGGAGTAGACTATGGCTGGTGTACACAGCCCTCTTCTGGCTGCCCACTGATAGCCCCTGGTGAGTGGACATGCCATGAGATAGTATGAGGAATGGCCAGAGAGCTATTGATCTCCAGCTACTCTGGGCTGCTCCCTGCACTGGAGAGTGGATGGGGTTAGAGAACAGGGCTCAGCAACTGGGAGGTGAAAAGTTTGCTTAAAGCCAATATTTCTCCCTACCCTGTGTCTGTCTTTTCTATTTAGACAATAGCATCTCATTGTTTCCTTGTACTCTCATGTCTGCCTGGATCCATCTTTTATGTTTAGAATATAAGCTCTTTGGGGCAGGGACTGTCTTTTTGTTGTGTGTGTACAGAGCCTAGCACAATGGGGTCCAGGTCCTTAACTGGGGTCCTAGGTGCTACAGAAATACAAAAATAAATAAATAAATAAAATTTTAATTGTAGTGAACCATCTTTACCATAACTCCTGAGAGCATAGCATAGAATCCAGCCGTTAATGAGGATCTTAAATTTATCCTACCACCCCCTCTCCTCCGCAAGATAGCTAAGTGTTATTATCCCCATTAGACATGTGGGAAAAATATGATACAAATAAGTTGAGAGATTTATGCATGTTTACATAGGAAGTGTGTAGCAGTGCTAGGCTGTCTCACTCTCAAGCCTCATGACTAAGGATACGATTATGTCACCACTGTCTCAGAACCTGAGAATTTTGCCATTTACTTCAGTGTGACTGTGAAAGGTCACCACTGTCATGGAACCATGAATTTTGCCATTTATATAGATTGTGCCGCCGTGCATTAACAGTTCATTAGTTCGCTTTGATCAGCTGCTGCGCATTAACAGTTTGATGGTTCCCTTTGCTCTAGTCTTGCAAAAAGGGACTAGATCAAAGTGAACTAACAAAGCATTAATGCGTGGCAGCAGGGTCCCCAAGGTTGCCATGACCACCGCATGAAATTATCGACTTTTACTGACTGTGCCATGAATTGTGCATAATTATACAGTGACAAAATAATATCCATGCTCTTGATCATGTGTCCTCTTTGTGTGGTATTTCAGCTGTGGATTCTCTCGCCAACAATAATTAAGTCACGTCACTGTTGTAGTAAAAATGGAACCTTACTGTATGATTCATAGATTCATAGATTCTAGGACTGGAAGGGACCTTGAGAGGTCATCGAATCCAGTCCCCTGCCCGCATGGCAGGACCAAATACTGTCTAGACCATCCCTGATAGACATTTATCTAACCTACTCTTAAATATCTCCAGAGATGGAGATTCCACAACCTCCCTAGGCAATTTATTCCAGTGTTTAACCACCCTGACAGTTAGGAACTTTTTCCTAATGTCCAACCTATACCTCCCTTGCTGCAGTTTAAGCCCATTGCTTCTTGTTCTATCCTTAGAGGCTAAGTTGAACAAGTTTTCTCCCTCCTCCTTATGACACCCTTTTAGATACCTGAAAACTGCTATCATGTCCCCTCTCAGTCTTCTCTTTTCCAAACTAAACAAACCCAATTCTTTCAGCCTTCCTTCATAGGTCATGTTCTCAAGACCTTTAATCATTCTTGTTGCTCTTCTTTGGACCCTCTCCAATTTCTCCACATCTTTCTTGAAATGCGGTGCCCAGAACTGGACACAATACTCCAGCTGAGGCCTAACCAGAGCAGAGTAGAGCGGAAGAATGACTTCTCGTGTCTTGCTCACAACACACCTGTTAATACATCCCAGAATCATGTTTGCTTTTTTTGCAACAGCATCACACTGTTGACTCATATTTAGCTTGTGGTCCACTATAACCCCTAGATCCCTTTCTGCCGTACTCCTTCCTAGACAGTCTCTTCCCATTCTGTATGTGTGAAACTGATTTTTCCTTCCTAAGTGGAGCACTTTGCATTTGTCTTTGTTAAACTTCATCCTGTTTACCTCAGACCATTTCTCCAATTTCTCCAGATCATTTTGAATTATGACCCTGTCCTCCAAAGCAGTTGCAATCCCTCCCAGTTTGGTATCATCTGCAAACTTAATAAGCGTACTTTCTATGCCAATATCTAAGTCGTTAATGAAGATATTGAACAGAGCCGGTCCCAAAACAGATCCCTACAGAACCCCACTTGTTATGCCATTCCAGCAGGATTGGGAACCATTAATAACAACTCTCTGAGTACGGTTATCCAGCCAGTTATGCACCCACCTTATAGTAGCCCCATCTAAATTGTATTTGCCTAGTTTATCGGTAAGAATATCATGCGAGACCGTATCAAATGCCTTACTAAAGTCTAGGTATACCACATCCACAGCTTCTCCCTTATCCACAAGACTCGTTATCCTATCAAAGAAAGCTATAAGATTGGTTTGACACGATTTGTTCTTTACAAATCCATGCTGGCTATTCCCTATCACCTTACCAACTTCCAAGTGTTTGCAGATGATTTCCTTAATTACTTGCTCCATTATCTTCCCTGGAACAGAAGTTAAACTAACTGGTCTGTAGATCCCTGGGTTGTTTTTATTTCCCTTTTTATAGATGGGCACTATATTTGCCCTTTTCCAGTCTTCTGGAATCTCTCCCATCTCCCATGATTTTCCAAAGATAATAGCTAGAGGCTCAGATACCTCCTCTATTAGCTCCTTGAGTATTCTAGGATGCATTTCATCAGGCCCTGGTGACTTACAGGCATCTAACTTTTCTAAGTGATTTTTAACTTGTCCTTTTTTTATTTTATCTGCTAAACCTACCCCCTTCCCATTAGCATTCACTATGTTAGGCATTCCTTCAGACTTCTCGGTGAAGACCGAAACAAAGAAATGAAATATAGTACTTTTTGTTACACTCTCAATTTAAAGAGATTATGGTGGCCGACCAGTAACCACCTGGCATGAACTTTTATCCTTACATTTCTATCATTAAAAAACAAACAAAATATGAATATAAAAATTTGTAAATAAAATAATAGCAATAGAAATCTGTAATGATCTTATTAACAGAGACAGTGGAAGGAGTTAAAGGGATACTGAACTAGATTTAAGTGCAAAATGTAGATTATATTAAATAAGAAAAGAGTTACTGATTTGTCTATTCTTTTACAGAACTGCATATTAATAGAATGTTTACATTACATTTTAAAAATTTAGGTAATTCAATTTAAAACTGTCTCATAAAGCATTGTGAACCTAAACAAACTGCACTGTGGTAGTTTATGAAATAATCAGAAACTGAAACTGACTATAAACAAAAGTGATACTCTGCAGTCTATTTTCATTGTCAACACAGAGTGAAATCAAAAAGTAAATAGATTGTAAGTGGGGAAAAATAAATTGTATTTTTTAAATGATGTCACTTTAATAATCCAGGTGCTATTGATAACAGAGGCATAGACCTTTCTAAGGGCTTTTCTATCCAAATACCTGGTTCGTGGCAAGTGGGGTATGAATCTACCCCACAATAGCTTGCTGCACACTAAGTGTCCCTACGGACGCTGCTGGTGCTGACTAAAAGTTCCCTAGTGCACTTTAATCTACTGCCATTTCATCTACTGCAGGGCAGATTTACACCCCAGCTCACCGTAATTCTGTTCACGTAGACAAGTCCTAAGTGTGATTTCTATGCTGACAGTATCTATTTAATCACATAAACTATCTGATCACATTGATCATGGCACAATTCAAAAATGGTATAATATATGGTCCCAATCCTGCAACCCAATCAGGACAGGCAGACACTTATGCCCATGTGAAGTCCCAATGAAGTCAGTGGAGTGCTATTTAGGGGTTATGGGCCTGGCTATGCAAATCTGGTTGCAGGATTGGGGTCTGAGTTACAAAACAGCATAGTTTAAACTGTGCCTGTTCTTCATCATATTGATTTGCTTGTTTGCTATGTCCACATCCCCTAACCTTTGTCCGTTTCTGTCTTTAGATTGTAAACCATTGAGATTGTCTGTATTCTGTGTTTGTACAGCAGGCAGCACAATGGGGCCCCATTGGGTGCTATCATAATATAATTATTATTACCAATACTAACTTTAAATTATGTTTGTATTGTGGCTGTGATTACTGCTGCCTTTATAAGTAAACTAACCTGTACAAGACACCAGTGGTTCTCAAACTGAAAAAATAGACTAGCCTCTCTTTGCAATAGCTTTAGCTCCCTGCTATGCAAAACAGAAAAAAATGAAACAAAAAGATACCCAACACCACTGAGTTAATAAACATAAAATATCAATGAAAAGCAATAAAGCTAGATCTTTTAAAAGAAATAAGGGCTGTTCTTCCCCCAAAAGGACAATTTTTAGAGCTTTAGACCCTTTAATTCCATAAGGGTCTCATTTTAACCTTTCGCGAGAGACTGTAAAGGTTATTTGATTGACACTGTTGTAATATGTGGCTCCTTTGCAATTTGTCCAGATTAGGTATGGTTCAGGTAGCTGCAGTGTGCCCTTCAGCAACCCACAATGATTTTAACCCCAAGTGGAAACACATTTACAGTTCTTCTGGGAGGTCAAACAGTATGTAGCCTGAGTATGTTTTCACTTAAGAGAAAATAAATACTCTGAATTACATGAACATTTTGGGAATTGAGACCTTCAACCCTGCAGAGAATGTTTTTCAAAAGAAAAATGAGAGACAGTAGCACTGAAGTCCTGGACAATATGAAGTCGTCTATTTATCCTACAGAACAGATACAGCATAAGAGATAAAAGTGTAAGCTTCCCTACGCTGTTCTGTCATTGTGACTCAAACCCTGACTTGGAGGAACTGTTTCTAGTGGCTGGAGGGTAGTTCAGTCTCCATGGTCCTTCCATGCCTTGACATCTCTACTGAGACTACTGGCAAAGGAGTCAGTTTTTGTGATGCAGATACCTGTCTGCTAGGAACTGGACTGAGTCCACCAAACTCTTTCACATAGATCACTGAATAGCCAGCAGAAATTGGTCACAACTTAATCTAGAGCTAATAACATGCACCTGAACCTAAACCAATCAGTCCTACACAAAGAGAATATGCTGAGACTTCAACTTCTTCTTGATTTCAAATCAAAAGCAGGCAGTAGTTCAGGGCCCATACCATCAGGCTCTCAATAAATTTAATTATAAATTATTAACTAATCTTTTAAAAAATGTATGTTTTAGTGATTTATTCTATCTTCTAATTAAATGTAACAGTTTTTATATTACTCCAGAGTTTTCCTTAAAGTGCAATTCTATTCTGAAAAGCAACTTTCAAAAAATGGCATTGCTGGGCTCCACATTTAGTGCATCACAGTGATTTCCAGATCAAATGGAATGGTTTATTTATTAATGACAGTTATTTCTGTTACCTGCCGCCCCTGCAAACACAGGGGAAAAAAACATCAAGCTGTGTTCTTTCTGGCCCAAACTTCATTACCAGCAATAAAGATTCTGTTGACTAAATGCGGATGTCAGTTACACCCATGCTACCCAACTTTTGGAGTTGCGCAGGTGTAATAAAGGGCATACGTGAAGACTGGGTGTTACTGTTACAGGTTTAGGTGCAGCTCTGTCCCCTTCCTGGTATCTCTGCGGTCATTTCAGGTGTCAGGCCTTGAGCCTTTACCTCTCCTGCGTGGAATCACATAATTCTCCCACTCTCAGAGTAGGCCCGGGGCTACACCTCCCTGTGTATTAGCTGTGCTTACCCAGCAGGTATGACTGTGTTCAGCACTTGTGATTCTTCATTTTGGGAGTCTGTGACCAGTGGCAAAGTCATTTAAGAAGGCTGTTTAGTAACTGTAAGTATTGTTTAACTTTAGCAGCAGAAACAAAGCACAACATAAGAGAAAAAGGATTTTTAAACAACAAAACACTATGTACATGCCAATCTTATCTAAAACCCGTCCATCCTCTGATGGTGATCCAGGTAGGCCAAGCTTCCTCAGGCATCCCCAACATCAGCCTGAGAGTGTCAGCCTGAACAGCTTCTCAGAAACAGATTCCTCCCACTAGAGTAATTATTTTCCAGCCGATTTCTTTTGTTCTCTCAGTTGCTGGGGTTTTTGCCTTGCTGTCCAAAACCAGTCAGGGTAGGCTTAATGGGAGGTAGGCCAATCTCCAAAGGGCCAATGGCTCTCAAGAGATCGCTGAGGGCTGTCTTATCTCAAGTCATTGTTCTTTCCTCCTGATTGTTTCCCAACAGCCCTATTGATTTTATCCAGTATAGTCATACAGTAAACATCCCAATAACTGGGTCAACATACAGTATTCATAAATTATTAAAGAGCAGCCCTACATCCATCAGAGAAGGCCAGGACACTGAAATTTAGTCAGCAACTGTTGATGAATGAGCTACAAAAGAACCAGATTCACTCTCTCATAGCTGTGTTGTTGCAATGGGACCAACAATGTAATAATAATAAAAAACCTCTGTTCTGTCCCGAAGGTTAACTGGAGTCTTTGAATACACACTTGGAGCAACAACTACTGAATATAAGGAGCCATTCTTAATTTCTTACATAATGACTTTTCGGAACAGAATTGCCTTTTATATAGAAACACAATCTCTTAGAGACACAGATAGACACAACAGACCTAAGTGCAGTTGGCAACGCTTATTGTACTAGCTATTCTTCTCTCTGTCCTGGCAGAGTTTGTGGATGCTAGACATAATGAATGGTGACAGGCAGAGACAGGAGTGCAGTGTTCAGTTTACTCATATTCATAAATAACATGATTTTAAAAATAGCATAAAGGGCCTGATCATGCTCCTACTATTGCCAATAGTACAAAAATTCCCACTGACTTTAATTAGAAAACGATCAGGCCCCATATAGCCATGAAATGACTTATGAGACAGGTTTATAATGAGTTCTGATGCTATGATGAATGCCAGGCTATCCCTGGCGTTGTGTGAAATGTCAATTTCCATTGTCAACACCATGGAAAGGCTTGGATCTGAACCCACAGATGGATACAGCTCAGTACAATGTAGTCATGATTAGAAAAGGAGGAGGCGGAAGGAGGAGAAACCCAATCCTAAACCCATTGAAATCAGTGGGTGCGTTCCTCAGTAAGGAGCTCAGATTTCAGCCCAGATATTGTAAACTAAGCAACAGCCCCAGCCCTAGTGATGTGCAAACAGTGCAGCTACACATGCTGCCCTCATCTGGTTTGCTCTATCTCCCCGGCAGTGGCCCAAGCACCGATGCTGGGAACAGCAGCAATAGAGTTATTTTTTTAATTAGACAAAGGGGAGGGAATGGGTGAGAACCGGGAGAATTTTTGTGATAGATGGATACATACACACAACTATGCAGAGTATATGTTCGTGATGCAACGTCTCACATACTGTAACTATAATCCCGTTATTTGCTATGCTGGCACTTCATGCAGCTTTTACTAAAGCTCAAAGGTAGCCCAAATGAAATCTAAATTTGTCTGTTTCTCAGCACTGTAACAACACAGATTTGTACCCATTGCTGGGGCAATTAGCCAGTACGGAAAAAACAACCCCTCCCCCCACTAAACACAGTATAATGCATCCAAGATTAATTAGAAATCCCTTTTTAAAGGTGCTCCTACAGCTACTTAGGAGAAATTTATAACTGGCATTAAATGTACACTGTCTAGAATTTGGAAACTGCCCATGTGTCTATTTTGCTCAGAGCTCACCATTACCAGCCAAGAAATAATCGAGGGGGGAAAAAATACAAAGGCCAGAGAATCCAGTAAATTAGCATCTCCTAGAAGAATAAATCTGCTGCCCCAAAGGATGCTTAAATCCTCTTTGTACAGCACAAATCCTTCCAAATGAATATCTGAAAAAGTGATACAACTTTTTAAAATGAGTAACAATATGCATCAAGTGATTAAATATGATGAGTCATTACAGTAATAGCTTAAATTTGTGAGCAGAATGTACTGTGGCATTTGATTTTTTATTTAGAGCTGCAATCATGTTACAAAATATAAGGTGAAAAAATCCTTACTTTCCTCCAACAAGGCCTTGTAAAAATTGGTAAACCATAGGCCAGATTCTAAGTTGCGCCTCCTGATCAGGGCACAGCCCAGGATTTGTGAGGGTAAAGCTCTCTGTATACCCCCTTTATGCCTCCTGAATTCTGGGCTAATATAGAGGCTGGTGCAGTCAGTGGCTAAATTAAAGCAGTCCCAGGGATTACTTCATGCAGCTCCATATGGAGCTGTTCCAAAGTGCAGAATAACCAGATAATAGAGGATTCCAGCCAAAACTCCCTCCTTCCCCCAATCTGCTCATTTGCTGTAGGCTGCACAGGGGTGGGAGAGGCAGTGTAGGCCTGCCAAGATTTGCCCTCCCATGTCCCTGCCCCAGGGGAACACTTGTTAAGGGGATTTACTTCTGTGTCCCCAGATCACAACTGAGCCCCATGTTTTTGGATGAGAATACTCACTTCTATACCAGAAATTTAAATAAAAAAACTTGTCTGAGTAAAATTATTTACTTCAGCTGTTCATGAAGAAATAAGCATGTCCAGTTTAGTGTTCCCCAAATGTTTTCTGAACTACCCAGAACCCTGCATGTCGAATGAATAATTTGCTTCCATGTGACTTTACATAACGCTCATGTGCAAGTTGAACTGGCTCTTACTGTCATTAAAAATATGTATTTTTTACCTCACACAATGCACACTGCCTAGTGTCAGACACATTTCATTGAAGTGCTGCAGGGGATGTGTCCTACAAGGCACATTAGAACATGATTTCGTCTTGTCCAATTTGGATTAGCGTCTGAGAAAAGATTTAAAGGGCTGTTCTGCTCTGAAAAGTGACTTTGCAAAATGGCAGTGTGGAGTTTATTTTCTCAATGAGTTCCATGCCAAACATGCTCAGTTTATGTGCTTAAGAGCAAAAAGACAAACTCCCCCCAAAATGTCAGGCCTATAACTGGGTTCTGAGAATGAAACAGCCTTCTTTCCTCAACACCAGGAATAGAGACAGCAGAAATTCTGCCCTTTCTTACACCTGTGCAACCCCAATATCTTCCACCTCCATCCTCAGTGTCAC
The DNA here is from genome assembly GCF_028017835.1 of Emys orbicularis. Lineage (NCBI taxonomy): Eukaryota > Metazoa > Chordata > Testudines > Emydidae > Emys > Emys orbicularis. The sequence goes on from NC_088684.1 coordinate 196,047,917, forward strand.
TTGCAGGATTGCCCTGAAACCTTTAATGGGGTTTAAAATGTTGCTTAATCTATCTGAAGTTTTATTTTAGCTGTTTGAAATTGTAGCCATTCTCAGTGCTTTGTCTGTTTTGACTCCTCAGCACAATTTATTATTCATCCTGCTATCAGCAATGGAGGAAAAAATGAGAGACCCATGCCATATTCCCAAAAGGGAAAAAAGCAGCCATGAACCTGGCAAAAGCATTAACTATATTAAATGTTTGATCTGGGTTATTGTTATTAGGATATGCCAAGGACACCGGAATTTGACAGCTGGTGCAAATCCTGATTCCCCATTGCATGAGAGCAGAGGAACTTGGACACATTGAAACTGGTGAGCTTTCAAGATGGGTATGTTACCTGGAATGAATGAAGGAGGCACATCACCTGTGTATCTTGCCACCCTGCTCTTCCAAAGCACTTTTCACATTACTGCAAAAAGTGGTTTTGTAGGCAGTGCTAGGAAGAGCAGGGTTGGGAGATTCATGAGTATGCACATTCACTGACCAACACTGTGTAAACCACCACAGAATAGCGTCACAAGAAAATAAGGAAGGTTCTGTCCTTTCTCTAACCCGCTCAGGATCCTCACTCCTTTCCCTGAACAAAACCCTTCTCCTCAGGCTTGGTGCATGGTAAAGGATTTGCCCATAAAATTAAATGTACTGGATTACTGAATGTGCTGAGTGGCCATTGCTTTGTAAGACTAAATAATATAGATTTATTCCAACTCAGCTGACTGCAAAACTCAGCTGAAAATTAAATTTACTATAAAAGCCATGCTATTTTCAATATGTTGTAGAATAAGCTAAAGCTATTAAAATATATCACTCCCACAGTGTCTCATGGAAAGGACTTACAATTACATACATAACTAACTGGCACTGTCATGTCTCTAAACCAGTGCTGCAGTAACAGAATGAAACAGTTCTGTAGCAACATCACCTGGTGCTGTGATCTTATCAGTGCCCAGAAGCTAATAAGCAAAGGTAGATTGTCAAGACTTGAGCAGGGTCCCTCCCAGAAATGCCCAGTGCTGTTAGAAGTGGGGTTGATGATTCAGTATGTGGCATTATGCCCTCGGAGTCAGTGATGAACTAATGCTTCAGTATGATGCCACAGGTTTACTGTGCTGCTGGGGTTGCTGACTTTTGGATGGTATGTAAAAACAAGACTTTGGCCCATTGAAGTCAGTGGGACTTAGTATATCCTTCTGTTCAGCACATGCTTATGTGACATCCTGAAAAAAGATGGGCTAACGCACATGCTTATGTGCTATCCTGAATTGGAGCTGAAAAGCTCCCACTCTATTTTTTAAGGGGGAGTGTAATAAATCATACGTACTGGTGAAATGCCCCATTTTAGGAGATTACATTCTACATCTCTTATTTCTTCCAACAGTTTCCACTGGATACAGTATTTTTCTTTGTTTCCTATCTAAACAGTCGGGCAGTGCTGCTGGGTTAAATACCTGCAGAAATTCTTCCCAGAGATGAGCAAAACGACCTCCCTCCTTCTTCTTTGTTTTAGAGGAATTAGATCAGGGCTTAACAGAGACCAGGACTCATAGACATGTGCCAACCAGCTTTCCTACCATTTGTGATCATGTAAAATTGCTGTGGCAACAAAAGCAATTGTCTGCATGAAAAAATACAATTAGGAAAGTATTCATGAGCTTTTAGCTTTTTAAATTCAATGTAGTAGGTGGAAACAAGCAGGCGAGCCAGTATCATATGACCAGGCAGCTTTCTGTGAACCACCAGTATTCATGGGCCACAGTTTGGGAACCTTTGGTTTAGATAGATAAAAACAGTATATACTCTGCTTTTCTATGTATCAGTTTAAGTAGAGCTAAGCAAATACATCCAGAGTTGCCAAGTCTCACAATACTTGAAAACCCAGCTTCTGGTTTGAAGTAATTATATAAGAATGTCAGCTTTCATTAAAAAATAAAATATGTTTCTAGCCCTTATGGTTGCAGAAAAAGCATGAAAATGTGAAATCTGGAGGCTCAAAAACTGGAAGACAAATAAATAGAACCTCAAATTTTCTTTTTTAAAAAAAATTCACGATTTTTGATGTCCTAATTTTTCAACACCTGTGGTCATCCCTACTGTACCTCAGAAAATTTGTACAAGTATTCACGCAAATAATGTCAGATGTACTTATTCTTTGTCCTTGGACTGTCCCTTTGAATATTCACATTCTCTGAATGCTATTAGATATCAACAATGTAAGAATTAGCAGAATCAGTGAATATTCATGGAAAGTGAATTTTGATCTTGAAATTTGATTATTTATAGTAAAAGCCTCATTCCAAAGTTCAGCCATCTAGTCAGGGATAAATTTAGAAGATTCACAACAAACTACTCATAAATTAAATAAAGAAAACTAATTATGCACAACATTATTCCACAAAGAACTTCAAATTTGCAATAAATTGCTTGCAATTTATAAATAGAAAAAAAGATAGACTCAATGAAATATTTGATTAATTAATGAAATAAGTTAGAGCCAAGGAAGTAATTTTCACTGATGTTGGTAAAGCATGATAAGTTGTATGCTCGCATAAGGTTACTAAAGAAACAACAAAAGAGTGCACGTCTTAAAATACTTTAAATTATGAACTGCACAAAATGAGACTGACTGAATATCCCATATGTTAGTAGAGCAACAACGTAAAGAAATTTCCCCACTTCCTTGGTAAATCTGTTGATTTCCCCTTCCTTTCTTTCCCTCATTCAAACAATTCTGAACTGTACTAAGCAGTATTCTGCAATAGATTGTCCCTGGCACACAAGACAAGACAAGACACAAGGGATGTGGTTTCACTAGACCATAACTTTATTAATTTAATTACTCTGGGAACTATCCAACAATAAGCCATCCAGTGCAGGTCACACTTCCTTCCATAATCTGTTCCATCTGGTGAAGTGCGGCTGTAAGCCTCCACAGTTCTAGCCTGTAGCTGGGACCTCATCACTCTCCCCTCGTAGGACGGTTAAGAGGTTGGGGGAAAGAGGGTTATCTCCTTGCTGTACCAGACGTTAGACACCCCAACCCCACTTCCCAGCTTCTTTATGGATGCCTTCCCCTAACTCCACTTCAAATTCTAGTTTATTGGGGAACCAGACATCCCCCACCCCCATACCTATACTAGTTACCTGACAAATTATGACAGGTTGAACTTTACCTCCTAACCTTCCCAGCCTCCAAAAGGTGTCTAGCATGACACAAACATCCAGTTCTACTCTAACCCCAAGACTGGGAGCTGTTCTGGGTGTGTAAAGGCTCCGTGGCCAGAGGGAAAAGGTTTATGTGCCCTCCCCTTGAGCGTGCAGAAGCCAGTGGGCTTCTACTGTGCTTCTCAGACCAGCCAATCTGCTAGGATGCCCTCACCATCTCAGCTACCTTCCTCCATCCCAAGCCCACAAGGAAGCTGAGCTCCTACAAGGATGGGGGAGACCCTTAAGATACCTCAGAGTCCTCTTTTCCCACTTGCCCAGAAAAAAACCCTCCCCCATCTCTGAGGCTGCAGAGGGTGCATTATACCTTTACTATGGAATTGCTTGTCACATAATTAAGTATTAGGTTGGCTGCCAAGCACATCAGATTTTCATAAACTCACACAAGCATCTCACTATAATTCTTAAAAAGGTTTGCTCCCCAAAGCCTGTGATGAAGATGGTGCTATTGTTTTCTCTCATAATGGGAAACCAAACTATCACACATTAGAATTAACATTAGAGAGTGTGGTCATTCTTTGGGCTGAAAGCATTTTATTATGATGGCAACAATATTGCATTGTTTACTGCTGAGCATGGCAATTAAGCATGTGCACAAAAGCAATAATGTTTAAATATGTTAACAGCTTTAAAAACAGGAGCTTCATAAACCTGTCTTTTGATCAATTAAGTTTAAAATTGCATTCCACAGACCAATTTTAAATTTCATTATGTGATTATGCCAAGTTTGTTATTAACATGAGAGAGAGAGAGAGTGAAAGTTACTTTGCCAAGTCCTTCAGAGGAATTGATTCAACCCTTCCAAGTATTAATGCTACTAATCTTTTCTTTTGGCCTTGGTGGGCAGGTGAGAGGGCAGCTTTAAAACCCATCAGAGCTCTGCTACAGAGAGGCAACACTATATGCGAGAGAAAGGCAGCTTGTGAAGTCTGAGGAACCTTGTTTCATTTACTACTGGGCAGAACTGTGATACATTAAGCAAATTCCAGGCAACAGTTGTCAAGCCAAAGGACTTCAATACTGAAGGGGGAAAAACAGAAAACAGAGCAATGCGTTTATGTTTTCGCAAAATATATATTCAATTATTCTTATTTTCACTGAATGGCTCTCACTATCTGCCCTTGATTCTTCTGCAATCTGCACATGTCCACTCAGGTGTCACTGATTATGTCACCCTCTATCAAGTCTTTCCAATCGCTTAAATGGAAGGATCTCAAGATGGGAAGCAAAGTGGAAAGAAACCCAAACTTCATCATAACAAAAAAACCCAAACAGATGAATATTTAAATTCAACTAAGCATAGCCAATGAGCTGCATAAACTGTACTCATTAATCATGATGCACTTATGTGACCAGATCATAATATATAGGTTATGAAGTAGGCAAATGAATTTCTATAAAGTATGTCTTGCTTCGCCACTCATGTGTAATGTGCCCATCCTAGACGGATAGCTATAAAACCTTTATTCTGCATCATCCTCTATAGAGTATATAATAGAGATTTTACAGACACATGCACACATATGTAGTGCACATCATAATCCTCTTTCAAGCAGCTCAGCCCTGCACACATGACTAAATCACGAATCAAAAGGGTTTTTGCTCCCAGAAACAACAAGGGAGTCAGGGAAACAGAATCTTCCTCTTCAAACTGCAAGCAAGGTTTGTTAGCAGACTGTTGGGTTAGTGCTGGCTACCGGAGGAATAACAGACATGGCCCACTGCATCTCTAAATTTGTGGCTATATGAATCCAGGTTATAGCACGCTCCTGGCATGCCCACATTCCTCCGTGCACACTGAACTCGAGGCCCACTGCAGAGATCTTTCCCGGGGCTTGCTCGAGGGTGCACTGTACCTCTTTGTGCAGACTCTCTAACTTCTGCTTCTGCATCACATATGCTGTATTTAAATTTCTTTTGGCCCTTATCCACCCACATAAGGTACATTAGGTTTGTTCCAAGGTGAGCAGAGCTAAAGAAAAAGTTGAAACTGATCAGTTGGCCTTAGAGATCATAAGTGATAGTTTGCATCTGCCTTTCAAATTACCATAGTGGGATTGTTTTCAAAAGATGCCAGCCATATTCGGTCAAGCCTACCAAAGGGGATGAAAGGGGGAAGCTCAGGAATACAAACAAACCTAGTCTTGTAAATAGGCACTTACATCTTACCCCAGTTGCAATGCAAAGCCAATGTGGAGATTGAAAGCACAAAAAATCTACAAAATGTTAAACCCATTGGTTGATGTGTCACAATCAACCCATTCTAGGAAAGATGCTTTAGTATAATTTGATGCTATTAATTTTGCTTAGGATAGACTTTAACTGTGCTTCACCAACCACATTTTTCTTGGGAAGACAATCATTTCAGAGCATCCTCAGAAGTGCTGTTATAAACAAGACTCATTAGTGAATATGAATACAAATGAGACATTAAATACAATTACCTTATTATTAGGAAGACAGTTCTAGGATCATAGGATTTACCATACCATACCAGATTAGAATAATAGAATAGTCCGTTGGATTTGGTAACCTGCCTCCAGTAATGGCCTTTGTCTGATTCTCTAAGGAACACAAAACCCCATAATTCACCTTGCCAATTGTGCAGTGCAAAGAGCTTCATACACAGTGCAGAATATTTTAGAACAAAGTTCCCTTTCTCCCACCCCAGTGTTTCAAAGAACACTTTCTGACAGGGAAGGGAAAGTATCAGCAACATATGTTGTAAGCAAATTTGTTTTCACAAATGCTATTGATTTCCACTGAGAGAGTAATTATATGCTGTTATGAATTATCAGATTATTTTTGCAAATGTGGCATATCTTCTTATTGGTGTTTAATGCAATAAATCTTTTAAACTCAATTAAGAAAAATGGTGCTTTCCCCTGGTTAGGAGCAATAAAGCTATCTGTCACAGCATTCAAACTAAACGAAGAAAAATAACCGTCAGCAGGAACATCCTAGAACGGCAGTCTGGTGCTTTATTTGGATCAAGTAGTCCCTGTGAGATTATCAATTGAAACGTTTCATTTGGAGTTATGGCCAGGGGAAGGAGATGCATTTCTGACAGGTCACTGCATTTGAAAAAGGGGGAAGTTAAAATTGCGGTGTGATTATTTGTTTTTTTTTCCAGAATGAGCATCAAGATTCATTTCATGTTGCAGAAGAAATATAATCTGAATTTGTAAATTCCTTTGGAACTCCACAAATGGAGATGAGCCAATTTGGTGATGATACTTAAGGCTAAGATTTTGTGACAGATATTTTTAATAAAAGTCACGGACAGGTCATGGGCAATAAAGAAAAATTCATGGAAGCCTGTGACTGGTTCCTGACTTTTACTAAAATATCCATGACAAAATGGGCAGCCGTTGGGCAGCTGTGGGATCCAGCTGGGAGCTCCAGAGGCCCCCACCACTTGTGGCTTGGAGCTGCGGGGTCCCCCGCCGACCGCAGCGGCTCGGAGCTGCGGGGGGCCGGGCCAGGAGCTGCAGGGTCCCTCTCCCCACCATGGCCGGGAGCTCTGGGGTCCCCCCTGCCACCCGCAGTGGTGGGGAGCTCCGGGGTACCCCCACAGCCTGCAGGAGCTGGGAGCTGCGAGGGTCCCCCTGCTGCCAGTGACTTCCCCGACCTCTGTGACAAAATTGTAGCCTTAACAATACTACATTTCAGTGTATTAATAAAGTGACTAAAGTACATAAAGACAAGTCAGATACAGCACCGTGGGGCAGGAACTATATTTTTGTGCCTTATACAGTGATGCCCCTTTACAAATAAATAATGATTGTGATATTAATGGTGCCAATTCAGCACAGCAATTAAGCACATGCTTTGTTTCTATTTCAGACAATTGGATTTAAGCAAATGCTTGAAGTTACAGAATGTGCTTAAGTGTTGAATTGGGGCCCATACCAGTATTTCCAAAGTGCACAATTTGTGATGCCTGGTCAGTTTGTTAGAATTTAGATACAAAAGAAAAGTCGTCACTGCTTATGGTCATTAAAGATCCCAAAATACTTTTAGAAAGAATCAGTGTCCTGTCAAATTCCAGGTTATGCCATTACATTCTTCCTACCTAAATTTCGCCAGTGGTTTCAGCTGACCAGGATGAGCATGGTCTAGCCTAATGGTCAGAGCAGGTGTCAGGCCTAGAGGTCACGGCAAGCATCGGGAACCAAGGACGAGGATCAGAGCCAGAGCCAGTAGTCAGGAGCCAAAGCCAAGGGTCAAACTGAAGGGCAGAAACTAGATACCAGAGCTGAGGTTCAAGCTGGGGTCAGTAGTCATAAGACAGAGCCCTGGATCAAGCAGGAGAACAGGAACGGGAGCGAGCAGGGTAACAGGAAGCAGGGGTTCGAGGCAGGGGCAGGCACAGTGGTGGGCATGAGCACTGAGCAGCTGGCGAGCTGCTGCTGCTGCTGGCTTAAGAGTTGGCCTGCTGGCCCCTCCAGCCAATCAGGTGGTGTGGCCAAACAGCCAGCCTGCCACAGGCCAACTGTACTGATGAGCAGGGATCCTGGTTTTTCATAATAAAAAACCAATTCTCAAATAAAAACATAAAAATCTGCATTTTTCCACAATTAAAATGAAACACTGAACTTTAGTAGCTTTGGCTTCAGCTGAAGCCCGAGCCCCACCGCCCGAGGCTGACAGCAGGAGCCCCATCACCCAGGGCTCAGGCTGTTAGCCCAAGTTCAGTTAACACAGACAGCCAGATAATGGAGGCTCAAATAAACAGGGTTCTACTGTATATGTTTTTATTTTGTCACAAAATGTAAAAACTAAAGATTCTCTGTAAAACTGCAAATTCTGCATTTTTCCAGGGCAAAGAGATTTTTAGGATCCCTGCTGCTGAGGCTGCCTGGAGATTAACTCTGCTACAGGCTCTGATTCCCAACAAGAAGTTTCAATGAGTCAGTCTTACTCTTTGCTCTTAAATGACAACTGTGTTCCACAACAGATGAGACTACGTTTCAGTGGTGAGTAAAGCTCTGGAATTGTTTACATGAAAGGTACTATATAAAATCCTAAAATGTAAGATTACTGCTACTATTAAAATATTAAAATTCTAATGCTTTGTATTATGGTAAATGTAGTCTGGCTTTCCACTTGGTAATTCACACTGGATTTGTTCATTTTCATAGCTTTCATTAAGTTTCAGGGAGAATTTCTGTGTGAAAGAATAAGAATATATGTATGTGTGTATATATATATATATACACACACACACACAGAGTAAAATAAATAAAATACTGTTATTTCCACTGTGAAAGCAATCCCAGCAGTGAACATAAGAATGGCCATACTGGGTCAGAACAATTGTCCATCTAGCCCAGTACCCTGACAGTTGCCAATGCCAGATACGTCAGAGGGAATCAACAGAACAGGCAATTACCGAGTGATCCATCCCCTGTCATCTACTCCCAGCTTCTGGCAAACAGAGGCTAGCAACACTAAGAGCATGTGGTTGCATCCCTGACCATCTTGGCTAAGAGCCATTGATGGAACTATCCTTCATTAATTTATCTAGCTCATTTTGAACCCTGCTATACTTTTGGCCAGTGGTGGGCAACCTGTGGCCCATGGGCGGGCTGCGAGACAGTTTGTTTACATTGACCGTCTGCAAACACAGCTTCCTGCAGCTCCCAGTGGCTGCGGTTAGCTATTCCTGGCCAATGGGAGCTGCGGAAAGCGATGGCCAGCACGTCCCTGTGGCCTGTGCTGCTTCCCGCAGCTCCTATTGGCCGGGAATGGCTAACTGCGGCCACTGGGAGCTGCGGGTGGCCATCCCTGCGGATGGTCAATGTAAACAAACTGTCTCGCAGCCCACTAGCGGAGTACTCTGACGGGCCACATGCGGCCTCTGGGCCGCAGGTTGTCCACCACTGGTTTTGGCCTTCACAACATCCTCTTGCAGTGAGTTCCACAGGTTGCCTGTGTGATCTGTGAAGACATATTTCGTTTAGTTTGTTTTAAACCTGCTATTAATTTCATTGGGTTACCCCTGGTTCTTGTATTACTTGAAGGACTAAATAACACTTTCTTATGCTCTTTCTCCACACCAATCAAGATTTTATAGACCTCTATTATATCCCTTCTTAATTGTCTCTTTTCCAAGATGAATAGTCCCAGTTTTTTTAATCTCTCCTCGTACGGAAGCTGTTCCATACCCCTAATAATTTTTTGTTGCCTTTCTCTGTACCTTTTTCAATTCTAATATATATTTTTTGAGATGGGGTAACCAGAACTGAATGCAGTATTCAAAGTGTGGGCAAACCATGGATTTATATAAAGGCTATATATTCATCCCTTGGTCAAGATCCTGTGCTCCACTTAGGACTAAATCAAGAATTGCCTCTAACCCAGGACCGCCTGTGCCAAGAGGCAGTTATTAGTGGTGACTAGATACTTTATTTCTGCATCCCATCCTGAGCTGACATGCACCCAGTCAATATGGGGAGAGTTGAAATCCCCCATTATTATTGAGGTTTTTATTTTTATAGCCTCTCTAATCTCCCAAAGCATTTCACGGTCACCATCACCATCCTGGTCAGGTGGTTGGTAGTATATCCATACTGCTCTATTTTTATTATACAAGCATGGAATTTCTATCCATAGAGCTTCTGTGGTACAGTTTGATTCGTTTAAGATTTTTACGATATGTGACTCTATGCTTTCTTTCACATATAGTGCCACTCCCGCACCAACACGACCTACTCTGTCATTCCTATGTATTTTTTACCATGTCCCATTGATTATCATCATTCCACCAAGTTTCTGTGATGCCTATTATATCAACATCCTCATTTAATAACAGGCATTCAAGTTCATCCATCTTAAGTATTTAGACTTCTAACGTTTGTATAGAAGCACTTACAAAATTTGTTGAAGAGCTCCACTACAACCTTTCTAATTTTGCATGCCAGAAATCAGGTTCTGTTTTGGTTTAGGTGAAGCCCATCCTTCCTGCATAGGCTCCTCCTTTCTCAAAAGGTTCCCAAGTTCCTAATAAATCTTAACCCCTTCTCCCTACGCCATCTCCTCACCCATGCATTGAGACCCTGCAGTTCTGTGTAACTGTCTAACAGCGCGTGGAATGCGTCGATGGAGGTCCTGGACTTCAATCTCTTACCTAGAAGCCTAAATTTGGCCTCCAGGATCTCTCTAACTTTCCCTATGTCATTGCTATCTACATGTACCATGACCACTGGCTCCTCCCCAGCACTATACATAAGCCAGTCTAGAAGTCTCAAGAGATACACAACCTTCGCACTCAGCAGGCAATTCACCATATGGTTCTCCCAGTCATCACAAACCCAGATATCTATATTTCTAATGATAGAATCCCCCACTTCTATCACCTGTTTCTTCCCAGTAACTGGGGTTCTCTCCCCAGGAACGGTATCCTCAGTGTGAGAGGACGCTATGTCATCATCTGGCGGGAGGGTCCCAACTATGGAATCATTTCCCTCCATTCCACTTTGATGTTCTCCTTCCCCAAGACTTTCATCCTCCTCATTGGCAAAGAGGCTGTCAGACTGGGGGGTGGGACCACTCTACTGTGTTTACATATATGGATAGCAGGTCTATATATGGTAGATACTGTACACAATGTGTGACAGTGTACCTACATATACACCACTGCTGGAATTGCTTTCACAATGAAAATAATAGTATTATTTTTCTACTGCTAAAGTATACTAATTCCACAGCAGTCTGTTCAAGTTGTTCAAAAGGGTTACCAGTCAAGTAATTCTCATGAGGTATTTGCCAGTCCTAAACCATGTGTAACGCTGAGCCAGCAAGTGGTAAGCAACCAGCACGCTGGGTGACCTGGAAGCCACCCTTGAGGCATATTAGAAGAGTATTAAATTGGTAAACATGGCCATTCCTTGTAGATAGTTGTCAAAGCCATGTTAAGTAGACTAGAATCTTTAATATGTATGTCTGTATCGTTAGAGAGTCAAAGGGTAGATGCTAACTGTATTTGTCTATGTTTACCTATATCTTGTTAGAAGTTGAATAATGTGATCTAATTAGGTTGTAGATGCTAAAATCCTGTTCCTATCTCACAATGCTTCACTGTACTCCACTGATTCGGAGATCAAAAGGGAATATTATCATTTAGATGGGACTTGTGGTGTAATCATATTATTGGCCTCATTTCTCTTTGAATCTTGTAACTCCACAGAGTAAACTACCTGTGACCTGTTTCAATGGTTAATTGCCTTATGCTAATGAATACAACTAGTTACTGGTGCATCCAGAGTCCTCTACAAGACTGAGGTCTCCAGATTCACTCTGGATGCCTCCTGCAATTCTCCTGGAAGAATCTGAACGAGCTCTGCACATGGACTGCCTACTGGACTACAACTTCTAGAAAGACTTTTACAAATCGGCAACCTCACCATCTCTGCAATGAAAATAATTTAAGGGCTTTACACAATTTGTGCATATATTGATCTCTTAACCATATACAGCTGACCCTGGCTACAACACCCTTCACAAAAGCGAACCTTGGGCTATAGTGAATGTGGTCCCTGGATCCCATCTCTACCCTACCCGCTGTGTGTGTGTGTGTGGGGGGGGGGCGGCGGGAGGGGAGGCTGAAAGCTACTCCAGACCCGGGGCTGCGGCAGGGGGCTGAGAGCTTCTTTGGCCCTAGCGCTGCAAGGGGGATGGGGATGACAGTCCTCCAGCCTGGGGCTACAGCAGGTAGGGAGTTGGGGGTAGAGTGCTCCTCTGGCTCCGGGGTCATGGCGGGTAGGCGGTGGGGGGAAGTGTGCTCCTCCAGCACAGGGGCCATGGCGGGAGGCAGAGTGCTCCTCAGGCCCTGGGGCAGAGTGCTCCCCAGAGTGCTCCTGATAGAGCGTGTCCATATTATATGTGAGTCCCAAGATGGGGTTAAAATGGGACTAGTTTAGTGTACTGATTGCCATGGTGGGCTGCAAAATCCTTGTGCAAGCTGACTGAGTTCCTCACTGCTGTGGCATTAGAATTGCTGAGGTTGATTGTGCTTTTATTTTAATTTTCACATAGAAAATAACTCTTCTGAGTTAGCCTCAGGATCTAAGCCATGACACCAGGTAGTGGTAGGATTGAATCATACAGCTGGCCACACTTTTGTGATTGGGTTGGGACTGGAGGTTAGGCATTTGGAAATTAAACATTTCATGGACCAGCCATTTTCTCCTGATCTTTGAGGATGAGGTACAACTCTCCTGGATGAAGGACTTGTTTTTGATGGTCCATCCCGGGAGGTTAATGGAACCAGAGGCTTTTTAGAAGACTCGGAGGGAAAATATTGGTCCCCCCAGGAAACGATTCAATTTGAGCTTTTGATATTCTTGTCCTCCACCATCAATGAGGTGGTCCCTAGGCATCTTCTTTGCCAACTTCATCCTCACAGAAGGCAAAAATAAAAATAAAAATCTCGGAGACCCCCTCCACACCATGTGTGTGCATGTGTGCGTTCAGTATGGGAGGGCTGGATAGGTATAGAAGTAAAAGAGATGGGTGTATAATAGAATTTTAAAAATATGAAGATTGAAGAAGTAAAAGACTGAAGAGAAGAAAAAAGGATAAAGAAAAGATGTGCAAATTTAAGGTTAGATTTTTAAGCTAACAGAACCCTTCCTTATATCCAATATCTCAAACTTGATCCACTATTTGACCTCTTTAGTTAATTTGCCCAGTGGGCCTTTTCCATAAATATGTCTCTGGGACCCTGGAACAGAGAAAGTTAGTGGCAAAGCTGGGATTGAACCTGAGGCATTGTTCATTTCCACTTCCAGTTCTCTCTCTGAACCGCACTCTGTATTTTTCGTCTCCTTTCCCTATTCCAAAGTTAGAAATGGGAATTATCACAGTGGTCTCTGATAACAAATATTATTTACTGCCAAAAGCTACCCAGCAAAATCTGAGATACTGTACTATTCCCCTACTACCTCCTCAAATGCAAAATAATTAGATATCACTGTGCGGCAACTGTTGGTAAATGGCAACCATTCAGTGGTGACCACTGTATCTGCTAATTGTTCGTTTTATTTCCATAACACTTAAAAACTTGCAATAAAAGTGGTACAGACATTGTTAATCTATAGGATGTTAGAGCCCTGTGCTCTGTCCTTTTGATTTGAGCCAAGCTATCTTTACTGAAAGATTCCTAGAAGGTGATGAGACTCTTGGAGATCAGAGGACATTAAACTACCATGCTATAACTCAGCACTTGAAAACTCAACTCACAATAGAAAATAAAGCAAAAGCAAAATAACTCAGTGTGCAGTGTCAGCTGAACACAGCATAAAAAAATAACGATTCTTTGCAGGACTTGGCTTCACTAGAGTATGTTTTATCCCACTGAGCAATACCAGACATCAGAGATGTCAACAGATACCACTGTAGGAAGCAGTATATTCAAGAGGGTCAAGTCAAAGCCACCAGAGCAGCTCAACCAACACAAATCAAAGAATAGTACTATTTGAAAGCTAGTTACATCAGCTCCAGTCCTATGTCTGGCATGTGTTGCTGTCTACATTTCCCGGGAATTGTAAAACAGATTTCACTCACAACTAGTCTGAATTAGTACAGCGCTAAACACCAGGGATATATACTCCTGTATTTAATAAATTCATTGACAGGTGCAAGGAGTAAGAGTATTTATTCACAGATGGTGCAGAAACAACAGGGTTTCTGTTTTCACCTGTTGTGTGAAAATATCAAATAAAAAACCCAAACCAACCAAACAAACAAACAAAAACACCCGCAGAACTATGCATGCTCAGTATTCCAATTTTATGCTGTCCTTTACACAAGCTTCCTCCTCAGTTTTATGGCAACACTCAAGACCCAACATGTTTTCAAATGCTGGATTGACTTCAGTTATATTTTGTGCCAAAGGATGGGTGAATCTCAAAAGGTTTAGCATTTGGTTTTGGATAAGCATCCAAAAGTGTGGGTCCAAAAGTGTGTGCACACTATTTGCAACTTCTGTGTCCTCAAAGGGACATTTTTCATCTCTGGAGAGTTCTAGACAGTCTACATTTTGCTCCAGACGAAAATATCATGAGAATGTATTCACACTTCCTGCTCACTAAGCAAAGATCACAGACTCAGGCAGATATGGGAGATGTACTTTTTTTTTTGGAGGGGCGGGATGTTTTCTAACTACCTTTGCCATCTCAATTAAAAAGCAACTTGACCTAAAAATTCCACATTTAATTTATTGTGTTGCCCTCTCTGAGGAGTTAGGGAATTCCCTATCTGAGAACATCAGGTGAGTTTCTTTTGGAGATACATGATTTGAATCTATGAGAAGTTTCCTAAGGCTGCAATGTTCACAGGCACTTATGTAGACTTCTTAAAGTCTCACAGAGTTAGAGGGCTCCAGGAAACCTCAAGAATAGCATCAGGGATATCAATGGGGCTTATAAACCAGGGATGAACTCTAGCGAGGACTTTATACCAAATAGCACTTCAGAAAAGTATAGATAAATATATTCTATCTATTGAAACATGTGGAACACTGTCACATTTAAAAAAAAACCACCTTAGTAAGTTCATAGGAAAATTAATGAGTTACGGTTGTAAATATCAGGTTTCAGAGTAGCAGCCGTGTTAGTCTGTATCCGCAAAAATAACAGGAGTACTTGTGGCACCTTAGAGACTAACAAATTTATTAGAGCATAAGCTTTCGTGGGCTACAACCCACTTCTTCGGATGCATATGTGTTTGTACAGTTTCTAGCACAATGGAGCCCCAATCTTGCTCGGGACCCCTAGCCACCACAGCAATACAAATAATTAACAAAATTTGACTATCATTTAGGTTGTCTGCCTCAACCCATTGACACATATTTACAACCAAAGGAGTACTTGTGGCACCTTAGAGACTAACAAATTTATTAGAGCATAAGCTTTCGTGGGCTACAACCCACTTCTTCGGATGCATATAGAGTGAAACATATATTGAGGAGATATATATACACACATACAGAGAGCATGAACAGGTGGGAGTTGTCTAAGACAGGTTGAGGCAGACAACCTAAATGATAGTCAAATTTTGTTAATTATTTGTATTGCTGTGGTGGCTAGGGGTCCCGAGCAAGATTGGGGCTCCATTGTGCTAGAAACTGTACAAACACATAGTAAGAGACATATGTCTAAGACAACTCCCACCTGTTCATGCTCTCTGTATGTGTGTATATATATCTCCTCAATATATGTTTCACTCTATATGCATCCGAAGAAGTGGGTTGTAGCCCACGAAAGCTTATGCTCTAATAAATTTGTTAGTCTCTAAGGTGCCACAAGTACTCCTTTGGTTGTAAATATGTGTCAATGGGTTGAGGCAGACAACCTAAATGATAGTCAAATTTTGTTAATTATTTGTATTGCTGTGGTGGCTAGGGGTCCCGAGCAAGATTGGGGCTCCATTGTGCTAGAAACTGTACAAACACATAGTAAGAGACAATCCCTACCTGGAAAACCTTACAAGCTACACAGACAGGACAGACAAGGGTTAGGAAGGGAAACAGGCACATATAGGTGAAATGACTTGCCCAGGGTTACATAGCTGATTAATGGCAGAACCAGGAATAAAACCCAGTTCTTCTGACTCCTTATCCACTAGACCATTCTACATCCCTGACTGGAACCCACTCCACCAGCCCAGAGCCCGTACCCCCCCCCCCACTGCAAACCCCTGCCTCAGCCCGGAGCCCGCTCCCATACTCCAAACCCCTCAGGTCCACCCCCCAGCCCAGAGCCCCTTCCTGCATCCCAAACCCCTCATCCCTGGCCCCACCCCAGAACCCACACCCCCAGCAGGAGCCCTCACCCCCTCCGGCACCCCAAAACTCTGAGCCAGCCCAGTGAAAATGAGCAACTGAGTGAGGGTGGGGAGAGTGAGTGACAGAGGGAAGGGGGATGGAATGAGCGGGGGCTGGGCTTTGGAGAAGAGGTGGGGCAAGGGTATTCAGTTTTGTGCGAGTAGAAAGTTGGCAACCCTAGCCTGCTGGCCATGCATGTACAGGGAAATGAACTGCTCCTTGAAAAGAGGGGAAATCACTTACTCTGCCCTCAGAACAAGTGGGAAGCAGAGCAGAGCTCCAGCCCAAACGTGAATGCCTACACTGCAATTTTCTGGCTTCACAGCCCGAGCCCTATGAGCCCAAGTCAGCTGATCCAGGATAGCCACGGCCAACCTGCAGGCCTTTTATTGCAATGGTGACATACCCTTTGCATCACAGTTTATTCTCTGGCCTATTCTTGGAACACGGCAGCTACACTTTGCCCTTTGCTCAGGGCAGATTGTAGGTTACAGTCTAACCTACTCCTATGGTCTGACTCGTGAATATGGATCACACTGATAGGAGGCCTGAGATATATTTGGGCTTGGGCTACCTAACTCTGCAGGTACAAGGTTGTCCTATGAGTCTGGGTACTGAAAAGGTAATAATTCAGAGGTAGAACTCCAACTGTTGTGGGCCAAATCTTCATTGTCATGCTTGCAAACATGTGGGGTTTCTTTAAAAGGTTTTCAGTTTCTTGGCATCCTAACATTTGGGTTTTTTAAACTGTGAAGTTAGAAGTTTAACTTCATGATAAGTATTTGCAATCTTAACTCCAGCTTAATGGTGTTTTTTGTCCAGTAATGGCCATTTGAATTGCCCTGAAAGCTCTTCCGTATCTGTGCTTTCAAAGCTCATCTCTTGTTGGTCTGTCTTCACTGCAGAAATGGTGTTTTCGCCATTCATTTAGAGAATGCTGTGCAAAAGTAGCCTCAGGAAAATAAGGGCAGCTGGCCTGGTATGCAGCATATAGCAGTTCACAAATTTGATAGAATAAGATTCCATTAAATCTTTTAAGAGCTACAAGCCACACAGCTATTTGCTTGCATCCATTTCCTGAAAATACAACCTGCTGTTCTTCAAACTGAGAAGCTAAAAATAAATTGATGCTACTCCATGCTAATGGACAGGTATTTCCTATCATATGTTCGGACAGCAATGTAAAATACCATTTTAAATAGAGCACTTACTGGCAGGCCAATTGCTGCTGTACATTATGTCAGCAGTTTAGTGTTTGTGGTTCTAGCTACAGAAATATCACTGGGAGGGGGGAAGGAGGAGGTGAAGTTCCTTCATTCAAAGCCTCTCTGCTGATTGGGTCTGGTACCTGATAAAGGTGCACACCATGAGGCGAGTGCTCAGGAGGCCTTGCCCCCCACCCCGCATTGGCAAGTGGAGCTTGATGGCCATGGGAGGAGGTATATGTTGAGAACCCTCTCAAGGTGTCTGACAGTGGGAGCACTCTCCTAAGTGCTGGGGAGCCCCAGAAGGCATTATCTCAGAACCCTGCCCACTGATCACATTGGGTAGTATGTATCGGAGGGGTAGCCGTGTTAGTCTGGATCTGTAAAAAGCAACTAAGAGTCCTGTGGCACCTTATAGACTAAAAAAATGTATTGGAGCATAAGCTTTCGTGGGTGAATACCCACTTCGTCAGACGCATCCACAGAACTCTTTATTGGGTAGTATATCACCTCTAAGGAAGGGCTGTGCCCAAAAGCTACAATACAGCCCTTACTGTTTGCTTTATTTTAGCATATGTGACAATTTAATTTCCCAATATCGTAAGGAGTTTGAGGATTGGGCCTATTTCTACCCACAAAGTGTGTTTATTCTATACCCGCTTGGCTATCTGTCTTTAATTAGTTCCTCAGCTGTGCTGTGCACATCTGGAATTCTTCTTGTTTTACTAATAAATTTAATTTCAGGAAACTCCTTGATCTTAGCTCAGTCACTATGAGCTACTGCCATTTCATGTGTAAATAAAAGGGACAGGAAGTGGTAGGCCCCAGGCTTGCTTTCAATGATAAGTGATGTTTACTTGCCTAACACTTTTCAAGTGTGTGAGTTAAACTAGGAGAGGGAGAAATGAGGAAGGAGGCAAAGAAAGAGAACACAGCGAAATCTACAGCATAAGCTGGCATTCCTCCAAGGATTTTAAGGGAAAGTTCCACTGTAACGATTCTTCTTTTAGTGTGTGGTCCAGCCTGTTGAGTTCAGTAGCCACAGAATTAGATCACGCAGGTGGATTTTGAAGAGGGCTGGATTATTTTATGGACAATTTTGTTTTTTGCATGTTAAAATATCCTAATCAAATCTAAGGGAATAAGTTTTTCACAGCAAGAGTCGGGAAAGAATGTCTCCCCCTTCATGCATAGTATTTCACAGTTTGCCAGGTGAATTTGGGTGTGTGCGGATGGGTCTGGGGTATATGTATGTATCACATTTTTCTCTTAAACATCAGGCAATAACTGTTGAAAGCAGGATATTGATTTGTTATCACTTAATAGACCATTGGTAATTATGTAATTTTCTGTGTTTATTGGAGCCCTCTGTTTTTCTCTCTTTCCCCCTTTTCCCCCTCTTTTCTTTTCTTTATTTTGGATGGAGACATTGCCGACTTGCACACAAGAGTTGAGGATGAACTCTTTGTCTCCTGGACAATTTGATGCAGGATCAATTGTTCAGAGGTGATGCTGTTAGTCTTTGGAGGAATTGAGGCTTACTAAGATAGCTACTCCAACCACTTGATCCCCAAGCAATAACTCAATTAATGGCTGCTAAGGAACTGAAATGATCACAGGTCTAGTAAAGATATAGACTTTCATTTCTAGGTCACTGGTTCAATTCTAGTTCAATACTAGTCAGTGGGGACTGTTGGGCTAGTCATTATTACCTAGTATCTGAATGGCCTATGTGGAATGAGTGAGCAGATGTCTATATTAAAATTGGCATGCTTGTTGGTTCAGGAGAGACCAAGTACTGAACAGACATGGAGAGTGAATTAACCTCATACCTCTAAAGGTTATCTTTCCAGAATAGGGTTGGGGCATATCAGCAAAGCGCAGTTGTGTGAGAACATCCAAGAAGAAACCCATTTGAGCTGACTCTTCCACCCCTAGCCCTCTTATCTTAGTATAGATGATTTCCAGGGCTTTTTGAGTTGACAGCCCATGTTCATCTGACAACCCATGTCCACCAGATTTTCAAAAGGGCATTAACTTTTGAATACAAGGCTAATTTAGAGTGGATTTTTGTTTTAAAGCAAATGTATCTAAAAGAGGTAACTGTGTTGTTTGAAAAGAAAATGAACTCATGCTGGAAAAATAAGGGACAGTTGGACACTGAAAAATAATGCTAATGTTCTAGCTGGTTATGAATAACCATTTCTTAAACACAAAAATCTGCATCTTTCTCCAGGAAGTTCACTGTTTCTCTGATTACATATTATTAATTTAGCGGGATGAAAGAACATGGCATGTCGTCCTACTCTCTCCCCTTCATTCAGAAGATGTTCTATATTTCACAAGCCGTATGTCTCCAGGTGAGCTCATTAGTACTTTGAAAGCACATTGTATTTTCTGATCTTTAAGAGTTTTGCAGTCAAAGAATGTCCAGGAAATGCAAAGGAAGAAATTTAGGGTATGTCTACACAGCAAAGAAAAACCCGTGGCTGGACCATGCCAGCTGACTTGGGCTTGCAGGGCTGGGACTGTTTTATTGCTTTGTAGACTTCTGGGCTTGGGCTGAAGCTTGGGCTCTAGGACCTTGTGAGGTGGGAGGTTCCCAGAGCTCAGGCTCCAGCCTGAGCCCGGACATCTACACAACAATGAAGCAGCCCCGCAGCCTAAGCCCTGCGAGCCTGAGTCAGCTGGCATGGGCCAGCTGTGGGTTTTCTTTGCTGTGTAGACGTACTTTTAGTGTCCTGTTATTTTATTCCTGCTTCAGGCCAGATGAGATAGATACAAAGTAATCATCAACTACAGAGTAAAATTTTGCTTTTTCCTTTGTCACTCTCCTGTAGATATTCCTAGTAGATGATAAATCCTCTGCTTTTTGAAATATTGTTTTATTGTTGTGCTTGTCATCCTCGGCTTGTAGCTCCAATCATCTCATTGGTATAACTTTTCTGACCAACTTTTAGGTTTTTTTCTTTTTAAAGTAAACCCAGTAAAATGCATAATGATTTTGGGCAAGATTCTCATAATCTAGGAAAGCATAAGAAGCAGAAATAGAAAGGACTAAAATAATGAAGGTCCATAAATCTTGGTTATTTGAAAACTTCCAGTAGCTCATGGATTTTTTTTTAAAAAGCAGTTTCAATCTGGTTGCCATGTCAGAGCTGCTGCTGCTAATAATGATGCTCATTTTATACAGTTGCTGAAACGTTGACTTCTCCTGCCTCACTCCCAATACCATTTGTTGCCATAAGCATTCTGGTTTTATTTTGTTGGCATCCTGGACTATTGTAGACTCCATGAAATACAGAATTGATGCCAAATATTGTAATACCTTGCTTTTATATAGTAACTACCATCCCACTCAACCCCAAAGTGCCTTACAATCTTACACAGAGGAATCACTTTAGCCACTGGTGAAATACAGCCACCCCTGTGTGGTAATGTGGTTCTATGACAACAATACAGAACTGATTTTAGCAAGCAGTGTGAAGATAGTTCTTAGTTAGGTAATACATAGAGAGATGCCATAAGAATATAGGTAGGCAGAATGCATTTGACCACACTGTAATTTAGATAGGACAGTGAAGCTATTACAAAAATCCTTTGGATTATTTAGAATTCACATGTGGTAAGGATCATAAATCTCAACCTAGGACATAATTCATAGGAAGAGCGCCACCTAATGAGTCAACATTACAGTTGGTTGGGAATTTTCTGACAAAACATTTTATAATGTTTATGCTTTAAAAAGTTTTGTTAAGGTCCAAATTTAAACAAAATGTTTCAAAATTATCAAAACTAAATGTTTTGAATGATCATATCTGAATATATATTTTGTTGATTATTGGTTCGTGAACATTTTTAGAATTTCAACTTTTTGTCCCATTTTGGGACAGAATTTTTCTTTTTAAATCTCAAAACTCTTGTAGGGAACACTTTTCCCACTCAGCTCTAGTCACAATCACTTGTTGGAGTACCTGAGTTTTCCTTAGATGTCTCCTATTCAACTACTGATCAGGCCTGATCCTGCTTGCCGTTGGGATAGGAAGATCTGACGACTCAAACTGGTAAATCATCTTCACATTAAACATATTATAGAAAGTTTAAATAAATGATAGAGCAGCATACTGGGTATATAAATGTAAATTATGACTTCTGACTAAATAATCAATGTATATTTATATTGCTTTTAGTCCCTTATTTTTCAAAAGCAAAAATATTTACAAAGATCAGGCAAAAGTTTTCCTTCAGCAGCCAAGATTAAATAATAAAATAAAATGTATTAAAGTATGAATGCTAGAAATTGATTAATAAAACAAAATGCTGAAAAGGTTGTTTTAAAAGCATCAATCACTGATGCCTGCCTCTTACTATATAGCTAGTTCTTTACAAAGGGCTTACTAAAAAGAATAATTTGCTCTTCTTTGAATTAGACCAAATCAGAAGTACAGATGACTCTTCGCAAATGTGTGAGTTGAAAGATAAGTGTATAAAAATGCTAGAATTTACTGCTTAATTTGATAAGACAGAGAGTTCCAGGGTTCTGCAAGCTTAGCCAAGACTTTGCATGTACCGATTACTGTAAGCTCCTAACAGTAAACGGATGGAACTGGCATGAATTGCCTTATTGAGGAAAAAAATGATTATGTGATTCAAAGGATTTTCCACTCGTCTGTTTTTAGTTCTGTCTGAGCTGACGCAAAGTTACAAACTTGAATAGAAGGATCAGCACTTTTAGTTTTATTTTTTTGTTCCCCTCTGAATTACCAATGTATCTAGTTGCTGAAATAATTTACAAGTTATTACCTTTATTAACACAGGCAAAGGGGTATCATACCTCTCCCCCTGAGTCTGCATAAAACCTACTGCATAAACATTTCATATGTGGAGCTTTGCAGGTTGGAACCTGGAGTTTGGAGGTCAGCATAGTCAGGGTGGGGAATCTGAGGACAGAGAATCTTCGTGGCATCATACTGCGCAAATGACAAGTGGTAAATGTGAAACTCCACAGAGGTCACCTCTTGCAGTGTCCTAAGTTCCTCTCCCCGCCCCCCCCCCCCCCGCCCCGCAGGTTTTCCCACAGAAGAAAAGGATGAGAAACCAGATTCACAAAGAAACATTGGCGTGATGATGCTGAGCACCTAACTTTTAGGCATCTACAAAATCACTGTGATTCACAAAGCCTGAGTTTGGCACCTAGGTTCCCTATACAATGAATGGGGAGAGATAGGTGCCTCAAAATGGGATTTGAAAAAGCCAGCACGCTAGGCAGCTCTTTGTCTAAACTAGCCAAGGAGAGATTCCAAGGTGAGGGATGTGTACCAAGCCCTGCCTCTCTCTCAGAGATAGGTGACATCCTCTGCTTGGGATTTGCAGCTGTAAACACTCTCTTGATGATGATACAGAAGGAGCTCCCTCAAAACATTTAGTCCAGTGGTTAGCATCTCACCTGGGATGTGGGAAATCCCCCCTCTGCCTGACGAGGATCAGGGATTTGAACGGGGATCTACCAAATCTCTGGTGAGTGCCCTATCCATTGGATTCAGTCTCTCCTGTTGAAGCTGTCCCAATGTGGATTGGCTCCTGGGTCTCCCACCTGAGTGCTCCAATCACCAGGCTACAGAATTATTCTCAAACTTGTTTTCTGTCTGTCTGTCTCTCTCTGGTTCAATGATTCTTTCATTATTTATCCACATTATTAATTTTTTTTACTTTGCTGTAGAAAAGTGGTAGAAAATTAATATACAATATAATCAAATTGATGGAAAAATGTTTTAAATTGTAATGAAAGTGTATCCTAACAGGATTTGAATATAATATGAACAGCTACTATATGTCATCTACTAGGTTAAAAAGTCTTTGCTTACATGCCCTAGGAATTTAGATATAATATTTCATGTGAAATGCTTTGGATATTTCTTTTTAACTTTAGAAAAATGGCAAAATTAACCTGTAATATAATCATGATGATGGGGAAAAAAGTTAAGGGAAATTTTAATAAAATTAGATCTTCAATTGCATTTGAGATCTACACTTCTGAAATATGAAGCTTATATTTTACCCATTAGGCTACACAATCTTTTTCTTAATATCAATGGGAAGAATTATTATAGACCTTAGTGGGCTCACATATGTTCCCATTACTGCAGTATAAAAATATATAGCGAATATGACTAAAAAATGACTAGGGGCTATAAAGTTCAAACAACATGCATTCTCTGGTTTATACCAAGATGTGCATGTGTAGGAAAAATTTAGTGTGTATCAGATTTAATATACTAAGGGCTTGGTTTAAAAGAGTTGTAACTCCCAGGAAAGTCTTTGGGTCAGTTCCCATGGTGATGTAAATGGTAGTGTGAGTTGGAAAGAAAAGTGTTGTAAATGGTGAAATAATGTTACTTTACAGCAACCTGGCATTCAGCTGATGTGCCAAACGGGTGATTTACATACTGAGGAGCAAAAAGGGAGTGTTTTAGAAAAATAACTAGCAGGAAGATGTATGATAAAGCTGACATAACTATTTTGTTTTTTCTTCCCGCTTGCTTAGCTTTTCGTGCTATGCTCCTTCATGCTCTTTAGGGCCAAATTCTCCTCTCAGTTCAAAAAGAAGACAATTTGCCCCATTGAAATGTAAATTACATTAATTTTGAACACTCACTGAATGCCAGTGCAAAGTACACTACTTTACTTCTTATACCTTCTTGTACTTGTTTTCTCGTCAATTTACATCTGACATAAAATTATATCCCCATATAAATCACAACTGAATTGGCTTTGGCTGTTTACTCTCCACAAACACATGGACAGAAAAAAATAATCTCACCAAATTTCTCCCTGCATGTTTCCTATAACTCTTTTGGCAACTAAATCTAGGCAAAACTCAAAGGGCCAGATTCTCTTTTTTTGTTATGTGATGCCCAGTGGCCTTAAGTCCAGTGAAGTGGCCTTCAATCTGCTGGAGATGGCCATTCCTTTAGTGGAGGGAAACTCTCCACTGGCATACATCTGGTGCAGGTGGCTCTGCTTTCTCCTATACCAGCTGCCTCCCACTGCCAGTGTAAGCAGAAGGGAAGAGTGTGTTAACTCAAGGGGATTCCAAGGGAGAGACAAGGGTGAGATAGGGAGGGGAATAGGACATGGCAGAATAGAATGGAGCTCTGCTATGCCTGGTACTCCCCAGGCAGAAGGTATGTGACCACATGCCAGTAGCATAAATTAGGCTGTTCTGAATCAGCAATTTGCAACTGCCACTGTCCACTACATCCAGGTTCAGTTCAGATGTAGTGGAGAATCAGGATTAAACAATATAAAGATTCAATGTTTGCTATTAAAAGGGCAGCATCCCACATTCTTTAGGAAGACCAGACCTATGTAAAGAATGTTTCTCTGGATATTTGAGCTGCTTTTACTACTGACTGCATGGGTGTATGTTTTTTCCATATGCCCAATTCATAATTTTCATTCTACATTTCTTTATTTCTTGCACTGTTAGCCATTCAAGTTTGCTTGTCCTGCTGCTTAGGTCAGGCATAGAAAAGGCTAGCTTTTCAAGGGTGGTGGCTTCGAGGTTATGTCATTTCAGTCTATTTGGTCTGGAACTTTTCTGATATGTGCGTTGGACAGTAGACACTTGCATTCAACTGTAAGATGGTTTATTTTTTTTCCAGTTAAAAAAACCTTTATCCACCATATCACTCTGCAAATCCAACACCCAATAAAACATCTGACAGCGAAGAGCATGCTGTTAGAAAGTATTCAAGTCTCTCTTGTGAGTCCCTGTGATTCATGTTAAAACTGGGTCATGTTGCAAGTCTGTTCTGTGAGTCCACTGGGGACTTGTATACAAAATTCCAACTCAAAGTGAATTTTTATGGCCAAGTTGTAAATGCTGACTGGCCTATAATCATAATATCATGAGCATGGAAATCATTAATTTTAGCAATTCCATGTTTTTTTTTCTGAGACGACATTAAAAGGGATGTAGATCCAGAGGTGTGTGTGGAAAAGGTTTCTCAATTAAACTTACACTGCTTCACTGGACTACTTTCACGCATATGCTAAGACAAAACTACTTCCTCCAGTGCAAGAAAGTAATAGGGGCAAAATGTCAAGAATACTTAGCTCAAGTGGAACTTGAGGGTGGAACTATATCAAAAGAGAAAGAAATCATCTGTTGGGACTAAAACAATTATAGTAGTACATGCTGCAATGTTGTTCATGCAGCAGAACCCCAATCTCATTTGGAAATACAGGGGCATTAAATCTTTCAGTCTTGTTTATGGTAGCATCCACCATGGATCATATATTATCAAAATAAGACATAGCTTATTGAGAACTTATATTAGAGCCCATGGCAGTTTCACTTTGAACTCTAATTTTCCAGTTTACAACATCTGAGAATTCCCTTTGATGAAATTACAACTCTGTAAATACTCTACAGTATTTCCTCCTCTTTTTCAGTATTTGCTGACAGCAGTGAACATGAATAGGAGTTTCAGAAGGACAAGGTGCCCCCGACTTGCAAAATCTAGCACCCCAAATGCCAACCAATACCTATAGCACTTGCTTTGCAGTTTATATATACAATAATGTCTGTAAGGGAAGCAATTAAGGGGCAGATACCTTCCTGCTCCTTCTTTCAGTCCCATGTGTGCAGTTTGGAAGAGTGTGAAAGTGAACTTACCTATTTTTATGTAGTTACTGGTCTGCAATCTCCCATCCTCAAGGCGGGTAGAAAGTCAAAGAAAGTGTGGGCCCCTTACTGAATGAGGGAGGCAATCTAGTGACAGAGGATGTGGAAAAAGCTAATTTACTCAATGCTTTTTTTGCCGCTGTCTTCACGAACAAGGTCAGCTCCCAGACTACTGCACTGGGCAGCACAGTATGGGGAGGAGGTGACCAGCCCTCTGTGGAGAAAGAAGTGGTTCGGGACTATTTAGAAAAACTGGACGAACACAAGTCCATGGGGTCGGATGCACTGCATCCGAGGGTGCTAAAGGAGTTGGCGGATATGATTGCAGAGCCATTGGCCATTATCTTTGAAAACTCATTGCCATCGGGGGAGGTCCTGGATGACTGGAAAAAGGCTAATGTAGTGCCCATCTTTAAAAAAGGGAAGGAGGAGGATCCAGGGAACTACAGGCCAGTCAGCCTCACCTCAGTCCCTGGAAAAGTCATGGAGCAGGTCCTCAAGGAAACAATTCTGAAGCACTTAGAGGAGAGGAAAGTGATCAGGAACAGTCAGCATGGATTCACCAAGGGCAAGTCATGCCTGACTAACCTAATTGCCTTCTATGAGGAGATAACTGGCTCTGTGGATGAGGGGAAAGCAGTGGATGTGTTATTCCTTGACTTTAGCAAAGCTTTTGATACGGTCTCCTACAGTATTCTTGCCAGCAAGTTAAAGAAGTATGGGCTAGATGAATGGACTGTAAGGTGGATAGAAAGCTGGCTAGATCGTCGGGCTCAACGGGTAGTGATCAATGGCTCCATGTCCAGTTGGCAGCAGGTTTCAAGTGGAGTGCCCCAAGGGTCGGTCCTGGGGCCCGTTTTGTTCAATATCTTCATTAATGATCTGGAGGATGGCGTGGACTGCACTCTCAGCAAGTTTGCAGATGACACTAAACTGGGAGGAGTGGTAGATACGCTGGAGGGTAGGGATAGGATACAGAGGGACCTAGACAAATTAGAGGATTGGGCCAAAAGAAACCTGATGAGGTTCAACAAGGACAAGTGCAGAGTCCTGCACTTAGGATGGAAGAATCCCATTCACTGTTACAGACTAGGGACCAAATGGCTAGGAAGCAGTTCTGCAGAAAAGGACCTAGGGGTTACAGTGGACGAGAAGCTGGATATGAGTCGACAGTGTGCCCTTGTTGCCAAGAAGGCTAACGGCATTTTGGGCTGTATAAGTACGGGCATTGCCAGCAGATCGAGGGACGTGATCATTCCCCTCTATTCGGCATTGGTGAGGCCTCATCTGGAGTACTGTGTCCAGTTTTGGGCCCCACACTACAAGAAGGATGTGGAAAAATTGGAAAGAGTCCAGTGGAGGGCAACAAAAATGATTAGGGGGCTGGAGCACATGACTTATGAGGAGAGGCTGAGGGAACTGGGACTGTTTAGTCTGCAGAAGAGAAGCATGAGGGGGATTTGATAGCTGCTTTCAACTACCTGAAAGGGGGTTCCAAAGAGGATGGATCTAGACTGTTCTCAGTGGTACCAGATGACAGAACAAGGAGTAATGGTCTCAAGTTGCAGTGGGGGAGGTTTAGGTTGGCTATTAGGGAAAAAAAATTCACTAGAAGGGTGGTGAAGCACTGGAATGGGTTACCTAAGGAGGTGGTGGAATCTCATTCCTTAGAGGTTTTTAAGGTCAGGCTAGACAAAGCCGTGGCTGGGATGATTTAGTTGGGAATTGGTCCTGCTTCGAGCAGGGAGTTGGACTAGATGACCTCCTGAGGTCCCTTCCAACCCTGATATTCTATGATATTTTCCTCTACTTCTGATACTAGGGAACCAGTACTGGTACACAGAAGCCAATATGCCAATAAATCATGCCATACTATTACTGAGACATAGGAAGGGGTTAGGTTAATCTGGAAATATGCATTCCACCATTCCATTCCACCACTGTTCGCTGTTTGAAACATTTTCCCTCACATATACTAAAAGAAATTCCATTTATATTTAATAGGGTAAGCAGATTATGCTGCATAAAATAGGGTAACAGGTGAGCAGACAGAGATAGATTTAGTCATGGGAGATGAAGCCATTTTAATTAGATATTAAAGAACTGTAATAGAGTGGATTTATTTACTTAGAAGGTTTTAGCAGGATGACTTGCCAGGTCATCCTTTTTCTTATGAGCATCTGAAGGAAGCAGCTTGATATTGAAGAAAAAACAGGTACCTACCTTTTCCTAATTGTTGTTCTTCAAGATGTGTTGCTCATGTCCATTCCATTGTAGGTATGTGTGCACCCACGTGCATGGTTTTCAGAGATTTTTGCCTTAGCGATATCTGTAGGGCTGGCTGTGGCGCCCTCTGGAGTCCCATGCTCATGCCGTGGTACATCCGGTGCCGCCAGCCCTACGCCCTCTCAGGAGGGAGGGTAATGGAATGGACATGAGCAACTCATCTTGAAGAACAACAGTTACAAAAAGGTGGGTAACCATTTTTCTTCTTTGAGTTCTTGCACATGTCGATTTTATTGTAGGTGACTCACAAGCAGAATCCTCGGAGGTGGGCTTGGAGTTCACAGTCTTGCAGATGGGAGCACTGCTCTGCCGAAACCAGCATATCAGTACATAGTGTGAAGCGAATGTGTGGATGGACGACCCGACAAATTTCTTGGATCAGCACTTGAGCGAGGAAGGCTGCCGATGACACCTGTGCCCTAGTCGAGTGAGCCGTCACAATCACTGGCAGGGGCACCTTTGCCAGCTCATAACAGTAGCCGGAATCCAGGATGAGATTCTCTGGGTAGACACTGGGCAACCCTTCATCCTGTCTGCAACAGCAACAAACAACTGCGTAGACTTATGGAATGGCTTTGTTCTACCTATGTAGAAGGCCAGTGCTCATCTGACATCCAGGGTATGCAGCCTGCGTTCCTCATCCATTGCATGAGGCTTTGGACAAAGGACTGATAAGAATATGTCTTGACCAGTATGGAACTGGGAGACAACCTTGAGCAGAAAGGCTGGATGTGGATACAGCTGGACCTTGTCCTTATAGAAGATCGTATAAGGTGGTTCCGACGTGAACACCCTGATCTCGGATACCCTAAGGGCTGAAGTTATAGCGACTAAGAAGGTGACCTTCCATGATAGAAGCAGGAGGGAGCAGGAAGGCAAGGGCTCAAAGGGGGGGCCCATGAGCCTTGACAGCACAAGATTCAGGTCCCAAGGGGGAACCGAGTTCCGGATATGCGGGTAAAGGTGCTCCAGACCTTTCAGGAACCGCGCTGTCATGGGATGGGTGAAGACTGACCTGCCTCGAAATGGAGGGTGGAACGCCGAAATGGACACCAGGTATACCTTAACCAAAGATAACGAAAGGCCTTGGAGCTTAAGGTGCAGCAAATAGTCCAGGATGTCTTGCAGCGGGGCCTCTTCTGCATGAATGGGACGATCTGAGGCCCAACACGTGAACCGCTTCCACTTTGCCACATAGGTAGCCCTAGTGGAGGTTTTCCTGCTGCCCAGCAGGACCTGCTGGACATCAGTGGAACACCACCGCTTGTCCCCACTTAGCCACACAGTAGCCAGGCTGTCAAGTGTAGTGCTGCCAGGTTCAGGTGCTGCAGATTGCTGTGGTCCTGGGATAGCAGATCCAGCTGAAGAGGCAACTGAAATGGGGTGGTTGCCAAAAGACTCAGCAGCGTACCGAACCAGTATTGACAAGGCCATGCAGGGGCTATGAGGATGACTGTTGCTTTGTCTTGCTTCACCTTTAGTGGGACCCTGTGGATTAATGGCATAGATGAGAAGGCGTACATCAGCGCTCCTGTCCATGGGATCAGGAAGGCATCTGGCAGGGAGTCCTTGTCCCTGCTCTGCAGAGAACAGAACACGTGGCAGTTTCTGTTCTGCCTGGACGCGAACAGGTCCAAATGGGGAGTCCCGCACCTGTGGAAGATTAGGCTGACCACCTCCAGATGGAGCGACCATTTGTGGAGAGACGAGAAGGTCCTGCTGAGGCGATCTGCCAGGACGTTCTTGGTACTGGGCAGATGGGTGGCTACCAGATGAATGGCATGCTGCACACAAAAGCCCCAGAGGCTGAGCGCTTCCTGACAAAGGGCCGAAGACCTGGCGCTGCCCTGCCTGTTGATGTAATACACCACAGTAGTATTGTCCATCAGGACCTGCATCACCTTGCCTTTCAGGTGGGGCAAGAAAGCTTGGCAGGCCAGATGAACTGCTCTGAGCTCCCTGACATTGATGTGAAGGGCTAGTTCGTTTTGTAGCCAGAGGCCTTAGGTATTGAGCTCTCCCAGATGGGCTCCCCATCCCAGATCCGATGCATTTGAGACAAGGGTCAGCGCCAGAGACGGGTCGCGAAGGGAACTCCTTGCAGCACCAACTTGGGGTCCCATCACAAGTCGAGACAAGAGGATGTGGCTCAGCACCGTGACCACTTGGTCCAGGGGATGCCTGCTGGAGATGTAGACCAAGGCCAGCCATGCTTGTAGAGGTCTCAGATGAAGGTGGGCATGGCTGACCACATACGTGCATGGGCCATGTGGCCCATCAGTCGCAGGCACGTGTGGGCCGTGGTGAGCAGAAGGATCTTTATGTGGGAGATCAAGCCCGTCATGGCCTGAAAATACGCTTCTGGAAGGAAGGCCCTGGCTTGCATGGAGTTGAGAACCGCTCCCATGAACTCTATGTGTTGGACTTTTCTGTGTTTATTAATAGGCCTTGATCGCTGTAGGTGGAACGCGCCAGATCGAGGCCCCTTTAGAACCTTCTCCAGAGACCTGCCCTTGATGAGCCAGTCATTGAGATACAGAAAGATCTGGGCACCTCGATGCCTCAGGTAAGCTGCTACTGGCACCACGCATTTTGTGAACACCCTGGGGGCAGAGGATAGGCCAAAGGGTAGTGCCATGAACTGGAAGTGGCGCCTGGCCACTATGAAACTTAGGAAACACCTGTGTCCTGGGAATATGGAAACATGAAAGTAAGCATCCTTTAAGTCGAGAGCGGCATACCAGTCCCAGCCAGGACACTATCTAACTAAACACTTAGCAGCTACTTAACAACTAACAAATGATTAAACTATTTACAGCTAGAAGCACAAGGCTAAGATAGGAGAGAAAACCTGCAAGAGACAGAGGTGCTCTGACTGACCACCACTGGCGGTAAGAAGGAACTGAGAGGACGTAGGGCCGGCGGTGCCTGATATACCGCGGCATGAGCGCGGCACTCCAGAGGGTGCCAGAGTCAGCCCTATGGATACCGCTAAGGCAAAAGTCTCTGATGACCACGCACTTGGGCGTGCACACACGTACAATGGAATCGACATGCACAAGAACTCGAAGAAAAAGAATCAGAACTATTTGATTAAATGAAGTGGATGATTCTTATCAAAGAGGCAAACAGGCACTGTTATTCATATTTCATCAGCGGCAATCAAATCTACTGAAAACTTAATACAACAGTGATCAAAATGAACTTGAAATATTAGGCAGGAGGTCATCAAGGCTGACCTCTTTCAAATAAAAAATTTCTTATTACTGGTCAATTACATTTTGTTGGTAGCATTATAATTACGGCTACGATTTTGGCCTGGGTATCTTTATTAAAAGTCACATACAGAATGTGAGCAATAAACAATAAATCACATATTTATCTAAGACAAAGTCGGAGCTCTGCTGCCCGAGCCTGAAGCCAAAGACCCATCGCTCAAGGCTAAATTATTGGAATTTTCAAGAAGTCATGGAGGTCTCATAAAATCACGGAATCCATGACCTCTAAGACAGATTTGTAGCCTTAATTATAATTGCTAAGGTATTTTGTCTTACATACTTTCTGATGATTTGTGGATTAATTTACATTTATAACATGACAGCAGTTATATGGCAGATAGTTCCTGAACAATGGATTAATTAAAAAAAAATAAAACTTTAATTTTGCAAGAGTTTTCATTTTCTTATTATTAGAGGCAGTTGCAACCATTGGAAACATAGGGTGAGATTTTCATGATCACTCACTGTTGGCCTAGATGTGCTCCTATTAACCTCATTGCTTCTGAAAATCCAACCTATAGTGTAAACTGTACAGTAGGTCTAGTTGCATAATGAAAAGTTCATTACATTGGTGTGAAGAACATGGAAAATATCTGTATTAGTTTTAGGAATATTATGTGCACCTCTGTTGGTTTGATAGTCATTGGATTGTTTGCTAAAAGATAAGTATGGATTACACAGTTTTAGGTGGTTTGAGTCTGCAGGAACCAAAGTCAATGGCTTTAGATAACTCCAGTCACCAATGTTTAACTAACAATACAAGGTGTGAAGGTCTTTTGTTGTTTTGTCTCTGTCCAAGTGGGACATAAGCACGCTCTAGCTTAGGACAGGGTCAAGGCCTTCAGGTGGGAAACCTTAAACAAAGAACTTGGAAACTAATGCACAGAGGGGGAGAGGCAGGTTTTGCAGAGAAGCAGACTTTAACTCAGTCTCCAGAAAAGGTCTTTTTGTTGTTTTAACCCATTTCTCTCTGCTTCCTATGTTTCTCTGGATAAATAAATAATACTTTATGTTGAAGGTCACTGAATTTTCATATTGCATACAGCTCCCAAACAGGGAAGTTTAGAGTAACTGCCAAACCCAGCAGGACCTGCTGAGGAAACGTGGCTGGTAAATGGGATGCTGTAGAGCCCAGAGAACACGTCTACAAGTGGGGTGGCTCACAGGATTCCACTATGACAGAGGTGAAGGCACAGGGCCTATCAGTTGAAAGGGTACCTATGGAGAAACTGAGTGAAGGGTCAAAGGTATAGCTAATCCTGAATCGTAACAGTTGGTCACTGCCATATTCTCTCTTATAGTCCACATATAAGACCTGATTCTCCACTGCCTGTAGTCAATTATACCTGTGCAAAATGTGTTGAAAACGCATCTTGACCAGGTAATGATTTATTTCCTCTTTAACAAGAGACAATGACTAAACAAAGTGCAAGCTAGTGGAGAATCAGGTCCATTCATATGTAAAAACACTTTTAAAAAAATCCCACTGTTTTGACCAATTTCCTTTAGAATATCTAAGCAAGCTAGAAATGGCATTCTCAAGCATTCCAATGCTATATAGTATTAGTTTTGTTCCTGGTGGTTTATGAAATAGCATATATTGAAATGGTTATTAGTCTCTTGGATCACTTACAAACACAGGGTTATTTACCAGGCAGGGCAGGATGCTTTCAGCATCCCAGACATGTTGAAACAATCCACCCCTGAGTAGTCAGAATCTAGCTTTCAAATTTCACCCCAAAAATGGCACTTTTAACATCACAATACCTCAGAGCACTACACTGAGGCATTAGTTGAGTACTGATTCACTGGGAAGAGTACCACATATGGAGACACAAAAATCAACATCTTGAGGTTGCTGACTTTTCTTTGGAGGTTTCTCATACATGTATAAGGGCAGACAAAATAAGTAAAAAGCTAGAGCAGGTTGAAACTTTCCAGTGAAAGAAGTCAATATTGACAAAACTTCATTTTGAAAAAAACTGAAAAAAAGGGGAAAGGTTCATAAAGCTGGAGTGGAACATTTTGACTTTATCAGAACAACATATTTTGATGTTTCATCTCAAAATGACTTTTTATTTAGAAATTTATTTAAATGTATATTATATTGTAAATTTTATATTCTAAATTATAAAATAAAGTCAAAATTGGAATGAAACATTTAGATTTTATGAAAGCAGAATGTTTTGACTGACCTGAAACAATGTATTTTTCCAAAAATTTAGTTTTGTAGGAAATTTCAAACTTTTTTGTTTTCGTTCCAATTTGAAATGTTGGAATTTCCCATAGAATAGAAATTCTGAGTTTTGGCCATCTTTAAAGAAATATATAGCCACAGGCACCTAGACAAAGCAAAGCTTGAGATTAACATTTTCAGAACTGAATAATTAGGAATCTTAATAAAAATGGCCTGAATTTCAAACTACAACCAGCTACCAAACTGAACCAACTTTCATTGAAGTCAATAGGAGCTACAGGCTTTGAAAATGAGGCCACATCTATGTATGTGACTATTTACTGATTTAGGCACCTAACTGTAGGCAATTAAGTTTGAAAATATTGGCCTTCCTTTATCATTACCCTGATGTTAATTTGCATTTGTCACACTGTTTCCATGTCTAGTGAACAAAAAGGCAAAGACTTCTATTATTGGACTATTGCCTAAGACATGCTAGGATTAGACCTTCTCCTGCTCAAATTCTGAAACAGCTGTTTTATTTATCATTACCTATACAAATTGTTGCTCAGCTTTGACATCTACTAACATAACACACTGATGTATTTAATACTGACACCACAGCTGGCCTGATTAGTCAACACACTGTGTATCCTATTAAAAAACTGACCTTGTTTATGAGTTTAAGGTCCAACTGAGAATTACAAGCTCACTCTGAAGCTGTGATTTTTTTTTTCTGAACCTTGGGTGATATCACTGAAAATCAGGTTAAAAGAAAACCAGAAGATGTAAGGGTCAGGGAGATGTGAGCATATATTTTAACAAATCACTAGGCCAGCCTTGTTATAATAAACGTGGCTTTTAATTTGTGTGTTTATTTTGCTGAGCATATCATTTGCTTTGAGGTTTTCCTGTGATACAGAACTATTATGTAGGATATAATGTTAAGAAGACAATGTTTAACAGACATCACACCATGTTGCTTAAACAAGACTAGTGAACTTTATATGAGTTTTTTTCGATGTACAGATCAGCTGAAACTAACAGGAATGGATTTATTGTCCCTGGGAGGATTTCAGTTTAATGGATTTATGGAGCTCTAGTAAATGCCTTCCCCTTTTGGGAAATGATGAAAACAGTCTTAATGTGAACATATGAATCAGTAAGCTTATTTCTTATGATAGCTAATGAAACACTATTACAATGCTAGGTTATTGACCTGTACATGTGATACATGTCAAGTACTGTATCTAAGGCATACAAACATACCTGGCAAAAGAAAAGGTCTTGTGAGCATCTATCATCTTTTTTAAATTCTAGAAAGGGTGATTTCAGTGCAAACTGCCAGTCACAGTAAAATACACCTGTACAAAAATCAAGAACCAATCCAAAACATTACACTATTTATTAAGTCAACTTTATTAATAGCTTTCAAAAGGAAATGCAAGATTAAAACAACAAGACCAATATTCAGAAATGAAAGGAACAAAGTATCAAATCGCGCAAGGAATAATGATGAAGCACAGAAAAAGGATCAATGAATAAAGAGCTCATGGTATATTTCCCTGGAGAACACAAGAGATCAATGGACAAGTGTAGGAACAGAGTTTTGATTAGTTCCTGAATTTCTATCCTCTGTCATATGATTCCACATAAATAGGGCTGCTGGTGGACTTCCTGAAACTCTAAGTGGAGACAGCTACTGTAAGTGCAGCAGCTCCTTCCTCCCCATCTCAGAGATAAAAGATAATGGGAGTCAAACATAAGTAGTGAGTCATGGCTCTGTGATCAAAAAGACACAGTGAGAGAATAAAAACTGCACAACTAGAAGTGAAAAAAAATATAAATTTGAGAAGCAAAAATCTAAAAACCCTTGAATTTTTCTCCTCACCTTCTAGCAGCAACAGTGCAAAGGAAAGGGGACCCACAGAAGAGGACAAATCTGGAAATGTAGTAGATATTCTATTCCCGCTTCCGGACTCAAGTGCAGAAAGAGCTCACAAAGAAAGACCCTGCCAAATTCCAACATTTATTTGAAGCCAAGGCCTCACAAATTCTGTGGCAGTGGAATTTGCTGTGCAATTCACCCTGAACCATAAAACTGTGATCTGGAATATAAGCTTTCATTAAAAATAAGATTACATTTCCAACCCTCATGGGTGTGAAGAAAATGCTGAAAACATGAACTGAGTGCAATCAATGCTGTTCTGTCTTTCTGACTTGTGTGCAGATATCTTAGTACAATGTGCTGAAAAGTCCTCAAAATGCACAACACAATCTAAAGGTCTGTCTACATTTTACTTCTGGGGGAATTCGGTGCCAAAAAAATTAAAAAATCTGCACCAAAAATTAAAAATTCTGCACACAATATTTTAAAATTCTGCATATTTTTGCCAAAATAATGCAATATAATCCAGCTGGTTTCAATTATTTTGGTAATTTATTTAAACTACAGTACAATGGATGGATAATGGAAGTGGGGAGCATTGGAGGAAATCACCAAATCCCCTCTGTCTAATAGTAATGTAGCTAGTATTGACCCTTTACTTCTAGTTATTAGTCAACAAATATATGCAACCATATGGTCAGTGTTACATCATAGGCAACTGAAGAACAAGTAATGGCTGGGAAGTCAAACTCACAATTTATACTGGCTACTGACCATCTCCAAAAAGGTCAGTAGCAAACAGTTCATGGAACACATTTTGATAGGAAATTTTTTCAGTCCAAAAATTTAGACCAGTTCTAATCATTAAAGCACAATAAGCATTTATAAGGCCATACTGTCCTCCAATAAGACTCCTTTACACCACTCTGGCAATATAAAGGAGCCTTAATTTTTTTGCACCTGTTTTATAGTCCGGGGGGAATTCACTAAGAACAACGTGAACAATTGACTAAGCAGGCAGGCTGCTACATTCTGCTTTGCCTGAGGGAACAGAGCCTGCCCCACACCTACCTCTTCAGAAACACCCCAAAACCCTGCCCCAGCATGCAGCAAGAGTGAGTGAGAGGGACTCACTGTCTCTCTCTCTCACACACACACACACACGACTGCCCAGCCCTCCCCCCAGTGGTGATTTACATCTCTACCGGCTGCTCTAGGTGCCCAAACTGACCTCTCTGCACTGCCAGGGAGGGGGTACATGACTGCTCTTGCAGCTTCCCTTTGCTTCCCCACCAGAAGTCATTTTACTGTGGGGAAGCAAAGAAATCTGCAGGGGCCATGAATTCTGTGCCGATGCAGTAATGCAAAATTCCCTCCAAGAGTAACATTTATGACAGCTTATAGAGTACAGACATTGCATGCCCAGCTACCAAGGTATAAATAGCAGTGTAGACAGTGAGGCACAGCTTAGGAGAGTAGATAGAGCAGAGTGCCCAACACATCTGAACCATAGGGTATTTATACTACATGGCTCTCTCAATGCCCAAGCAGTGCCTCCCATATCTGCTATTTTTAGCATTGTAATGTCCTGCTGCCTCCCTGCCGCCAGAGCCTTTCCCTCCTGTAGTGAAGGTTCTAGCAGAGGGGAGGCAGTAGTAAAAGGCTCCGGCAGTGGCTGCCAGAGCCTTTCTCCATCACAGTGAAAGGCTCTGGCAGTGTGCCTTCTCACACTTGCTGCAGTCCCTTTGCACCATTCCAGCAGCAGAAAGAGACTGGGCAGGGACTGTCTTTTTGTTATGTGTTTGTACAGTGCCTACCACAATAGGCGTCCCCACTATATTACTGCAATTCTGCTAATGAAGAGTCTGTATAAACAGTTTAACTGGCCTCCTGAGGATACCCCAAAGGTAGTGGGAATTCACAGATGAGATGAGTCACCACCCCTCTTCCTGCCCCTGGTGTAGTGGACATTCCTTTGGAGAAAGAAGTGTGAATAGAATGTTGCTTCCCTACAATAATCCTTGGCTCCATAGGCAACTGGGCACAATTTAGAACAGTCCCTTTCTGCCATCAGGACTGAGGGAATGCAAAGATTACACAGAACCACTTTGCTTTCCTCTCTCCCATGGCTGTGTTGAGTGCAGCTTAGATGGACCAAAGAATGTGTATCAATTACTTTTCATTGCTACAACATTAGCACAATACACCTAATAGAACAACTCGAGAACAATACTTCTGGTCACATCTTAAAGTGCTTGCTTAAAGTTTGAATGTGGTATAGTGCCGGACTCACATTGAGCAGAGTCCACCTGTTTCGCTAAAAACTGGTTAAGCCTGCTCTAAGTCTGCCACTCAAAAGGCCCAATGCAATATTTAGAAAATATTCTGCAACACTAAGATGACACAATGGAAAAAGACAGAGACTGAATATCTTATCCAATGTACAGGATACATCCTGGGCAAGATCCATGGGATTTTTGCCACAGAGACCAGATGAATCTATAAAGCCTTGAGCATTAGCTGGGTGGAGCATTGCTGGCTTTTAGGACAATAAGGAAATCCTTAGAGAAGAGGAGAGCCTTCTGTTGGCTACTTTTATATTGTAGATTTAGTTTTGTGACTCAGAGTCAAAGAGGAAGTCAAAGAGGAAAAAGTTATCTTGCAATACAAGGTTGAAGAATCATGCCCAGCAAAGTTTCAGAATGTTTTTCAGCATAATTTATTAAGCTAATTAACAAGATTCTATAAGAATCCCCCCAAAAGATCCCTCCAACAAAAAATATTCTGCATAACTGTTTAGAAATAATAAGCATATTTTCATGGAGTAGCAAGTTTTTGGGGGGCATGTTTTCACAGACCAGAAGTGCAAGGAAGTACAGTGTTTTTCTCAGTCACAGGTTTATGGGATGTGACATCCACAGTCCAAGCTTGCCCAAAGCAGTCTCTAATGGGCCATGAATCAGGAGAACAGGAAATAATCACTAATGTGACTAAGGATAAGCCTCCCTTTCTGAAGGAAAAGTCTCAAAACTATCTACATTTGGAACAAAAGAGCAATTAAACTGTGCAATAAAACATTTTGCATTCCCAATGTTCCTTACCTTACATTAGAGATCCAAGACTATAGTAGTTAGGTATTTTGGCAATACACATACTGCTTTTACGGCATGTCTCTCATTAGAGAAACCCTTACCAACATGTTCAGACATGGGTGCCTACAGTTAGGCTCCTAAATCCATATTTAGAAATGTCATTGACTTGTGTGTTAGACCTCACATTGCTTGGCTAATAAAGTGAAAACAGCCTGTGGGTGTGGCCCCACTAGATTAAGTTTCTTGATATTTGTGTGTGTTCCTGTCACAGTGCAATGGTACACAGATTTTTCAGAATAGCTCTCACATCTAGTCTGTTACTGGGTTCAGTGTTGGAGACACAGAGCAGTTGAGTGGATATAGGCATGGAGTGTTGGGTGGAGAAGGGGGAGTACAGGGAAAGTTTTGGATCACCAGCACTGTAATGGTGACCTAGCCTACAAATCAAAAGTAGAAGTTATGTATAAAATTTCCCATTTGTTGTTTTCTAAATAAAATAAGCATTTGTTTAAAATGAGAAACCAACTCCAGAACATTTCCTTCAAATTGTTTTTAGGAACCCAACAAAGGAGCGCTGATCAGGGACACACCAAAGCAGGAGGAGATGATGCACAATTCTTGAGTTGTGGGCGCCAATAATATAACACACTCATGTGTATACTGTGTGCACGGTTGGGAGCCAGCATCATTATCATGCAACTTCAGGGAGCAGGAAGGAGACCCTGATATAGGGTAACCAGATGTCCCGATTTTATCGGGACAGTCCCGATTTTAGGGGACTTGTCCCGCGTCCCGACCTTACATCGGTCGGGACGCACTTTGTCCCGATATCGGGGGACCGTCTGGTGGAGGACACAAGCCGGTGCTGCCGGCGCCGCTCACCTCTTCTTCCTGGGCCTGGGGCAGCGCAGCTGAACTCCCGGCGCTCGCCCGCCGGCCGGCAGGAGCCTGCAGAGTGCTGCAGCCCCACTCCCCAGGCACGCACAGAGACGGCGAGTAGGTCTCCACTGTGTGCTGCAGGGGTGGGGCTTGTAGGCGCCAGCAGCGAGCCGCGCCGGCAGCGAGCCCCCCGCCCCTGCCCCCGCCCCCCTCGACCCGACCCGCGCGACCTTAGGAGTCAGAGGGATGGGACCTGCCTGCTGGATGCTTCCTGGGAGCCGCTCCAGGTAAGGCTAGCACTGCCTGGGACTCACCTGGCCCCCTGGCAGGTCCCTCTGGTGGGGGGGGTGGGCTCTGCGTGCTGCCCCCCTCCCTCCCCGAGGGGGGAGGTGGAGATGGAGCAGAGGCAAGCTGGTGGGCGGGGCGTGGAGCTGCCGGTGATTTCTCAGTTTTTCCTGTGCTACGGCAGTTGTTTTTGTTTTTTTGTTTTGCTCTGCCGCCTGCTTGTTTTTTTTTGCTCCGCCACCGACTTTTTTTTTTTTGCTCCCCCCCCCCCGCATCCCGATATTTGACCTCTGTCATGTGGTCACCCTACCCTGATAGAAGGAGGGAGGCAGGAAGCTAAAGGAGCCACATGGCACCATTGTTGTGTGTGGCAGGGCCTAAACAGTACAGAATGCATGCAGGTGTTAGACATGGTGTTCTAGGTCCCAAGTAACAACAGGCCTTTTTTAAAAAAATCAACACAAACAAATACTAAGGAGGGGACCATCTACCCTGAATCTATTAAACCAGCTCTGTGGGGCTAGAACCATCTCCCTCCATATACGGGGCCAAGGACAGACTGTTTTCACTTTAGGTACCCTGCCTGCTCTTGAAGGTATTTGTCATGGAGATGCTTTTGGGCCTCCAGTGGCCCTTTGTAGGCTGCAATCTTTCTGCAACACCCTGGCTTGAGATGGCAGCTCATCCCTCAACCCTTCCCCCACACCCAGAAGAGCAGCTCTGTAGCCTGCTCCCTCACAGTTTCCAGGTGCATCTATGCCCAGTCCCACTCCTCCAGGACAGGACCTGGGTGAAGTTTTAGGGGTTGCAACCTGGGGACGTGGAGGAACAGGTGCTGGAAAGCCAGCCTGAGGTTGGGGTGGGTGGCAGATGATACGGGGATGCTGGATCTAGGATAAGGCCCTCTGGGTGCCTCCTGTGAAGGTGACACTTGCCTCCTGTGAAGGTTAAAAGGAGCTGCATGGCCTAAGCAAATCAATTCCTGGTGGGGACCAGTGGAGCTATGAAGGTGCCCCTTGCTGGTTGCTGACGCTCAAGGGAGAGCCAGAAGACAGGTTCTGGTGACATTGGCATTCGGTGAGGAAGAACTTCAGCCCTGAGGTAAGGGTGAAGAGGAAGGGGCTACAAGGGAAGTAACCCAGAGAATAGCAGTAGCAAATATTAAAGGAAGCAGCACATGGTTTCTATTTGTAGGGTCCCTGGGTTGGGACCTGGAATAGTAGGAGGGCCCGGGTCCCCTCACTGGCCACTGGCAAGGTGGCCTAAGCCTTGAGAAGGGGATAAGACTTGTTTAGAGGCCCAAGTGAAGGGCAGGACTTGAAGAGGCTCCAGTGAGAAAGCCCTGGGGGCACTGCTCTATGCCAGGGAAGATACAGACTTAAAGCTAGCCCAGAAGGGGCTGAGAACTGAGCCCAGAGACAGGGCTGCAGATACAGATACTGACAAGGGCACTGTGATAGGCCCTGTTGGACCTTTTTTTACCCCGGAAACGGTTCCGGAAGTCATGAGTTTGACTGTGTGACTTAGCTGGAGAGCTGGGCCACTGAAGACCCCCGTGACGAGGTTAACCGCTGACAGAGGGCGCCGGAAGGAGAGAGAGAAAGAGTTTGTGTGCAGGTTTGCTGTTGATTGACAGGAGGTGCTCACAAGAGGTGAGTGTCCCCTGTCACATGGGCATTGTACAAACACTTAGTAAGAAACGGTCTTTGCTACAAAGAGTTTACATTCAAAATGGACAGAGAGAGGAAGTATCCTTTTACAGATGAGGAAGTGAGGCACAGAGAGATTAAATGACTTGACTAAGGTCACAAAGTAACTTTGTGGAAGAGCTTGGAATACGAATACAGACATCCTGAATCCTAGCCCAATGTCTCGCACATGGGACCATCAATGTAAAAGGGGCAAGTCTTGTTAGTTCTATTAGAAAATAAACAAACTGCCCCTTAGCCAGCCCTGTCCCATGCACAGGATCCCCAAGGCAATCTGTGTCACCATTCCTGACAGATCATTCCATCCCTCCAAGCCCCAACCTCTCCCCGCACAGTTAAATACACAAATAAATAAAAAAGGAGGCGAGGAAAACAAAAGATCCCCGGCCTGGTGCTTGTGTAACTGACATTCTGTAAAGGCCATGAATGGCCTCTTCTGCATCAGCCATCCTGTGCAGCTCCAGTTGTTCCCCTAGCACCATCATGGAGGGGAGGGGTGCTAGGAGGCTCTGGGCAGCAGGGACAGACTTTAGCCTGCAATAATGCAGCATTAGCATTGCATGGTAGCAAAAGGGAGAATAGCCGCCACCCAGTGCTATATCAGGGGTATGTGATAAAAGGGCTAGTACAGAGAATGATGTTTTCATGAGGAATACACAATACTGTGTATTTATGACCCCACATACATGGGCACCCTGACCATGTTCTGAAATCATTTTCAGCAATTCACATTCAAAATGGTTCCCACCAACAGAGGTGATGCCTGGGGGGGAAAGGGGGTCATGTGGGGTCATGCATCCCCCCCAGATTTGCTGCTTGGCTTGGAGTGAGCATGCTCAATACCATCTGCTGACACCACTGCACTCACTCTGCCTCTCCGCTATTGGCAGGTATGGGTTGTCTTTGCCCACCAACAAGGCTGGACCAGCCAGATGGACAGGACATAGCTTTGCCCTGAAGAGTCTGGGAAATTTTCTTTTCCAAAAACCATTTAAATGATACTCCAGCCTTTGCGCAGCTGAGCAAGTCCAATCCCAGATGGGTTGTTGAAAATGAAAATGGTTCAAAGCCTGCTGAATTTCCCAGCCTAGATCTCTTTCCCTTAAAGGATTTCAATGCAGCCCACACAGAGTTCATGATCCTCGACGAGGTACTTGTGGGATAGAAAGAGACCTCTTCACCCAGCCCTGGCCTGCAATACAGCAGCAAGTTTGACAGGGTAGGGAATGAAGAAGGCTCCAGAATCCAAGGGAGAATGCACAGGGGATGGGGGTTGGCCAGGAATTCAGGGTGAATTCAGGGCCATGGAAATAAATACAAAATTATTCACAGGATAGGATTTATGGCTTCACAAAACTTGGCAGCATAACTCAAACAGCAGACTGAATACAACGCAAATGGACTGTTAGGAATTCATTCATTTCCCAAATAGCTGTTGGATTTAACTGTGTTCCGCTAACCCCTATTCGCGAACATTTGAGCAAATGCGGTTTTGTTCACACTAATGTTTGAGAACGGCTGAATTCATAAAGATTTCTATTCATACTGATACCCGTGAAACATATGAAGAAGGGTATGTATGGATGAAAAAGTATTTGCTATTCCTTATTTCCTATTCATAATTTGTAAAATCTTGTATAAAAATGTCAGTCATCTAAATCAGGGAACAGAAAGTGTAACTTCTGACTCAGGTGATCAGTCACACACCACAAATAATAAACAGAAATCAGTTTCTGTGAACAATTTGCAAGCATCCCATGAAATAAGTTGGTACACAATATTCATCAAATACATGAACAGAAAACAAAGAAAATTAGGAGAATTTTTCTAATTTCTGTAACAGAAAAGCAGACTAAATGCATCTGATAGTAACACAAAGAACCACCCTGCCAGACATATTTATGAATGAAAATAAAGGCTAGGTCAAATTCGCTCCTTTTCTTTCATTTTGAAATCACCTACCATCATTAACTACATAAAACATACACTTTAATCTTTATAACTCTGATATTGCACCTCCTACAGACCAAACTGGAAGGTATGTATCCCCTCTCCGGTGCACAAGTTTAAAACTAGAAACTGCTACAGAGAACTATCTCTAGTTTACAAGTCAACATTGAGCTCTGATGAGGATGATACTTGATAGCAGTAATGTCAAACTTTACACAGCTATAACCTGAGTTTACAAGGATGCATTTAGCCATAATGCTACTATTTATATCTCTATAAACCTAGTTTATGGTGATATAAATAGCAATGCTAATGGCATTAACAGCAGCACTCAGCAGCATCACAGCTGTTGAGTGCTGCTCTTATGCTATTTGTATTACTGTTTATATCATCATAAACTTAGCTGGGTAGTCAAAGATGCCTCATTTACCATACAAGAAAAATGAACGCCCACATTTTAGATCCAAAGCGGAGCCCTTTGTATTGGTGGTTTTATGGTCATTTCTTTCCCTTTCTTTGCACATCTTAGACTCTGCTAGGAAGTGGCTGTGAGCAAAATGTAACTTGCATGAGCTTAGATGAGGAGACAATCAAAGTTTTCCTATGTTCCAACAGTGCTATAAGCTAACCAGGAGCAACAGCAATGAAAAAAACCCAGCAAACTTACGGTCTCCTTGACAGCGCACAGGACCCACAGTTAACTTGGATTCTGATCCAGATCGGTCAATATCTCCAACCACCACTTGACTCACTGGTAGATGTTCTTTATAAGACAAGAGCCCAGCGTCTTTTCTCCTGAGACAGAGAAAAAGAGAAACAACACAACAACAAGTGAAATATTTACAAAGATTTTATTCCCTGACAATGAACGAATCACCACAAGAATAAATATCCCTGAAAAGCAATAATTAAATCAATACAATAATGTTACCCTTTAAGCTATGTTGTTAATCCTATCTATTTGATTAAATACCTTATATTAATATAATCATATGTATTTTTGTAAAGCAGAGATATTCATTTCATCCAAGAAAATCTCTCCAAAATAGTTTCATTGGATTTTTTGTTTGGAACTGACCACAGCCCATACGTACTTGAGCAATGGTACTTTGTTGATTGTTTAGCTTGTTTGCTATGAATGGAGAGGGCTTTCCAACA
The DNA here is from genome assembly GCF_028017835.1 of Emys orbicularis. Taxonomy (NCBI): domain Eukaryota; kingdom Metazoa; phylum Chordata; order Testudines; family Emydidae; genus Emys; species Emys orbicularis. The sequence continues at coordinate 196,092,606 of NC_088684.1, forward strand.
CCTCCTAAAGACATATCTTTTTTGGCCCCAGCTTTGGACTAAAGATAAAGAATTAAGAGATAAAGTCTTCTGACCACCCCCAGTATATAATACAGATGGACAGAGACCTACATTCACTTCACCAATATACCTCAACACTTATGTGAAGTGAGAACTGATTCATGTTTTAGATCAGGTGCCTAAAATGAAAGCATTAGAACAGCAATTGTGCTGTTCCTTTAAAACAGAAAACAATAACTTAACCAGCCACATCTTCTCTCTTCCCTTGAACCATTTTTTGTCAGAAGCAAACAGACAGGGAAGCTAAGAACAGCCATGCAGCTCCTAGGATGTGAAAGATAATGCAGCTTTGAATTTTACAAATATTAGTGAGACCCTACTGTTATAGACATGAAAAAAATAAGAGGAAGCAAAACAAAACAACCTAATAGTTGTCCAAGCTGCATAACCCAAGAAGAGAAGATACACATCTTCCTCTTTTTTTTACAGCACCTTTCTAAGTGCTCCAGTAAATCAGCAATTAATAGTAACCACAGACTTTCCAACCTTCTTCTTTACAAATCAATTCCTTTGCTCAACGAGAACATGATACTAAGGATGATTTTAAAGCCCAAGAAAATATACTGAGTAATATACTGTAGGGAGCAATTGCGTTTTGGGATAGACTACATGCTCTGAAAGCCTTTTCCACTGCTATTTTCAATGACTTTATGACCCCGTAATATTAGATTCCTATTATCCAGGAGGCAGAGCAGAGGCATTTGCGTGATCCAGTAAAAATGAGAGTTTCTCAGTAACACTAATATACTGTCTTCAGTCACATCAGCTATTGAGTCCTTCTGAAGCGATGGAAGATAAAAGCTCCTTTAAAAGAAAAGCAATTAAAGTAATTAAGAAAATAACTATCATTTTAGAATGACAGCTCGTTGGAATTTGTGTCTGCTCTCTGTGATTAAGAGAGTAATTAGAGATTTATTTATTACATATTTGAGAAAGTTAAGTGTTTTCTGAAAACACTGGATGACTATTTTCTTAAATCTTTATGTTCTTTCCATTTCAGAATTCCCACCTTTATCTCAGAATCCTTTATTTTTCCATCCTTCACCAGTTCCAAGAGGCTGAGACCATTAACTAAGTATGGTTGGCCATAGCCCCTTCTAGATTCTGCCAGAGGAGACTGCCAGGAGACAAAGAACGGAGAGAAGGACCTCTCATATCCTTTGGGTCTAAGTGAGCTGCTTCTGCAGATTCTGCTAAATAATAACAAACACGTATACAGGGATTTTCATCTATAGATTTCAAAATCCTTTACGAAGGTGGGAGAGTATCATTTTCTTCTGTTTACAGATAGGAAACAGAAGTGCAGGAAGGTTAAGTGATTTGCTCATGGTAACAAAATGAGTGAATAACAAAGCCAAGATTATAATTCCAGGTTCCCTGATCCCCAGCCTGATGCCACATCTATGGGACCCTAGCCTCTGTAACAGAAATTAAATGTAGGTTGTGACGTTGTGCAGTCTATATGGTTTTATAAAAACATGATAATAAGTGAATATAATGTAACTGGGATAGTTTTAGAAAAATATGGTAATAAGTGAATATAACGTAACTGGGATATGCTTCATGCAAAAGGTCTCTTGTAAGGTATCATTACAAAGCTTATAATCTACTGAGTATGATCATCTGATTTGTATAAATGTACCACTCTTGTATGTAAAACTAGAAATATAAAATATAATTCTGAGGGCCTATTGTAATTATGTAAAGTGTGGGCCATTAATGATGGTTTGGAATCTTGATGACTCCCATTAGCAAGGACCATTAGCCGCAGATGGCTGTGTTTACCTGTGAGTCTTCCTGTATATGTGTGTGCTGGCAAGTGGGCAATGAAGTCTTGCAGTGACATGTGATCATGTCACCTGAACTGGAATCCATCTTTAACCTGGTGCTTTTCCAGTGAGGGGGGGTGGAAACCCAGAGGGACAAAGGGTTCCCGCCTTATGCAAAAGATATATAAAGGGGTGGAACAGAACAAAGAGGGGAGAGGAGCCATCATGAAGAATCCCCTAGCTATCACCTGAGCTGGAACAAGAGCTGTACCAGGGGAAAGAATTGTGCCCAGGCCTGGAAGGTGTCCAGTCTGAGAAAAACTTACTGAAGCATCTCTGAGGGTGAGATTATCTGTATTTAGTTTGATTAGACATAGATTTGCGCATTTTATTTTATTTTGCTTGGTGACTTACTTTGTTCTGTCTGTTACTACTTGGAACCACTTAAATCCTACTGTCTGTATTTAATAAAATCACTTTTTATTTAGTAATTTACTCAGAGTATGTATTAATACCTGGGGGAACAAACAACTGTGCATATCTCTCTATCAGTGTTATAGAGGGCAAACAATTTATGAGTTTGCCCTGCATAAGCTTTATGCAGGGTAAAACGGAGTTATTTGGGTTTAGACCCCATTGGGAGTTGGGCATCTGAGTGCTAAGGACAAGCACACTTCTGTGAGCTGTTTTCAGGTAAACTTGCAGCTTTGGGACAAGTGATTCAGACCCTGGGTCTGTGTCTGGAGCCAGACGGGAGTGTCTGGCTCAGCAAGACAGGGTGCTGGAGTCCTGAGCTGGCAGGGAAAACAGGAACAGGGGTAGTCTTGGTACATTGGGTGGCAGCTCCCAAGGGGGTTTCTGTGATCCAACCCGTCACAGTGGCGTAGTCGGCAGGATCCGAACCTGCGCGGGGAACCCCAATCCAACCTGTCACATAGGTTATCACTTTACTCTTACTAAAATTTTCCTCTGAAATTGTTTTTCTCTGTTGAATGCCACTATTTCAAAAAGACCTTCAAATCAGAGGTAACTATTAAAAGTATAACATTTCTTTAGAGCGTGATGAAAAAAAAAACCACTACATCAGTGGCACTCCATCCCTCCCCTCCAACATTATTTTCAGCCCCAAATAATGTGGCAATGATCTTTCAAGCCTCTACCAGCCATAAATGCCACCTCCTTTCCATGGAATGAAAATGACTAGTGATGGTTCCCCCCACCCCTTTACTAATGTTACTGATACTCATTATTAATGATTTATTTATGGAATTAACACAAAATACTCTGATATTCTTTGGTAACTTTAGAGCCATTGCTGTGAAAATAAACCTAAGTGTTACATAGTTTCTTCCAGTAGTGCTCTTGCTTTGTTTTCTGATAATTGGCTGTTTGTCACCATGGTAGGAAACTTCCTCTCCTGTGAGAGGAAGAATAATTCAGTGGTTAGACTTTTAGCCTAGGATTTGGAAGAAATGAGTTCCAGTTGCTTCTTTGCCACAGCCTTCCTTTGTGACTTTGGCCAATTCCCATAGTCATTTTATGCCTCAGTTCACCATCTGTAAAATGGGAATAATAGTACTTCCCTGCCTCACATGGTGTGTTGTAAGGATAAACTCATTAGAGATTGTGAGGTGCTCAGATACCTCAACAATGGGGGCCGTGTAAGTACCGAAGGCCTGGACTACACTACAAAGTTACTTTGACTTAAGTCACCTTGCATTGACTTATTTGTGCGTGAGTGTACAAACTCACATTGGCCTACTGCTGACGAAAGCACCCCATTACGGTGACACCCTGAACAGAATTGAACCATGGCTGATATACTGTGGTTGACACAGTAAGAATGTAGACACTATGTGATCTATGTCAACCCTAATAGTCCTCCAGCCACTGTCCCACAACGCTCAACAGTGACTCCTCTGGTCACAATTATGACCTCCACTGGCCAGGAGTCACAGAGACTGGAAGCCATCCCCACTATAAAGACCCTCCATATTTTTGAAATACCTTTTCCTGATTGCCCAGCTGGATGACCTCATCTAGTGGCTCTTCCTTGTGTGCAACTGCCCAAACCATGATGCCGGCTACACATTCCAGATGTGCTCCTGCCTGGAGTAGACAGGAGTTATTGGATCTCCTGGGCCTATGGGGAGAAGAGGGTGTGCAGGCACAGCTACGGACCAGACATAGAAACGTAGACATCTATGAAAAGATTGCCTAGGGAACGCAGATGATGGGGTTCAACAGGGATCAGCAGCAGTGCCACATGAAAGCAAAGGTACTACAGTAGGAATACCACAAGGACAGGGAGGCCAGCAGATCTGGTGCCAAGATTCAGACCTGCCACTTTAACAATGAGCAGCATGCCCTACTTGGTGGAGACTCCACCAGCACCCTGCAGACCAACGTGGATAGCCTAGTGGAACCTGAGACAGAGACCCCTGCCATGAACAGCTAGGAGGAGAGACATCCAGTGGGAGGGGTCCAACTATGCTGTGAGCCAGGATCTTTTCATGACTCCACCACAGTCTAGGCATTCCTGCCAGCCGAGCACGGCTGACCCCGATCCAGGGGAAGGAATCTCAGGTAACTGTGTGTATGCATTCTACCTTAGAATGTTTAAATGTGAAGATGGCACCCTGGTCCAACCCCAAGTTAGCAGGACACAGGTATCTGCTTTCCACTGGTTTATTCCTATGAGAAGAGGTAGAGATACAACAAACAGAGGTAGAATTATCTGTTGTTCATTCCCTGTAGGGCTAAGTGAGAGTGGTGAGAGGCTTGTGGAGCTCTTTGTTTATGCACACAGGGATGTCCCTTGTATCCTCCTGGGAGATCTCAATGAAACTTCCATGGAGATAATCTGCAATCCTCCCCCAAAGATTTCTAGGATGACAGCCTTATTCTTCCTCCACGGTAGGACACTTTCCCATGCCACTCTGATGACTTTGGCAGACACCATTGCAGTAAAGAGGCTAGCGGCATACAGGCCTGGGTGGCTTCAGGATGCCAGTAGCAGCTGTGTCCTCTATGCCCTTGTGACTCTCAGAAGTGAGATATCAGCTAAAATCACCAGTGCTGGAAAATAGTGCCAGTGCTCAGTGCTATTACACCAAGCACTACATAATTCTAACACCACCCAAAATTTCAGGGCCAGGTAGAGCACAGTCTGTCCCATCACATTACTATGGATGACTGTTAAAATGCTCTTTCAAGGCTTCCCTCAGCTCTGCATTGAGCTCTTTTAATGACCCTTGTGTCTGGCTGTTCAAAGTCAGCAGAGAGCTGCTCCACATCTGTCCTCCACCCCGGTGGCAACTTTTCCCTCTTTGCCTCACACATATTATGCAGGACACAGCAGGCAGCTATAACCATTGGGATATTTTTCTCACTGAGATCTAATCTAGTGAGTAAACACCACCAGCATCCCTTTCAATCTACTGAAAGCATGTTCAACTGTCATTCTGCACCTGCTGAGCTGGTAGTTCAATCTTTCCTTGGATCTGTAAGGTGACTTATGGTTTCATAAGCTAGGGGAGTACAGGGTGGGCTGGTCCTCCAAGATCACTATTGACATTTCAACATCGTCAGGAAAAACATCCATGTTTGCAGCTTCCTGAACAGTCCTGAATGTCTTCTATTACCCCACCACTGTTCAGGAACCCCACAGCAGCAAATCCACCCCCAATATCCTGCACATTGCCGAGAGTCACAGTCCTACATAGTAGGATAGGATTAATGGCCCTACATACTTGCATAACAGTGGCCCCCACTGTGGATTTTCCAACTCCAAAATGATTTCCCACTGACTGGTAGCAATTTGGCGTTGTAAACTTCCACAGTCCGATCACCACTAGCTTCTCAACTGTCAATCTGGCTCTCATTCTGGTGTCCGTGCATTGGAAGGCTGGTGCAAGCTTGATGCACAGATCCAGGAATGTGGTCTTTTGCATCTGAAAGTTCTGCAGTCACCGCTCGTTGCCCCAAACCTGCACTATGTGATTCCACCTGTCAGTGCTTATTTCTCAGTCCCAGAAAAGTGTTCCACCTTCTGCGGCTACTGCATGAGCGCCACCAACAACCTTGAATTATTTTTCACTATGCCCTTTAGTAATCTATCCCCAAAGAAACTGTCATATCCCCCTTGTTGCGGTGCCTACTGCCACTCTGCAAATACCTTCGGATCATTTGTCCCGTGTTTACAATAGTTACGAGAATAGTGCAGAGCTGCATGGGCTCCATTCTTCAGTCAGAGATGGCAAACAGTAAAAAGTACTGTGCAGATTTGTGGGATTTTTTTAAAAAAAAGGCGTGAAAATTATGGGCTAGGGATGGCATTATGGGATGGAGAAAGTTACATGATGGGACCATCCTTGTTCCAGCCTCACTGTACAACTTGTGTATGCCTCACAACGCATTGCAAAAAATTCCCCCAAAGGTATTGTGCTAAAGGGCGGTGCGTGGCACACTGGGATACCTACCCCTGGTGCACCATACTGTGCACTGACACAAGCACTTCTTGTGATTACTTGCAGTGCTGATACAGTCATCCAACTATGCATGTGCATGAGCAATATACAGCAACATAACTTGTGTAAACCAAAGTTGGTAGTGCAGACATGGCCTAAGACAGATAGATAGAGAAGTGACTGGTACTTCAATATACTTAGTACCTGGAATTTAGTATGTGCACTCAACTTCTCTTTTATGTAGTGTGTGTGAGTAGAAGTGACATACATTTTGCTTGATGAAGTCAAAAACTTTCTAAACCAAAGACTAACTATAATAGTTGAATTTACACTATATCAGGAACACTCTGCTCCTAGATGGGATAATGCTCCCACAGCTCTTTAAAGATCTTGCACATTAAGATGGCGCAAAAGGTTTCCCTCACTAAAGAAAATCCACCCAAGAATAAGGATTGAATACAGAATGTGTCATATTCCTGTTAAAAGTCAAAGAAGACTGAATGAATCTCATCAAATCCTGTAATTATCATGAGATACTGATGAAATCTCAGTAAAATGTTAATATTTCTAATTTCCATTACTATATATACTGTTTGTAAAGAGCTGCAGGGTACTACTGAATGAAAAGGGTCTATATTACTGTAAGATTTATTATTGTTGTTTTATGATCAGATCTTTACTTGTAATATTGTATGTAAAAAGAACATGCATTATGTATACATAAACAAATTAGGGTTACTAGTGATCTAAAAAATACAAACATGCAAAGTGCAAAATTTCCTTGTTGTCCATCTGCTACTAGACCCAACTTTTTAATGGGCTAGTATAGTACCTGCATAGTGATCTTTGTATTTCCATAATCTACTTTATAGGGGTGTAGTGAGGCTTAGTTAAATGGATATTTGTATATGAATGTAAATGCAAAAAAAAAAAAAAAAGCTTTAAGGAGGTACAGACGTGCCAAATATTATTTGTTTTCTTCCAAAAAATAGTCAGCAAGTACTCTATTTAAATTTGAGATGCTAATGTCAGAGTTAGCGTTACAGAGAATCTAATGAACTATAGAATTCTGGCAGCAGTCTTGATAATCTGGGAGCTATTTAATTGCTGATAGGTATACTGTAATGAACTGGATTAAAAAGAGAGCTAAGCACACAGGCTTGGATAAAAGAAGAATTGACCCAAACCTGTATTCTAAATTTAAAGGAAACTTTCTGGAGGTTTTGATATCGTCGACTTTTTAGTTTAACACATATTATATACAGAATATATAAAAATTGTCCAAACTCACTCATGTCCTGAGGCCTGCCTTTATTCTGAATTCAAGTACCCCATGACACTTATTGGCTGAAACCTTAAATTTCCTCATGAGTTGGCTGTTCCGGAGTGAGGGTTTCTCACTAATTTCCTGTCTTTCCCTTTCTCCTCTCACACCTCAGAAAGAATCATACATCTGAATAGGATCCAGCACCCATATGGGACATACACAAGTCCATTCACTGTATGATATTTTCTTTAAAAATCTATTAAATCAAAGATTAAATTCGGCCATTGGCTACACTGTGTGTAAATGTAAACTCTGTTATAAAGTTGAGTGAGTGAACAGGTTAAATGGTCTCAACATGAAAAGCATGATGCACACAAATAGTCCCATGAGGAAAATGATGTATCAGTTATGATTCAGGAAGACAATGTGAGGGTTCTTAATATCACCCATTATGGAGTTTAGTTGTTCAGAATATTGGAGCGCATCTCTGTTATGTTACAGTTAAGAAGTTAAAGTTATCTCTGACTAGTATAAATCAACTATACCAAAGCAGGCATAGTTCATGTTTTACCTCTGGGCTTGAGATTTAGCTATGCTTCTTTCCCTTCTCCCATGGTCTCGCTCTCTCCCCTGGACTTAAAACTGCAAAAGCTTTAAAATTACATTAGAAAATAAATTTTCCTCCTTGGACACCTCTCCAATCTCATTATAATCCCATAACACTAACTCCCTTAATTAAATCCAGGAGAATTTAAATGATTATAAACATCCTTTTGAGGTTTAGTCACTTTAATTGTGATTAGAAAATGAATACCTGATGAACTACACAGTATATTATTCATAAACTCAGTAATAAAATTCATACTACTAAAGTAACTCCTCACTTAACGTTGTAGTTATGTTCCTGAAAAATGCAACTTTAAGTGAAACGATGTTAAGGTAATCCAATTTCCCCATAAGAATGAATGTAAATGGGGGGATTAGGTTCCATGGAAAAATTTTTTTGCCATGCATTACAGTACTATAGTTGGGAGGTGCCCCTGCCTTACCCCACACAGGCACAGCCCACTGGCACTGGCAGGCAAGGAGGCTGAAGGTGCTGTAGGCTAGGAGAAGCACATTGTGCAGCAGCAGCGGCAGCTTCCCCTACTCTGCAAGCACCAGGGGCGGGGGATTCAACCTCGGCCCGCCCACTCCACCCCTTCCCCCAAGCCCCCACCCTTAACCTGCCTCTTCTTCCCCCCCTACTCCCCCTTTACTCCGCATGCCGCGTCCTCGCTCCTCCCCCCCTCTGGCATGGCATTCCTTCCAACAACGATGCTCACCGAAGGGTAGGACAAAAATATGGCTTGCTCAGGATTCCCTGATAATCTCCTCAGTGTCCTCTTCCACATGGCAAAAGATGGAGGGCTAGACTGCATGGCCTTTTCGTAGGGCTCTCTGTTCTTTGGAGTTCTCCCAAAGCGAAATCCAGAAGAACTCTTGGTGCCACTTTACTCAGGGATTATGAGACCCTCATCCTTTTTCAACTGCACATCTAGATTAGTCAAAGGTGGAGCTGAGAAGGTCCACCACAGTGGGGTTGATCCCCAACATTTGTCTGCTTTCTCCTCTCAGTCTGTGCCTCAGTTCTGGTGCTTTGCATGTGGGACAGACCATGTGCTTGGTGTCTTTTTGGGGCACTGCTTGGGGAGAAGTGGTGCATCTTGTGGGGTGGTCTCCCCTCCTATTTGGGTGACGGTGGAAGGAAGACAACCTCAAGACACAGCCCTTCTCTGTGGGCAGAAATCAGGCAAATTAAGGTCCCATAGGGAAAGGAGGGCAGAAAAGGACCCTGTTAGCTTCCCAGTCACTGCAGAACCATTGTATTGCTCCAATCCTGCTATGCCAACATAATTACACAATTGCTATAGCAGGATCTCCTGTCTCAGTGTTAGAAGGAGAGAGAGCACAGGCTGCCAATCTGAAGGACTTGGTTGGGTGCCATCACCTACTTGGCTGCTCTCTACTTTTAAAAATACCATACACTCAACTGTAATATTTGCATTTGTTTCATATATTTATATGGATCAGACAATAACTTTAGTAATAGTCATTTTTACATGTGCAATAAGCATGATTTGGTTATACAATTAGTATATGAGACAACAATGTTTTATTACCTGAGCTGTACTGCAGTAAAATATGTGCAGATATGATAAGTAAGTTCCTTGAAGTTATCGGCTTTCTAATGGTCTGCAAACATTTGGATCATCTGCTACCAAAATATCAGCCCAAATGTGCTTTAGGCAGGATTTTATATGAAAGGATGATGTGTGTTGGAAGAAATATTGAAAACATGAGAACAGCAGCTTGGAGGTATCACTCCTGGTAGCTGTTAACAACTTCAACAGTTTTATTTCATGTGATTGAAGGAGCTAAATAAAAGTAATTGATGTCAAGAAAAAAAAACACACGCAAGCCCACTTACTTAAATGAGGTTCCAAAGTACCTAAGTCAGTGCAGAATTTGGCACAGAAAGTTTAATAATGAATGCTAACTTTCTCTACCTTGAGAATTTTGTAAAGGCTTAGCAGTTTTAGCATCCATCATTTCTCCCATCCTCTTCGTTCTACTGGACACTCAAGCACAAAGCACAACCGCTCCCACCTCCCTCATGAACAAGAGAAATGGCCAGGATATCCCCTTCCTCCAACCAGCTGTGCTCCACATTACATCCTGGCCGCTGGATTCCTTTGCTTTTTTGACTCAGACATTTTAGTCTTGTTGTTTTACTTGTACCCATTAATCTGTCCATATTTTGTGGTTGGGGTTTCACTATCCTTTACTGCTAGAATGGTCCACTGAGGTCTCTCAGAGTATAGTCTTTTTCCCCTCCTATTTTTTCTTTTTTTATTCTCTTGGGCTTCTCCTTACAGAATTTACCCTTGGATATCTACGTATACTACTATGATACTCAAACCTACAATCTCTTCACTTTTTCACTCCTTTCTTCACTTTCTTCTTGTGCAGCCTCATCAGCTCCTGCTGCTCTGCCACAATCTATGACTTCAACTTTGCATATCCCAATATGATATTTGTGTCATTAGTAAGCAAAGCACACTAGCCAAAGTAAAACCAATTCCACTTGTCTCTTTGAATCATATCTCATATTTGCCCAGTTGACAGGGACATAGGTGTTTAACTTCACCCCAAATTCTCTTTTGCCTCAATATCTCCTAGATGTAATGGAGATATCAACTGGACAACATAGGCCAAATTCAATCCTGCTTTGTGCTGACTTCTGACCAATTAAAAATAAAAATAAAAAGGAAGCAGGGTTCTCAGAGGCAGGAAGGGCAACAGGAGGCTGCTGCTATGGTACAATAGTAAATTCCCTTCTTTTTGGAAGTGCCAAGGTGGAGGCAAGTATGCTCTGATTCAGCACATCCCTTCAGCAGCTTCAACTGCTATAACTCCAGTACCTTTTGAAGAGGCCTGGAAGTGACGTATGTAAGTAGGTTGGTTTCATCTTTCAAATTTAAGTATCCATCTCTCCTGATAAGCATTACTCTTGAGCTTGTTTGATTTTTACTGTTTCTTTTCTGTAGCGATGCGGCGGCTCACTGGCGCGGCGCCTCCTGCTGGTCGTCCTGGGAATTAGCTCTCCAGCTCCGGAGTGCCCTCTGCTGGTCGATGTCCCGCTTGCCGCTGGCCCCTATGTCCCTCCCAAACCCTGGTGCCCCTTTCCCTGGGTGCTTCCCCCTGGCAGTACCCCCACTCTCTGGGTCTCCCCACCCAGGGGAACCCCCAACCCTGTACCCCAGAGGTGGGCAAACTATGGCCCACGGGACCATCCTGCCCGGCCCCTGAGCTCCTGGCCAGGTAGGCTAGCCCCCGGCCACTCCCCCTCCCCTGCAGCCTCAGCTCGCCCCGCTGCCAGCGCAATGCTCTGGGCGGCGGGGCTGTGAGCTCCTGGGGCAGCGCAGCTGCAGAGCCCGGCCTGACCTGGTCTCTGTGCTGCATGGTGGCGGCGGTGGCGGTGGCGTGGCCCGGCTCCAGCCGCGTGGCGCGGCTGTAGCACCACCAGCCACCGGTGGAGTCCTGGGGAGGGGGGAACCAGATAGGAGGTGGGGGCTGGGCCACAACCCCCTCCCCTAACCGGCCCTCCATACAATTTACAAAACCCGATGTGGCCCTCAGGCCAAAAAGTTTGCCCACCCCTGCTCTACCCCCACCGCGCCTCAGTGGCTACTGCCAGTCACCATCTAGCCCCTGCTCACTGGGGCAGACTGCAGTCTATACCACTCATCATCAGCAAGGGGGGTTTGGACCTGCTGCCTTTGCCTACCCTGGGCTGCACCTCTGCAACCCCAGTACCCTTTCTGGCCTTTACCAAGGCCTGCAGGTTTTCCAGCCTGGAGCTCCCCAGCTCCTCTGACCTTTCCCCAGCGCTGCTCCACTCTAGGTACCCTGCCGAGCTCTCAAGCAGCCAGGCCCGTCTCTCTCCACAGCTAGAGAGAGACTGCCTGAGCTCCTGGCCCACAGCCTTTTATAGGGCCAGCTGTGGCATGGCCCAAACTGTGGCTGCTTCCCCAATCAGTTTTGTCTTCTGGCTCCCAGGGGCAGCCCTTCATAGAATCATAGAATATCAGGGTTGGAAGGGACCTCAGGAGGTCATCTAGTCCAACCCCCTGCTCAAAGCAGGTCCAATCCCCAGACAGATTTTTTACCCCAGTTCCCTAAGTGGCCCCCTCAAGGATTGAACTCACAATCCTGGGTTTAGCAGACCAATGCTCAAACCACTGAGCTATCCCTCCCCCGTTTTAACCCCTTCAGGGCCGGAGCAGATGACTACCCCGCTACACTTTCCCTTTACCCTTGTGTTAAACTAACTGTAACCAATGTTGTTTCAGCAGGGCTTGTCAGTTCCTCACTAGGGTAAAGAACTTCTCATGATTTTAGCAGACGTTTGAGCCCCTGTAATAATGTTGTTGAGCTTGTGTAATGATAGTAGTTGCTAATAAACAAAATATTGTCTCATGTGGAAAGAATTTTATGCTGTGGTGTTTCAGGTGCTACTGTTGTAGTAAATCACATCTTTCCCCTCCAGCAACACCACTCACACAACAGTATACTTGGACAGCGGAGAACCATCGTGCTGAATGCCATGGCCCACTATACAGGCTTTGTTCTAGGAGACTCAGAGCGCCAAGGGTTATTACTGATCTGGTGCAGCCAGGTCGATTGTGGGTAACCACATGACCGCTGCCAGTCCGTAACCAGGCAGTGTCCCCTTCTGACTCCAAGTCCAATTTTCAAAACTCAATGTGTGGGGACTTTGTCTCTGAGGCATGCACTAGTACCAAAACAGGCTAGCTGGCGGTGGCCAACCATGACTACAGTCCTCTTGAGGCCAGTTCTCAATGACACATCCCTACTACTGATAAAGTCAAACCATCTTATACCCAGTAGTTGCTGCTGGCAATGCATATGAAATGCCTTCAGCCTCTTGATGTCTTGAATAAGATCCACATAAGAGAATCAGAATAATGCAGCTTTGATAAATCCATACCTTTATACACCGTTTCACCTTTTTTGGCTCCAGACCTTATGCATCTCCTTCATTGCTGAGAGTGCTAAACCAATTCTCTTTAGGATGTCTGGCTGATTGCACCCATTTGATGACAGTTTACTGCCTAGATAGATGAAGTCATCCACTACTTCCATAATTTATCCGGAAACATAGAGGTCTCGTATCACAACGTCTCGCCGAGACTCTGAATTTTTGTTTTTGCTCATGAAACACTTAGCCCAAGATGCTCTCTAGTGCATCTCTGAGATTGTTTGCATCTTGACCAAAGAGGACAACATCACACACATACTCCAGATTGGTAAAAGAAGTTGAACTGGCAGTTATATTGATATCTGCTGAGATATGTTCAAGGAGCCAACCAATTACATAGCAGAACAGAGCAGGGGTCAAGACACATACGTGCTTCCCCCTGGAACTAGTGTGAAACTTGGCAGACCTATGGGACCCCAATGCACGCATGGCTGAGTCATTATATAGATCTTGAATTAGCCCCAGGAGGATGTTGGGAACACTGATGCTTTGTAGGGCCTTCCACAAGGCAACTCTGTCAACAGAATTGAAGGCTGTCTTTAGGTCTACATATGCTGCTATCAAAGGCTAGTTAAATTCACACTGGTTCTCACATAAAAGCTGAAGAGTAAGTATAGTGTTTATTGTAGATCACCCAGAAGTGAAGCCCAATTGCTCTGGGCAATGGCATGTCACAAAGAGAGGCTGGAGCCAGGTGAGCAGAACATGTGTGAAAAACTTTTCCATGAACAGAGTGCAGAGTTATTGGCCTATAGCTACCACACTCAGTAGGCCTTTCCTCTCACAGGGCAGGATAATGATCCCTTCCTTCCACTGGTACCTTCCAAGTAGTCCAGGCCTGGAGAAAATGTGTGTGTAATGCTACACTTATGGTACCCCTGAGCAGTTCAGACATTATGCCACTGGGTCTGGCAGCACACCTACTTCACAGTTTCTTTATGGCAGAGTGAACATACATGCACCTACACAATTTTCAGGGTCAGGGATTGCATCTACTGCTGATACATCCAGATCTGGACATGGAGTCACTCCAAAATGGTTAGATGCAGACTCATAATATTCTTTCCATCTTTGCAGGACTTGGGTTAAGCGTGTTTTACCATCAGCCTCGTTTATCAACACAGGCCCCGCACAAAATTCAGTTTAGGATCCAAGTGATTGAACAGCTTTGAATGGAGGTCATAATTTATTAGATCTCACTCCTACTTCTGCCTCTTTTGCAAGTTCTCAGAATAAACTTCACGATCCACTTCTGCTCTCACTCGAAAAATACCTGGTAAACGTTTACATTCAGCAGCATTGTGGCACTGTCTGGCTTCAGATTTCTTTTGCAAAATTTAAAATGTTTCATTGGATAGCCAGGAGCATCGTTTGTAGCATTTGAGTTCTGGGATGGCATCTCTGGCTTCTCAGATGCCTCTGCTTATGGCTGTCTAGGCTAATTCTGTGTCATCCTGGAGAACGCCAAGTGCGCTGAATTTGTTTTCGACTGTGACAGCATACTTTGTTAGCCAGTGCTGGATTTTCACAGATCCCTTGTCCCTTATGTATCATAACAAGCACGTTCTTATGTTGAAACTGGAGAGTAATTACCATTTTAGCAACAAGGAGACATAGGTTAGTATTTGCCAGAGCTTCTGCACCTCTGTAGATCTGGTATGACCTTACCTTTACTATGATTGTAAACCAATATATGTTCCAGCTCCTTCCTCGTCCAGCCATTGTTGGATATGCAGGATTGCTGATAGATATCTAAGCACCTAAGCCAGCCGGCAGTGATGGTAAATGTGAGATATGCAAAAGGAGAGTAACCGCACCAAGTTGTCATTTATTGTTCCAGAGCAAAATGGCCTGAGAATAGTTTTGAAGCCGTATCTTGCTGTGGGGTTCGTATCTTGGAATATCATAATACATTTTTTGTAAGGCAGAACAGATTGTGCCACTGCTGTTAGGTGCTGATAGAATTCATTTTTATTAGCATCTGTAGCTTCCTCAGTGGGAATGTAGGCTACAATCATTGTCAGCTTCCCTTCGCTATGCCTGAACCTGATTTATAGTAGTTGATCAGATATAGGGTGCCATGTTGTGAGTGGTATATTAAAAGGTGGTCAGAGGATTACAGCCAACCCATTCACATAGTTCCTCCAGAGTAAAATAGACTCAGGTCCTCCACAAAATTTTGACCATTATTCATGAGTCTTGCCTCAGTTATTCTGGCAACTTTAATGTTTATCTTTCCAACTCTCATACTAGTGAAACCTGGTACCTGACCTAGTTTAGGGTTAATACATTCTAGGTGGCAAATCCGGTGGATTTTCTCAAGTCAGCTGTGGATGTCATAGACATTATGGAGTTTGGCCTAAAGTGTGGGGCATGCTCCTTGATTTGCTTTCCTCTTTGAGACAGGAAAAATGTAGTTTGGTGATTTTGTCTGGGGGCACCAACCCCCTTCCCAGAAACCCTTCTATGTAGCAGATAGTCCTGAGGTCATTGCTCATCTTCCTTCAGCACCACTGGGGGGATATTTTCCCCTTCTGACCTGGGTCCATTGTGGGCATTGCCTCATAATTCTAAGCACGGACCCTTAATGGATACTACGGGCCAGAGTCAGCCAGAACCAAGGCTCGTGTTGGCAGGAGCAACCGCACTTTGAAGTAGCACAACATGTACTGCCATCCTACTCGCTACCCATTTCACAAAAGGGAAACTGAGGCACGTAGAGATTAAGTGACTTGCCTGAGATTACACAGAAAGTATGAGGCAGGGTTAGAAATAAACATCCACAAAGGATGTTTAGAAACAAACATCCACTCAAAGAATTTACAATCTAAACAGACAAACAAACAAAGGCTAGGTGGAAGGGATAATCAGTTATAAGTGGAGTCCCAAAAGCAGAGATTGTCCGATTACTTGGTCGCTTCCTATCATGGTCCAAACCAAACTCTGGATTCAACTTTGAAAAAGTCTGGAGGTGAATTTTGCTGCTTGAGCCCATTTCTCTTCAAGACCTTTCTATTCTGCCTAACCTAAACCTCTCTTTAACTAAAACAGCAACAATATCCTATTTCTGGAATCTACGAGATTCCCTATATTCAAACATCCTACTTTAAATTATGTCATTCCAGACATATTATTTTTAATTATCTGTGATTAGTAGTAAAGGTTTTTTTAAATGTAAAATGATTAATAAATGCAGCCTCAAATCTATGTTACAGAAATCAATGTTGATTGAATTTGTTTAGCCACTTATTGTAGTCAGATAATGCAGAGAAGATACCGTAATCTTAATACATTCTACTAGCCTTTGTTTTTTCCAAGAACTATGCATGGTAGACTCAACCCCTAAATTATTCTGTAATTGGCAGGAAGCAAAAAGCTATTTCAAGTCCTAAGCTACGCCAAGGCCAAATGGAAGAAGACATTTATAATAGCAATGACTGGGGGAAAAAAGCGTAGTTTGAAGGATTATCTACAAATTGAGCTATAAACATAATGTTGCTGCATCTATTGAGGGAGGAAAGAGGCTTCTGTTATCAAGAAAGTGTTTTAGTTAGAAAAAGAATCAAATATCCATCTTTACAACATTTTAAATGTTCCCTCATTCATCACAAATAATTATTTGGAATTGAATGCTCCAAGACTTGTAAGCACATTTAAAGCAATGGCATAGCAGAAAGGTAATTAACAGATGTATTTTTTCATTATGTAAAACAGTCTGCTATAAAATACAGGCAAAACACAGATACTTGTCACATTCCCTCTGCTTGTAAACATGGACATATGGCTCTTAGAATTATTTTCATTTCAATTAGGCTCTTTTTTTTTACTGTCTCTTCCAGCAGGCAGACGACCTTGTTAGAAAAAATGAAATGCAGCCTCATTCACGTATTAAAGTTTTATGGTCTTTTTATGTTTTCGTGACACTTCCCCCCTGTATTTTATGTATGATATTACTAACATCTTGGTAAATCAGAAACCACAGTACACTGATCAACAGATTCACTGATGTTTAAAAAAGGTTCATTAACTTAACATGTGAGTGTGTCTCAAACATTCAAACGCAGGTGGATTCTGCTTTGCTATGGTACAAGATTCTCTCGTAAAGGATCCAAACAAGAAGACATTAAAAGACTCACAAAATGTCAAGACAGGTTAAGTGACTGAAAACAAGGACTTTATCTAATGGGAAAATGTGACTGTCTCTATATGGTTCTTTGTAAGCCAATCTACAATTTAACTATGTTGGGCCAAACACTGAAGCAGACCTTATTCAGGAAAATCTCCCATTGCCTTGTGTCAGTCTCATTAGCTTGGGAGTTTTGTCTAAGCATTTACCTTACTGAAACTAACAAAAATGAGTAACCATTTTATAAGCCAGCTCATCCAGCTCTAACTCAATACTCACCTAACTAATTTGGTGGGTTCCCAATGACCTTCTTTTTAGAGTTGGGCAATTTTGTGTATATGTGTGGAAATAGTAAATTAGCAGGAAAATACATTTTGGGGACACTGAAACTATTCATGAATTCAGGTCAAATTTGGTGAACAGCTTCAGCTAAAATAACCTGGGGGGGGGGAACATCAACATTTTGTTTCAAAACAATATTTTTGAATCAACATTTAGTTTCAAATGTCATTTTGAACTGACATTTTGTTTTGAAATGCCATTTCAAATTGTTGTTTGAAATCTTTTGTTCAACCCAAACAAATTTTCAAAATGAACCAATCCCTTCCCCCCATCTTTTTCAGATCGGCCACCGAAGCAAAATAGCCATTTGCTCAGCTCTACTTCTTGTCAGCCTCCAAATCTCTCTTTTACATAAATGTGGCTTGTTGACTTTTGCAGTGCTCAGTGCCGTTCTAGGCCCACACAACATTCTCTTTGGGCTTGTCTACACAGCACCAGTAAAGCGTATTCAGAAAGGTGTGAGTTCTCCTGTTTCAAACAGGACTACATTAAAGCCAACTAGGTAACTTTTAGTTTGCACTAATAGGGTCTACGTAGGGCAGTACGTTAGAGTACTTTACAAATCACACCTCTCTAATGTGCTTTGCCATGCAGTGTAGACAAGCTCCTTAGCTCCCACCAAGATTCTCTCAGCAGCTTTTTCCCCATCAGACACCTCTGTTTTCACTCCTCCTTTCTTGGAGGGTTAACTGTGTTACCATCATGGTAACTCTATGATCTCCTGTCAATTATCTAGAATTTTGTCAGACCGTTCTATGCTTATACTCAAGTGTATAGGGTACAAAACAATATCACTGCTGGGCAACATTTATGCATGAGTCGGGCAAATGTTTTATGTCAAGAGTCAGACCACATTTTAATAGAGATACTTGTGCACCACCTATCCTTCCCATTTGTGATCATACAGACAGCCCCCGCTCCCATTCATGATCTTATAAGATCCCTGTGGCAACAACAGCAATTGCTTACATGGAAGAGTAATAGTAGGAAAGTATTTAGTGTACTTTTAGATGACTTTATTGTAGTTTAACAGCTGGGAATGAGCAGGAAAAGCTAACATTTTACGACTAGCTAGTTCTCTGTGGACGACCAGCAAGTACTCTGGAGACCAGCAGTAGTTCACAAACTACACTTTAAAAGTCTCTCTTTTATATGAAACAAAGCCGACAATTATATGCATGCACTCTCCAGGAAGGAGAACACAAAACAATCATACAAATAGTCTTCATTCCACAGAGGGTTGGATCACAGCTGAAGTTGATACAGTCCACCACTGAAGTCCTGATCCAACTCCCACTGAAGTGAGCCTTTTCATGGATTGCAAGGGGAAGTGGATTAGGCCACCAATGAAGCTTCAAATAAATAATTCCTCACTACAACATTTTTTCTGCTTTGCCATAACAACAACTGTATAAGGGATTAACACTGCCTTGTGTATGTGTGTGTTCTGCTGGCTGAGTTAATGGGGCTGCTACTTGCCTCCAAAACCAAAGGTTGCGAGGCAAAAGTTGCCAAGTGGGTGGTTGAGCTGACAATCTGTACATATATGGTGTGAAGAAATGAATCATTCAGATTACATTGTACACTTTCGTACACACATGCAACCCAACTTTTTCTCTCTCCCAAATGATAAAGGCTGACAATATTTATTAGAGCTGTGCGCCATGTGCACACTGCTAAAAATGGTCCCCCATTAATGTATGGAAATTCCTACGAAGTACATTGCTAGAACGAGAGCTCTTTAAAACACGAAATAAGTAGAAACAGATACACTATGGAAGCTATAGTTCAGAGAACATTAAGGAAGGGGGGCATGGAAAATGAGGGCCACAAACTAAGTATTTTCTAAGATCTTCAAGAAAAATCATTCTATTTTAAATACCATAATTTGTTCTAAGATGCAAAGTTGGACATTGACAATAGATTTATAAAATCCATACATTTGCACACACACTGATAGCTGTATTGGTCATGCTTTATACTAAGGTTCCATTCCTTAATGGTTGTAAAAGGCTTAATACACGAGAGAAAGAGATTATAAGCATGTTACAGACATGAGTAGTGTGTCTTATAGATGTTATAAGTAGACCTGCCCAAAACACAGGATTTCTGGTTTGCAGGAAATTTCATGTTTTTGAAATTTGGTTACATTCTGAATCTCTGCAAACTAGAAATTTCCTGTGACCCAGAAATCTTGAAAAAAATTAATTTTGGAAACACCAACACATGGTATTTCCCAAACAAAATCTGTTCCTGGGGACCCTGACAGCAGGTGAGTTTTACTGCTGCAATTAACTGACAAGATTGTCAATTTCACTCAGCCTCTGTCAGGAGCCAGCTGGTGTGGGAGTCTGGAAGCCCTGAGTTCCTTGGCTTGGAAGCTCTGACAGTCCAGGCTTGAGCTGGGGTTCTCAGGCTTTCCAGGCTCTCTACTCCAAAGTTGGGGTTTGATCCTCAATTAGTACTGGGGTTCCCAGGCACCCAGCTCTACAGCAAGGAGACTGGAAACCCTGGCATGGCAGGGCTGGTTGCCCAGGGGCCAGACCCTGGAAGGCCAGAGTCTTTGGCAGCTGAGTAAGCTGGAAACCTGGCAGGCACAGTTCCATCAGAACCATGCCTTTGATTTGCCAAATATTTGTTGAACCTGAGATGTTTCCACATTAGTGTTTCTGCATTCAGAGTTCAATGAATTGGCATTTTCAGATGAAACACTGTTTCACTGGAAAATTTCTGACCAGCTCTAATTCTAAGCACATTAGTAGATAGTGGTATGGATGGTTATAAGGCCGGGTTCTCTGCAACCATGTTGGATGATATAGCATTAACTATTTATTTAAACATTTATGAATCACTTACTACTCTTTATAAATTACTTTTAAATTGAATATTAACATAAATTGCAATTGCTGCATCTTTCCTGAGTTACAGGGCAACATGCATCCTACATTGATGATTAGAAGCAGGCATTCTTTTAAAAAGCCATTTGAAACCACTAAAATAAGAAACCTATGTCCAGGGCAACTTCCAAAATGCCTTTTGGCTTTAACATTTCCACAGACAACCTCTCCTTTGCAGCATTCAATTTATGCTGTGATAATACCCTGACAATTGTCCCCGCTCCACCATTTCTCTCTCTTCTCCATTCTCTTGGGTGTGGAAAAAATCAGTTTTAGCAGAGTGGAAGGATAGATAACAAAAATTTAGCAGCTCACTGAAATCTGTATTTTCTTGAGTTTAAATCTTCTCTATGCAGTTACACTTTAAATAAAAGTCAATATGTGGCCTGATAGATCTATTGTGCATTATTTAAAATTTTATTCTTGGATTCAAAACCCTTGAGATATTGTAAGTTATCTTGTCTCTCAGGAAATCCTGAGTGACAGAAGACAAGGCTTCAAATTGTCATTCATTCAAGCATCTTTACAAATATGCAATACGTATGGAATAAGGTATGGTCTCTGACTGAATGCATATGGAAAAATAATCCCTGGTTAAATACAGGATTTTATTTCAGGACTTCTGGTGTGATTGTGTGGTTTATGAAGGTGACAGGACCTTATAATATCAAATTAAAGCTTTGGGGCATTTCCTGGGCTTGAGGATGAGTGTGGGGGTGGAGAGGGAGAGAGAGAGGGAAACTTATGAGCATAAAAGATGAAAGAGGCATCCTTAAGTGCTTTATAGAGGGTGCCCAAAAAACTAAAATTGACATTGTGTGTCCAGATTAATAGAGAAAATTTACATATGGCATAAGAACTGATATTAAGAAAGGGGATGAGGTTGATCATTAGGTGACCCTAGACAGGCACCTAAAAGCCTGGAAATTTGATGAAAAATGTCTCTTTTGATCCGTCATACACTTTTGGCTGGTGCCTGTCTCCTACCCAAACAATCATATAGAGCACTGGTTGCTAAACTATCTCAGAAACCTTAGTCCTGATTATCATATTTTATATCATACTTAAAATAAAGCTGTTTGACACTTATATACATATATGTATATGGCCCATGGCACTTTTTTCTAATGACTAGAGATGGGTCTAAGATGCAGAGTTGGAATCCAGATTTGAACTTTTACCTAAATTAAGGGTTGCTCCAATCCAGTGTTTTAGTCTGGTCCATTACAGAAATAGCAGCAAACAGTAACATTCAGGCCACATTTAGGTGTGAGCAGAACTTTTCAAATATTTGAGGGGTTTCAAATCTGGGCTTTTGGTTCAGGCTCATCTATTCTAGTTGCTATTTAAACAAGGCTTTCTCTCTTCTCACAGTCCATCTTCTCCATACTTCATGGCATTGAAGAAACAATGAGTTTTTGTCAACATAGGCATTTCCATGAGAATAAACAATATTATCATATGCCCAGTACTTCACAACTGAATTAAGCAGAGGGTTGATCTTTAAACACATCACTTTCTTTAATCCAGCTGTGAAGTCCTGCATATTTGCATTACTTTCAGTGCTTGGTTGTGGATGAAAGTCTCCTTTTCAAATACAAATCTGAAATAATGGCAAAAGAACATTACTAGTTATTACATAATAAAATGTACTTTGTACTTCCTGATGGACGCAGGAGGACCTATCACTGTTACCTCCAAAATCATATTGGACAAGTCTTTCTGATCAAGGCTAGAGACATTAGTTTACCATAATGTATAAAATATCTTAAGATTTAGCTCCAGCATATTCATGGTCATATTTTCCCCAGTGCTGATAGCCAATATACCCTTCTGTGACAGGGCGCACTCGCCCTGCACTGGACAGGAAGGGGTTAATGCCACATTGTGGACTGAGGAAGCCATGCCCCCCACCTTCCTACTGGGCATGCTCCAGCTGTACCAGTATAAAGGAGAGCAGCCCAGCTCAGTCTGAAGGAGATGCCGGCGGAGAAGGATGTGTGCCAGGAGCTCCTGCTGAGGACTGCCTCCAGCCTGTGCCAGAGGGGAGCGGAGACGTAGAACACAGCCTCAGACCCCACACTGCCCTGACAGTAGGGGCACGTTTCATAGACTCCGGCCACTAGGCCGTACTACCCCGACAAGCGGGGCATTTTGCATAGACTATGGCCATTGGGCCACACTGTCCTGCCAGTGGAGGCAAGTTCCATGGACTCTGGCCACTAGGCCGTACTACCCTGAATGAGTGGGGCATTTTCGTAAACTCTGGCCATTGGGCCACTCTACCCCATAGCTAAGCCAGACGTGCAGACTTGAGCTGAGGGAGATAGGCACGTGAGGCTCGTGCGCCAGCCCCTATTCTCCGAGAAAGGCAGGCGCACTCGCCCCGCACCAGATGGGACTCACCTTAACCGTGTCACACCTTCATTTAAATTGATCACTAAATTTCAAGTATTTAAGGCTAAACGAATGGGGATGAGGAAGAAACGCAGGCTTTTGGGTCTAGAAGGAATACATTGTTGGCATCTTTTTCAGTGAAACCACCAATATCGTTTAGTTTTAAGAAAAAAATATTTAAAAAAAAAAAGCCTTCTCTGTACAATGCATAGAAATGGTAACTTTTCAATATTATCTGCTAGCTCAGATTGAGTCTCCTGCATTATAATGTTTGCATTGTGCTGAAGTATGGCTGATTAATGCTGGCTGACATCTGCCTGTTCCCTGGGACACTTATGAAAAAGAGATGTGCATCTCCTGATGCTGTCTCATTAAGCATAATTATAAAATACAAATAAATTACAAAGAATTGCTTTTTGTAAGAACACTATTTTCTCTTCATTCTCTTAATATGACAGACTCCCTTGTAAGGCAAAATGAGCAGGAATGGCAATACACATAATTATTATTTATTGCAGTAGCGCTCAAAGTCCCAATGAGGCTCAAGGCCTCACTATGTTAGGTGATGTACAAACAAAGGGGAAGACACAGTAAGACTCCAATCGATTACTGTATTAAATTACCCCGTCTTATTAGTCACCTCTCTAAGGGAAACAAACATATACAATATATGTGCACACACTAGCACGTACAGGTCAAGATTTTCCAAAATTGATGCCTAAAATAAAGTGCCTAAGCCTAGTGCCTAAGGAAGCTAGATACCTAACCTGCTTAGGTGCTTTTGAAAATCCCACTAGATGCCTACCTGCATTTGCAAATCTGGCTGTAAGTGCCTAAGTTTCTTCTGAAAATGGGATTAGGTGCTTTTAAAAATGTTGCCCCACGTGAGCAAATGGACAGACCTATAAGCAAAATAATGCAACACTTGCATAGTTCCTTTACAATTTCTAAGGCTGGAAAAATAGAGGATGATCATAACTAATGGGATGGACAATATAATAGATTACTTTGGGCAACTCAGTGTAAGAATAAAATATAAGGAATCTTTGTATTGACACATTTTCTTTTTATTTTATGATCAAGGAAATACATAAGCAGTCTAATCTCTTCCATCCAGTATTACCGAGCTTGAAAAGCTATGTGTTAGCATTAACACCCCCCCCACCAGATACTGTGCAATATTATAATAAATTCAGTAACCTTGAATCATACCTGAGAAATAGCTTCTCTCTGTCTTTCTCAGTCTACATTTAAAATAATCTTGTAAACAGTTTCAGCTACATAATTCCATGTTGCAATTGACTAAAAGCAAAGCAAAATTTAATATTTGTGATGATGCCAATGAGTATGGATGATTAGATCTACGGAGACTGGTTTAGGTAGAGTGGTTTCTGCATACTTATAGTTATACGTTTTAAGTAAAATCTGAAAAGAATGAAATTTGAATCCCATTACTAGGCTTCTTCATTCAAAAGTGGTCTGTGTTGTGGTAATGATACGTCTAAAAGCTGCATGACACGATAGCTTTAAAGTTGATTATATAAAATAGCTACTTTAAAAACTAAAAATATGAAATATGCATATATCATTATAATGCAATTTTCAAGACAGTGCAGAAAATAACATGAGATAAACAAACAGCAAATGACCTTGGACCTGATTTACAAAGTCTGTATGTATCACATAGAGTCAGCCACTCTTGTGAATCTGAATGGAGCTCTGGGGTACATGTAAACACCTGAGTTATTAATTTTCACTGCTATAGTATGCAGGGAGTGAATGGGATTCAAAGGGAGAGAAATGTCTTTAATGAAAAGATTGTGCTGAGAAAAACAAATTGTACATCAGTCATTAGAGACTGAAGAGGAGCAGCTTGGAAAGTTTCCGGTATCTATTGAATATAGAACACAAACATCCAGTAGGGAGGCATGAACCAGTTCAGGCAAAATACTCAACCTAAAACCTTAACCTAGTCCCTAAGCTGAACAGCACTGCTAGCATTTGAACTATTTTTAGAGGTTTGGATGCATGAAAAAACCCTCAACTCCAGTCCCCCTTTACTAGGCTCCCTGCTTTTGATGCTAAATTTGCAGGGTTTTTGGGTGCCCATTAATTTGTTGTTAGGGTTTATACTAGGTTTTGCAAGTGGCCTTCCTCTTTAAAATAAAATACTACAGCATGCCATTTTAATAGCCCCCCCCCAACCAGCAGTGTCACTATAGAGCTCGGTTGTCCTTTATTTTCGTGATGGCTTTTTGGGGAGCTAGGAATGAGTTGTACAAAGGGACAGTGGTAAGGAGGAACTTCAGTCTAATGACCGCCTAGATGTGGGCTATAGTGGGACAATATTTTGCACAGATGCTACCAGAAAAGCTCATCAAATCCAGGGGAGTCAACTATATAAAATGTATAATGTCTTTTTGGGTTTGTTTCTTTGCAGAAGGGAAGGTTATTTTGTTTCCCATTCTCCCCATCACTCACGCACACCCAGAAAAAAAAAAGAACAAATGGTGAAAACAAAGATATATTTTGTTTCCCCCGTAGGCTTTATACCTTGGGCTTGATGGACTTTTCCAACTGCATCTCAGTTAGATATGACTGCAAACAACACTGACAATGAGAGCTGGCTGAAAACTGGGATTTCTAGTTTGCAAGCAATTTCGGCATTTCAAAATATGATTTAATTCCAATCTGAACATGTGACAGAGCTGCCTAGGAGCTCCACATCCTCGAAGCTTGGGGTCCCCATCCCTAGAGCAGTTCACACTGGAGCTTCCCCAGAGCCTGCTAGGTAAGCGGTTAGACCCCTGACTGTGATTCGGTGAAAGTTCATCAAACCCGACTCACTTTTGTGAGAAATTTAAGGTTGGCCAAACTGGCATTTTCCAATGAAACACTGTTCTGTAGGAAAATTTTCAACCAGCTCTACTGACAAACCAAAGTGACTGCAAAGCCCTGATTGTATTCTGCCTCTGCCCTGCGCAAGCAGGATGCCACATCTTTCATATGTCATCTACCAACTGTAAGAGTGATTCCACAAAGTCAATGGACTTTTAAAAGTTAAGGGGAGCAAAACAACCACCTGTTTTCTTTGAAAGCTAAGTAGTGTTAAGCACTAGGTAAAATATATTGAGCTGTTGGGCACTGCCACTGATTTCATCTTCATCACAGTGCACTGACAGCAAAGTCATTAATCTTTAAGTTAGTACAAATAAAAGTGGAAGGACCAGGAGAAAATAATTGGTGGCTGAAAGTTCTGCAGTGCACACTGCTTGGCATACTATGTCCTTCCTTGACTGGGGGTGACAGTAATGTAATTTATTCTTAAGACCATAGACATTTTATTGTTTAAAAATTCGGTATTGTCTTAGGTGATGTATTATGGGCATTGTTAGTGTTTGCCAATTGATTTTTATGCACTTCATTCATTAAGTTTAATAAATTAAGAAAGAAAATAACAAATACTTTGAGGATAACATTTTACATAGTCTATACATACGGTAGCACCATTTCATATAATTAAACCCTGTTATATTAACTTAGAACACCATTTGTTCTTTTTTTCAAAACTTTTTAGCAATATTCAAAAATGTATTGTGCATTTATATGGATAACAAGAATATGCAGCATTATAATAGCTAATGCTAGCAAATTCTGAAAGGGATTTTAATCCCATGCTTCAGGGTTTAAAACAATCTCTAACTGTTAGAGACCAGGATGGGGGAGGGCAGATTATCCCCCTACTGCAGGGTTCTTACATTTCTCCTGGGCAACATTTTTCAGATGAATATTTTATTTGCCGAGAAATACATTTTTGGGGAATCTTCTCTTCTTGATTCAGAGGAGGGATTTGAATCCATATCTCCTGCCTCCCAGGTGAGCGTTTTAATCATGAAGCTAGAATCATTCTCTCTCTTTCTCTATTTATATAACGAGAAACAGCATCAGGGGCGGCGCAACCCATTAGGCGACCTAGGCGGTCGCCTAGGGCACTACAATTTGGGGGGCGGTGACCGCGGCGGTATTTCGGCGGCGGGACCTTCCGCTGCCTCTGTGGGGGGCGGCATTTCGGGGCGGGACCTTCCACCGCCTAGGGCGGCAGAAAAGCTGGCGGCGCTCCTGAACAGCATCAACAGAAGAAACTGAGAGCAAACCACCCCAGAATAGCCTGCACTCTGGTGGTTAGGCTGCTCACCTCAGAAGAGGGAGATCTGAGTTCAAGCCCCTGATCCAGCAGGGGGATTCAAATATGGGTCTTTCACACCTCAATCAAGTGCTTTAACCACTGAGCTAAAAGTTTATAAAAACACACATACACTCAGAGTTTTCTAGTCCAAAACAGATTCTTCCAGTTTACTGACAAATTCCAAACATTTGTGGAAACAAACAAATCTCCCCCGCCCCCCACCGATGTTTCTATTTGCTAGCCAAAGCAAAAAAAAAATCATGTATTCTCCCAGTTCTACTTCCTACTGAAGCATCTGGTGCTGGTCTGTCTGAGACAGTATACTGAACTAAAAGGACCCTCAAGTCTAATCCAGTTTTGCGATCTCTAGGTTCCTATGTTCTTAAAGTGTTTTGAAAAGTAACTCTGAAAAGTGGCATTGTGGGGCTTCACCCATAGCTAGTTAGATTCTGTAATGTTCACTGGGATGAGCATGAAAAGAAGAAGCAGATATGGCTCTGGATATACAATACCGAGCAAGAAGGTGTTATTTAACAGAGTAATCAGGCTGCTGAGTAAACCCATGATATTTTAATTGTTTTCAATTTTCACAGTTTGTTGTGTTTTCAATCTTGGAAAAGGCTCAGTTCCTGAAGTCTTTGCTGCTATAGGCTAGGAGCATACAATGAAGCTCTGCCTCAAATATATTGGATCAGAGCTGAATATCAACTAGTGTCAACGTGTGATAAAAAGGCTGTGGGTCCATAGATACAATCCCAAAATTGGATATCAATAGAGGGGAAAACAGACAACAGCAGGGATATTTTGCTGTGTTTCACAGTGAACTTAATCCCTAAACTCCTAATGACCTGAAGCTCTATCACCTTGGGCTCTTGACCCTATCAGATTTCACATGTGAAGTGTGATTGGGCATTGTCAGCACTTGGATGGGACATCTAAGAAGAAAAAGGAGGAGCAGAAGAGAATGGTGTGGGTGATTAGTGCTACTCTTCCCTCTGAATTAGGACTGAATGAATACTCCCCTCCCCCCAAATACTAACAAAAACAATACATCTATTTCTGGGATGATGTCCTTCAAATAATATGTAAAACTGAGGTCTCAACCACTTGCTGTAGTGTAAGGGTTACTGTATCCCTGACCCTCCCACTTCCTACCTAAGAGCAACAAAAGAACCTTTAATCACTATAATGGGTCAGGGGACATCACTTTCACAACTTATCTTACAAATTCTTAGGGAAGGAACTGTCTTTTTGGTGTGTGTTTGTACGGCGCCTAGCACAATGGGGTCCTGGCCCAAGACTGGGGCTCTTAGGTGCTCCTGCATCATAAAGGATAGTAATGTGAAAGATGTTACTTCCCTTAGCAAGTGGATTTGTTGCACGATTTTGGCACTGGGGCAAATTCTTTCCACTCCTTGCTAACTGCTATCTCTTAGTCTCCTACTCAATCCCTGACTATCAGTAATGATAGCATTCAACTCCCACTTTCTGGGGAAGCAGAAAAGAGGCTGGAAATGCTCAGTGGTGACAGATAGCAGGAGGACTGCCAGAAAATTGAGATATCTGTGGCTTTCTATTTCTGTAGAAGCTAGAGACGGGTAAATGTAATGGCTCCCATAGAATTCACACAACTTCAATAAGCCTAGCATTTACCCTTAGTATACACCCAACCCACTGAACAGCTGGATGTCAGATCCAAATGATGAAGAGTGCTGTATAAAAATAGATCATTACAGATGGAGATGGTAGCACCACTTACTACGTTTTCCCAACACTTTCCATTATAAAGACCCTGTTTGCAGTTGCTTAGAACTTTGCCAAACTTTTCCCTTTTGTGCTGAAATTTCCCACGCTGGGTGTATGCCTCAGGCTTATTTTATTTGGATGATATAGCCAAAATGGCTCAGCTGTTTCTGAGAACAGGGCACAAACAACCTTATTTCTAGCATTTCCTAACTTTTAAATGCTTGATTTTGCAACCGAGCATTCATTAAACTTTTTTTTTCTGGGTAATTATATACAGGGAGAGTGCTAAATGCGGACTCCATAACATAACAAGAAATGGAATTAGCTCCTTATCTTTTAGCACCAAAAATGAAAATGATGGTCTAGAGGGAAACTTGCAAAGTCACACCTGAGAAACTAGAATAAGGCTATTCAGTTGTGTGATAGGGAAAGAACAGCAATCAAGTCAATCAACTTCTCAGTTTTAAAAGATCTGGCTTATGCTGTAAGCATAGCAAAGAAAATAAAAAAACAGCACAGGTATTGCTATTTCAGGCTTTTATAAACTGAACAGGTGTTATTACTGTCCTCTGTGTTTTCTGGCCTGTCATTTTGAAATATGACTTTAGAACTTTGTGAAAATGTTGAATCATATTTTTCAAAGCAGTGGCCTAATTCTACAAAATTTCATCAATTTCTGGGAAACTGAGATCGATCATGCCCATATGATGCCATGCAAAACATCAGAATATCATAGATGTTAGTAGATAAAGAGCTAATTCCATTTCTTGTTATATTATGGAGTCAGCATTTAGCACTCTCCCTGTATATAATTACCCAGAAAAAAAAAGTTAAATGAACGCTCGGTTGCAAAATCAAGCATTTAAAAGTTAGGAAATGCTAGAATTAAGGTTGTTTGTGCCCTGATTGTTTCATTTTTCCAGTGTTGTATAATGTGAAATGGATGGCTTGCACAATTGTATGTGGCTAATCTATGTATAAACATACTTGATTTTTGAAGTGCAACTGGCCAAATTAGGTGCATAACATGTGTGTGTACAATTTGGATACTTTCATTTACAAATTAGCCATATGCAATTGTGCATGTCCATCATTGAAACTAGTCAATCTAGTTCTTTTGAATATATTTATATTTGTTTTCTTCAACTCTGCTTCTCCCAAGGATCTCAAAATGATTTTATAAACAGTGATTAATGACATTTCACCACAAAGGTGAGAAACTACAGATACATATTACAGAATGGTCAACTAAGGCGGGGGTTCTCACCCTTAACCTACTATTATGGGAGGTTATGTGGACCAATCATGACCCCATTCTCGTTCACATAGCATTGGTGGAAACTACTGTAATTATAGACATGGAAAAGTAATGCTAGCAAAGTATCCAATGTATGTTCAGCCAATGGAAATGAGTAGGAGGAGCCAGAATCATGACCAACAGTTCTCTGTGAACCACCAGCAGGTGCTCCACAGAACACAGTTTGGGAACCTCTGAATTAAAAGCTCAGGGGTTGGCCTGTGTCAGCTGACTCGGCTTCGAGAGCTTGAGCTGCAGGGCTGTGTGATTGCTGTGTAGACGTGTAGATGCAGGCTGGATCCCAGGCTCTAGGATGCTGCAAGGTGGGAGGGTCCCAGGGCTCAGGCTCCAGACAAAGTCCAGAAGTCTACACAACAATGAAACAGCCCTGTAGACTGACCCCCACAAGCCTGAGTCAACTGGCATGGGCCAGCCAGGGTTTTTCTTTGCTGTGTAGACATACCCCCGAGAAGCTAAGGGTCAGATTTACAAAGATATTTGGGTGGTTAA
The DNA here is from genome assembly GCF_028017835.1 of Emys orbicularis. NCBI lineage: Eukaryota > Metazoa > Chordata > Testudines > Emydidae > Emys > Emys orbicularis. Next base: position 196,123,277 of record NC_088684.1, read on the forward strand.
AGATGCAAATAGGTGCTTAGTGGGATTTTCAAAAGCGACTATGGGTTTGTCTACACAGGGATACTCAGGAAAATTAATCAGAATTAACCAAAGGTGTGAATTTAAAGTGGATTCGTTAAACCACATCAAATCCCTATGGGAACACTTTTACTCAGAATTAAAGTGGCCTTAATTTGATTCAGTTTACTTCATTCTCAAAGTGAATTAAAGCCACTTTAATTCTGAACAAGAGTGTCCACACAGAGATTTAATGCTGTTTACTAATTCACTTTAAAAGTAAATTAATTTTCCTGAGTATCCTCAGGTAGACACACCCTAAGTGAGTTTGGCTCCTAAGAGCCATTGATTTCAATGCTTAGGAACTTTTGAAAATCCCATTAGGCACCTATCTGCATCTTTAGGTACCTAAATACCTTTGAAAATCTGCCCTTAAATGATTTGCCCAAGGTCAGACAGTGAGTCATTGACACAGGCATGAACAGAACCTGAATACCAGCACCCAATCCGTAATCCAACCACTAACACACATCACGTGTAAACCTTAGTGATCTTTTATATCCTGTGAAACTTTCTTCCATGCCCTTGCTAAAGGGTAAACTAAAAGTTATTAAGTAAAGGAATGTTGTATGCTGTAGAGTGCTCTGTCAAATACTTTACACAAATAAAAGAGAATTTTGCAAAGACACTGGAGGAAGAAGCTTTGATTTCCAAAGTGTGACTGAGGATAAACAAGAAAATTAGGCTGTCTGCAGCCACTTGATTTATTCCCAGAGTCAAGAGCACTGATGATAAAGTGGTCCCGAATTACTTCATCAACAATTTACTTTTGCTTTAGTGACATCCCAGTGTTATTTCCCTTCATTTGTTCCCCAGTACTGACATTTGTCTGATTCATTGTTAGTTTGGAAACCACCACTTTTCTCATAGATATTACCCACACCTCTCCAATCCTGGCTCTAATTCTTCTCGGTTGCTACTCTCATCTTCCCCAAGACCACCAAACACTTCTCAAAAGATCAGCATCCCAATCAATACTCATCAACCCTACTCATTCTATACCTGTCTGTAATGACTGTGTTCTTATTCTATTTGCATTGTACTGCACTAACTCATACTGTCGTCTTATATAATATGATGATGGCTGCTATTCAAAACCAACAAACTAACCCTCCTAGTAGCTTCTGGGATAGGTACTTAGTTACTTGTTTAGTACAGCTTGTCTATCTCTGCAGTGACATGATACCATATAAATAATAATAGTGTTCAGTATAAGAAATTTAATGCATTTAATCTAACAATATGCAATCTAGGAAAGCTCTGTCTAGCAGTTGCTTAAGGAAGCACTTGATGCAGACAACAGTAGCAAACGATTCTACAGGGTAGGCAGACTGTTTATCCTCCTGAGACCAAGGCTCAATCTTGTCATTAAGCATTGACTATAAGCTCTTGAATGAGTGACCTTTGTTAGACCAAGCAAGCTGAACCCTTTTCATGCAATCTGGTTCACTTATATAAAGCGTAATTTCATAGCAGGCACGAATAATAGGTACTTCACTGAGATCAATGTTAACTTAATTAAAGCTGAAGGTGAAGCACTTGCAACCCTATCCTTTCTCTGTGTCTGTTTTTCTCTCCTTGTGCAGCAATGCCACTTTTATTATTACTTAATATTTATACTGCAGTAGCATTCAGAGATCTAAATCACTATTGAGACTCCATTGTGCTAGGCACTGCACAAACAAATATGAAGATACAATCCCTGTGCCATACAGTATTTGTGCTATGATTAGTCTTGGAAGGATTAGATTTTCATTAGTAAATGTCAGTCAATGTCAATTTCACCAAACACACAAACACTGATGAAAAAATATTTCTATCAATAATAACTGAAATTTACAGATAGGCAAAGTAAGAAAAATGGTGCTTGAGAACTTATTAGAGTTTGATCTAGGGATATTTACTTAGTATATTTTAACATGTGAGGTTGAGAATTTGTGTTTTAATAGTTAGAAGCTTTAACTTGTTGAATCTGATTGTCTACTGTCATTAAGTAGGTTTTGTCTGACCCTTCCGTCTTATAATTTCCCACAACTATGAAAATGTAAATTGATAAAAATCAGAAAAAATGCTTAAAAATAAACTGTCAAAATCATAAAATAAAAATCAAATTCTACCAAGCCTATGATCCATTGTTATAGCCACTGACCACTAGGGGCTGCTTTTATGAGCACAATTATGTCTGCTGAAACCACAGCCAAACTATCCACTGTCTTCTTTGCTGTCTCTTCTGCTCCACTTGATGGAGAGAAAGATGGGGACAAATCTGTCAAGTGCTGTGTGGCTGACAGGAAGAACCTATCTGCAAGGCGGAAGTGATGGTGTAAGGGCTGGCCAAAGCAGAAGAGGAGGTGTAAGTGGCCTGCCCATCCACTTCAGCTTCTGCAAAGTAGCAAAGCTGGGGCAAACTGCCAGGCAGCACTTGTTCATTTGCTTTCCTTTGGGTGGCTGCATAATGCTTTTTCCTACTCCTGTGAACAGGCTTCTCACACTGTCTCAAAGGTGTGTGTGTGCTCCTGTGAACAGGTTTCTCATACTGTCTCAAAGGCTGAGGCTGTATGTGTGTGTGTGTGTGTGTGTGTGTGTGTGTGTGTGTGTGTGGTCTGTGACTTTTTCTTTTGTGTTGCTCTGATGGCACTATTTGTGATGTCATCACAGCAGCATGTCTTAAACCAGGAGGTGCAAACAGAGGCTGCAAAATAGGGAATAAAATATAACCATCCACAACATTCAGTTTGAGTGCTTTTTAAAACCCCAATTGGGAGTCTACAATTCACCCAAGTTTACAATCCACAGAGGTCTAGAATATTTAAACTATTAATAAGCTTTGCATGTAAACCACAAAGGTTAAGCTATCTTGCAAACAGTTATTCAGCTCACTATAGCAGATGATCATGATGCTCCCTTCTGACCTTAAAGTCTAGGAGTCTATACATCATTACAGCTTTATGACTAATCCTAACTATGCATTTATTTATTTAGGTTAGCCAGGCCCCATTACATCCATATAGCCACTGTAGATAACTTTATTGTAACTTTATGTCCTATTTTACATCTTCTGAAGTCTTCAGTTCATTTATGTGGTTTACACTGTTCATTTTTCCTACTCTTGCTTCATAAGCTAATTTTTAGTGCTTCTAAAAACATTAACACAGAAACCATCCAGGTTTAGGAGGCATCAGGGCTATGACACAAAATGAAAGCAGAGAAAATCAAAGTTAGCTCTTAAAGTCCACAGGTACCTTGTCTAGTGCGTATAGAGGGCATTGCACACATTACCCTTTGAACATCACTGTATAGCAGGTACAGTACGTTAAAGACTCCACACTATTTAATATTACACACAACATAACTACGTTAAAAGAATATTAAGGTTTCAAAGTTAAGCACTCAAAACTTAGGAAATGTGAGAATTACGGTTGCCCAAGCAACCTTAGTTCATCCCCCTTTTACACGTGTGTTATGATAGTCTTTAATTGCATCGTTACATAGTTTTTTCTCCCAGGACCTTTGCCCCATTCAGTGCACAGGCTAGACCATGCTCCTTCAGTGAGCAGCTATTAAATATTTTGTTTTATCTTCATTGTTCAGTGGCCTTATTTACTGCACACTATTCAAGCCCTGCTCCGAATACAGAATGCTTCATTTCTTCATGGGCTTTTCTATGGTGCTCATCACTATAGTATCTGAGTGCTTCACAAACATGAATTAATTTATTTTCACAACATCCCTGTGATATTATGCCCGTCTTACAGTTGGGGATCAGAGAAATTAAGGTAAAAAAGTGTTCACTAATTTTGGGCATCCAGTTTGAGACACATCGGATCTGACTTTTCAGAGTACTTAGCATTATACAGCACTTTGTATGTTCAAAGTACAACTCCCATTGACTTCATACATAGCAGAGTCTGCAAATCAGACCCCCATGTCTTAAATTGGGCACCCAGAAAAGGAGGAACACACAATTATTGACAACCTGTGAAAAGTTTGGTTGAAGTAACTTGCCCAGCATCACATAGGAAGCTCTGTGGCAGAGGCAGGGATAGAATCCAGTTCTCCAGGGCAGCATTCAATGGCATTAACCATGAGATGGTCCTTCCTCTTCCTGCAATCCCCTGCCTCATTCACTACACACCTTCCAACTTCTGCAACAAACAAGGCAGGGGTCCTAAAGGCAACATCCTCCTTTACTACACATCCCAGAACAGTCCATCATGAGCAATGAATGAGCAGGAATCCTATAGAAAAATATAGTAAATTATCATGTAATTAAACACTTCATGATGCATATGCACAAGGGGGACAAACTAAGGTTTCACAGGCTATCTTAATTTTGGCATTTCCTACATTTTGAGTAGTTAACTTTGTAATCTTAATATTCTTTTAATTAAGTTTCTGTGTGTAACTTCTCAGTAGTTTTTTTTTTAAAAGCAAACTGAAAAAACTCCCCAGAAATTCCAATATGTGACATCATATTGATACCCACATGGTTCATCAGCAGGACAAGAATCTTTAAATCCACCGCACAGACCTCTGCCATTTGAGTTAATGGAGGAACTTGTAGGAGTACTATGTTATCATCCTCTGTGTGGACGAGAGGGGGATGCGATACTTTGTCAGTGGATTTCACATGTATTTTATTGACTGCACGGGAATAGTGAGACTCTGGAATCTTGGGTTCCATTGCTGCCTCTGGAGAGAAGCATGTGCTATGACTCTTCTACCTGTTCCCCCTTGTGTCCCATTCTGTCCAACCTATCCCTACCCCAGTCCTGTCTCTTTCCCACCCCTGGATCATCATACAAGTCCCATTCTTTTTGCCTAATTAATCCCAATCTTCACTCTTCAGGCTTTGCATCCCAGCCCCGGTGCCCTTGCCCCACCACACTTAGTTTTCCACTCTGGGCTCTCCTTCCGAGGCTCAGTCTCTCCCAGTAACTGCATGTCTCTCCATCCTCCTAGGCTCCTTGTCCAGCTATTCCCAGCTTCCCCATCCTGGCTCCTCATCCAATCTGTCTCTCCTCTTCTCCTTCAGCTTCCAGTCATACCCCCCACCCCAAGCCTCAGTTTCCCCTTTTCCTGGCTCCTTGTTCCAGTCTCTTCCCAATTACAGCCATTAGTGCCAAAATTCGAAAGTAGTGCTGCAGACACTGATGCAGGAAAGTCCCAACTCAGGCAGCTGCTTTGCTGCCTGGAACCGAAAGTTGAACAATGATGCATTGGGGACCCCTGTTAACATTCTGTCACCACTAAATTGAATGGAGGGTTGGGGTGATCTCCAGATACTGCTAAATCATCCTGGTCAGAGATGCCTCATCCCGGAGGCTCAACAAAATACTTCTGAAAAGCAAATGTTTTGACTTTGGCATGGATTAGATGGCACCAAAAGATGCGCATTCAAAAAAAAAAAAAAATCTAGAGGACATTGCCTCCAGTCTCACCTTCTAGAACTTCATCCCTGCTTCTGATTATACACACTGAACATTACACTATAATAATAGATAATTGGAACAGTTCCCATAAAAAATAAATTGTAACGGTTTCCAGCAAAGTGCAGCTTGCTTGTCAAATGGTGTTATCTCTTTCCTTGGTTACGGTTATAAATAAATAATTTGTTTCATATTGGAAACAAAATGAATAAAATCCACCACTCTGTACCATTGGCACACACGCTAATGGGGAGCAGGGCCGGCTCCAGGCACCAGCTTAACAAGCAGGTGCTTGGGGCGGCCAAGGGAGAGGGGCGGCACCTGCGGCAATTCGGGGGCGGCAGGTCCCTCACTCCCTCTAGGAGCGAAGGACCTGCCGCTGAACTGCCGCCGCTGATTGCGGCTTTTTTTTTTTTTTTTTTTCCTTCCAATTGCCGCCGCCGATCGTGGCTTTTTTTTTTTTTTTTTTTGCTTGGGGTGGCAGAAATGCTGGAGCCGGCCCTGATGGGGAGGAGGGTGAGATTTTGTGGGGGCCCCTTTCTGAAATATGCCAAAAACTCCAACTATCACTGGATTTGAGGAAAGGAGGCCACAATAGTCAGTTATTTCCCTGCACATTTCCTTCAAAGCAAGTGATGTATTAGTTAATATACTGTACAGTACATGGAAACCGCTATACATGGACACACTGTCATTGCCTCGAGCAAAGAAAAAGCACAGATGTCCGAAATGGCATCATTTCCCTTATTATGACAATATCTTCCTTGTGTCATTACCATAGCTCTCTGCTACTACACTGGAACATCTAGCTGGTGTTCCAGTCAGTGTCCCCTGCATGACTTGCTATTTCTCTTCCCTCTGTGTAATCCTAGCTCCTCAGCTCTGCATCATATCCTGACGACTATCTCTGTCTAGTATTGACTTCTCTTTCTTTATCTCTGTAGTGTTCTATTGCTCATCCTGTAACATGCCTCACACCATATTACCCCAGCATTTCCTAAGCTTGCTCTGAAACCAGTATTTCTTTGTTTGATTTTTCCCCCCATCCTAGAATATCATTCTTGCAGATCCTACAAATATTCCTCTAACGTTCCCATTGTATATTTTTCATACTTCATTCCCATATTTATCCCGGCCGTTTCATGTCACCATTCATGAATAGTCCGATGAATTACTAAATTAAATGAACTACTGATTCAAATACCAACAAGTGGCTACCAATGTAAAATATGCTCATAAAAGTAAGAATCTTATTGATTACTGAATATTCCAAGACATGACAAAAGAAATAAACAATTATACTCAACAAACGTCTTAACTTTTAAAAAAGAGGGAAGAAAAGTTCCTTAGGTTAGACCAAGATCCATCCTTCCTATAAAGAAAATAAGTTTTCTTGATGTTATTTATTGTAAAGCATCACTATAAAAAGAAAAAAAAAGAAAAAAAAAGGGAAGAGGTGTGAAAAACAAAATCTGTAAACAGAGAGATCAAATTTGTAAACAGAGATTTTAAATTAAAACATGCTATGCCAAATGTTACTGCCAACTCTTCCTATGTTTTTAGAAAGATTCAGTAAAAACAGTTTAGCTGCTTCCAAGAACAAGTTTAGGGAAACACATGTTGTTTTGCTAATGATAATATATACTGAGGCTAAGTGGGACTTTCCCTACAATTGTTCTTCCTACAGAGGAACAATTATTCACTACAGAACTCCGATCCGATCTTAGCACCATGCATCCTGTGTACTGAATGAAGCAGGAATCCTGTAGGGAAAAGAGTATGTTATGAAGTAATTTAAAACTATCGTAATAGATCTGCCCAAGGAGGATGAATGAAGGTTACAAGGGCAGCCTTAATTATGGGCTTTCCTAACCTATGAGTAAGGCTCAGATTTTGCAATGGATATTTTTAGTAAAAATCACAGACGGGTCACAGGCAATAAGCAAAAATTCATGGAAGCCCGTGACCTGTCTGTGATTTTTACTAAAAATATTCCTGGTAAAATGGGGAGGGAGGAGCACTCACAGCGCCTGAGCCGCTGCGGGTGTGCCCCTCGCTGCCTCTCATGGCTTGACATTGTGGGGAGGGCTCCTGCCGCCCGCAGCAAGTGGGAGCTCCAGGGTCCCCCTGCCACCCTTGGTGGCTAGGATGTCTGGGATCTGCCCATGGGGATTGGGAGCTCCAGGGTCCCCCTGCCACCCTTGGTGGCTAGGATGTCTGGGATCTGCCCACGGGATTGGGAGCTCCAGGGTCCCCCCACTGCCCGTGGGGACTGGGAGCTCTGGGGTCCCCCTGCTGCTGGCAGTTAGGAGCTGCTGGTGGCCCACCCCTGGTGGCCCAGCGGCTGAGATCTGTGGGGCTGCTTGCTGACAGCTCCAGCCCCAGGGCAGAAAATGTCACGGAGGTCTCTAGAAGTCACAGATTCTGTGACTTCTGTGACCTCCATGATATAATCACAGCCTTACTTATGAGTGTTTGACTTCGTAGTTTTAGCCTTTTTCAAGGGAGTTTGTTTTTATACAATAGACATGCATGTTGCTTAGGTACCATGGAGTCTGACATTATAGAAATAGAACAGCCAGCCAGACAGGTAATTTGGAATACTGATGGTCCCCAAAAGATCTGTATTTATATTTTACAAACAAACAGTTATATATAAAAAAAACCCTCACAGCCATGCCAATAAATATAAAAGTTATTAAGAGAGGTTGGCCATTCTCCTCCTGAATTGCACAGTATTACCATATCATGTGGAATCTTATTGTGTCATTAACCACATGGCTGTTGGATAACAAATACAGCCAAATGTGCATCATAAAAGTTTCCTAAATTACTGAACTTTATGATGCAGAAAATAAAGACTCCAACCATAGAAGAAGCCACCCTAGGTCTACTTATTACTGACAAGGGCACATTGTTTCAGGAAAAAAAATAGTAGGGAAGCAGGAAACCAGCGGCTTGAAGCTATTTGTGTTCAGCATAGTAAGGAATGAGTTAACAAACTGCAGCAATTTATGAGTATCAGATTTCACAAAAACCATTTAAGAAGTGAGGGGTAAGACCATAGGACCATGACTAGCCAGAGTTTTGGTAATAGTTTTAACAACCCACTTACCATTGTTTAGCATCAGCATCACAGTTGCAGTAGTATTTGGGATCAGTACAATTGCGTTCAATGCCACAGGCACATTTCTGAATGCCAGGTCCAGAGCCACCCCAATAGTAGTGCTTCTCATTGGCTTTTCCAACCCACCAGGTGTATGGATTCCCATCTGCAAAGAACAAGAATGGAGGGTTAGATGCATCAAAGGTGATAGGGGTCCACAATGCCACATAGCTGGATACAATTGTCTAATATGTAAGTGGTGTTAACAACACACAGCTGGAAAAGCAACATATCCATCATAAATGAACAGACATTCCACTGCAATTTAAAGGACACTGTCAGATTAAAACCAAAATTTTTATCTGTACCCATACCACCTTCTATTATACAACAGGAAACTTTTAAAATCTATTTTGCTTTTTGCTATTTATGCTCTTTATTTTTATTGTATAAACTAAGAACAGTTAAAGAGGCTGGAAGGGTTCACATCAATCTCAAATTCCAGTTCTTATGCATTAGACATAAGATGCAATATCTGGGCTGCAGCTACTGTAGGGGAATATGTATTTGTTTTGTTTTAAAAATAACACCTCACTGGAAACTAATTTGTTTTCACTGGAAAATAAACACCTACACTATCCAGTGACTATTTAGCCAAAACCAAAGTTTAAATAGGTGTTACTGGACTCCTGTAAGACACAAATCAGTTAAAAAAGTCAGTCTTTGCAAGGAGATGTCAACACTCCCCAGCTTTTCCATTGCATAGACCCAGTCCTGTGATATATTTACCTTGCTTGGCACAAAGTCTGTAACCTTAAATTTTCCCATATTACTGTACATTTCCACATAATATTGTTGGACAACCGAACCCATTACTCTCAGATGAAGAGAACCCTATTCTACTCTATACTGAAAAGTATTCTTAGCAGATGACCCTGTTCAAGGCCCCAATTCGGCAAAATACTTAAGTATGCACTTTAAAGCATGTGAATAATTCTATAGACTTCAGAGAGTTCCATCCATTGATTTCATCCAAGCTACAACAGTATCATAGAGCTTGGTTTACATAACTACTACTTAAGAAAAAATATTCCTCCCAGTAATGTACCATAAACAATATTTTCAACTTAAATGAAATGAGGCCACTTCTAAGTATTTTACTTATTAAGCTTTTCAAAAGTAAAATCCTCCTTAATGTTCCATGCAGTTTTTTCTTCTTAGAAATATAACTGAAATCATGTTTTAATCATTTAATTGTTGTGCTTTGCACACATGCATGTACAAGCTGAAGCTGCATCCATAACCCTAAAAACATTCACCGGACAATCTAATTCCATCCTCCACACTGTAAATCTTCTTCTATCCTCCAGACGTGTTAAAAGTAAACCACACTGAGCCCCAGAGAGGACTAAATTCTGTGACAGGAGAGCAACCAAATAAAATCCCTCCTCAAAATAAAATCACTCTATTTAATGCTTTTGAATTGTTAAACATAATACAAGAGTCCCATTATTGAATATACAGTAATGTGAAAAAGCAGTCATCACCTAGGGCTTTATGATTGTTGTTATGCTGCACAGCATGGCCACTCCGAACATCACAGCAACAGTAATGGATATGGTACTAGACTGACTCCATTCTAGGATCTAAATTGGTCATTTTAGCTTCTGTGACTTGATTATCATTGAAAGATATTAAAAATGCTGAGGGTTATAGAAGGATATGTTGTGTGACTATTCTAGCATCATTTCAAAGCTGCTATAAAAATGTCTAGGATATGAGGTTACATTGCTCTGGCTTGCAAAAAGTTTATTTAACCAGAGATATTTTACAGGTAAATGTGTTTTCCACCAGTTAATGTTTGAATTATTTTAATTAATGCGGCATCCAGATACAGCAATTTGGCCATTTGGATGTTATATCATAATTTTGCCATATTTGAGGACAGCTTGTAGTTTAAGTACCATATTGTGAATGCTTTAGTATTAGCTGTTCTGCGAATGAAATAGAGCTCTGCTTGTTCATACCTTTTGGATACAGGAAAACCTCATGCTCCTAATTATCAGCACTTAGGTAGGAAACTAGCTTGCTAATTAGAGTACCAAAAGGATAGAAAATTACTTAATTTTTTCAAAAGACAGCGAGGATTCAAAAATTCAGAAGCAAATAGACATATTTAAAATAGATGAAAGCAAAGTAGCACTTAAGTACGATAATGATGGGCGCAATAGAAAACCAGAAGATAGATGGAGGAATGGCATGTGCTACAATTCTTTTAATGATAGCTGGTATTAGGTTTTAAATCTAGAACATGTTCTGAAACTTGGACAGAGTAGTTTTTCAAAGTTATTGACTCCAAAGAAGCTATGCTGATTTGCAGAGGATTTGGACCAATCTGTATGCAGCTGTCTTGATCACTGTTGTAATGATTATCATTTTGTTGCTGATATTTACCTTTTAAAACCTCCTAAATAAATCGATAAAAATTGAAGGACTTTTGCCTTATGCAGAAACACATCTGTATTCAGAAAAGCACTTACACATATGCTTAAGTCCACTGAAGTCAATGGGCTATGGTCAGCTATTTTGGGGCATCCTAATTCCCCACCCCCGTGTGCATATTTTGCAGTCAGCATCACAGATTACTGAAGACAAACACTGCTTTTTAGAGTAGTAGTAAGATGCATCTCCCCATGCATTTCCCTTGTCATCGCCTAAACCATTCTGGCCTGTGCCAGCCAAATGAATCTTGTCCCATTTCACCCCACTACTGCAAAAGAAGTGAGGTTAAGGTTTTGCCCATAGTTTTGCTGAGATCCTTCAGGATGAAAGGTTTCAGAGTAGCAGCCGTGTTAGTCTGTATCCTCAAAAAGAACAGGAGTACTTGTGGCACTTTAGAGACTAACAAATTTCAGGATGAAAGATGCCATACACATGTAAGATATTAATACACGGAGTATAACAAATTTATCAGATACTGTATGTACCAAGAGGATGAACAGGGTAAAAGGGAAAAATAGAAGGGAAGGGGGAAAGAACAAGGGAAGATTCATCATGGGACAGGTCATTATTTTTATTGCCAGGTGGCAGCAACCCTACCTTTAGAAATAGAACCACCCTTCTCCTCAACCAACCCCATCCCATTTTGCATTCATTCATTCAGGATGTGTGTACACTCTCATTTTACAGTGGATTTCTTATTATTTCTTATTATTTCTATGTAGGGAGGGACGTTTATGTGCTAATGGGAAAGGAACTAGCTAAACAACTGATGTAGTGAACTCCAAAAAAGAAGGATGATCAAGTATTCAAGGGAAATTGTTCTAAATATAAAAATATTTGATAATCTCTTATTATGCTAAGGATATTAATGTAGTTGGGATGAGTTTTAAAAGCCATGCACTTTTGTTAACCCTACCCCTCCCACTGAAAAAAAACCATCTCAGGGGAAGAAGCCATGTATAATAATACATTCTTTATATCAAATATATTATTATAGTAGGCATCACAAGGTGGGACTGTTACACAGTCTTCAAAGTTATTTTTCTTAGTGTGCGAGCCAGCTTTGACTGTTAGGAAGACATGCTGTATTGTTGTCTGTTTTGGGTTGTGCCAGGTTTTGTGAGGAGGCAGCATCAGGAGAGAAAGAGCTGGGTAAGGAGCAGGAGAGTCTCTGATTAGAGTCAATTCTTCAGAAGCAGAGTTGCTTCCTGGGAACGGGGCTTTGGTGCTGGGCTGAGATTCCTAGAATGGCCCTGCGTGCCATTTTACCATCTCATTTCAGGATTGATGTGTATATATATATATATATATATATATATATATATATATATGCAAATAAAGCAAGGTACACTTAGATTACACCCTGACTCCACCTCACTGATTTCCACCACTGGAAAGTCATCTTGCAAGCCCCCAGACATCGGCTGCAGAAGAGCAATACTGGTGTCAGGACGGGCTACTGGTGTTGGAAGAATGGGCAAAAGTATCATGCCTTTAAGGCAGCACAACAGCCTCAGATATACTGAAGTGTGGGTAGTTACATCTTGTAGCAACACTACTGACCTCTACAGTGAAAGGAAAAAGCTGGTTTTACATAAGGATGGGTATAAATATTTGGCCGGAGCACCAGGCTTGAACCACATTTTTTAAAGATTCAGATCTGTCTCATTTAATTTCTGCACATTTGCTGGTTATGCCGCTAGGCCAGCACCTCTAATGCCCCCGGGCTGGACTTCGGTGAAAATGAATTGAACATTTTAATGCTTAGTTAAATCAAACTTTAACGCTAACCTAATTTTTTTAGGTTCCCCCCCTTAATAATCCTAGTTTTTTAAAGCAAGTGGCTATGAGGGTTTTCTATTAGAGACAGTGTACCTTCTCTAGCAAGAGAGTCAGGCAAGGAGAATAGACTAAGGGAGCCTCTTAATATTCCCACAGATCTTGAGTATCATAAAAAAAAGCCATTTCTTGCTCATCTGATACATATATCTTCTTGTGAACCATTTCATTTAATAGGAAAAAATTCCCACCAAAGTTACTGTAGTATGAACAGAACTCATAACAGTCAATAATATATTTATTTCTGACATAGTAGAATAGTCTTATAACATATGACTTTCACATGAACACTTTATATTCTATTGAACATTTAATAGAACTCATTATTTCTAAATACCATTGATTAATAAAAATGTGATTAACAGTTTAGGGCCATTGTTTCAGAAGCAATTAGCACCCATAATTGGGGCTGCTTTTTTGAGAGATCTCAGCTTCCATGTAGGCACCTACCTAATGCAACCAGATATTCAAAAGATCTCAGCACCCAGCAGCTCCCACTGAGAACTTAACCCTCAGAGTACTGATGACTATACTCTCGACCTGTCTTCCACAACACCCATAATTCATTAAGCTTTCGTCTAACCCTGCAAAGAACCTCAACAGAACACTGCCTACCAGAGAGGTGGGCAAACTATGGCCCGCAGGACCGTCCTGCCCAGCCCTTGAGCTCCCGGCCAGGGAGGCTCACCCCCCGGCCCCTCCCCTGCTGTCCTCCCTCCCCCGCAGCTACGCCCCCACGCAAGCAGTGCTCTGGGCGGCGGGGCTGCACGCTCCTGCAGGGCAGTGCGGCAGCATGTCTGGCTCCGGCCGAGTGGCGCGGCTGCCAGACATGCTGCTCTGAGTGGCATGGTAAGGGGGCGGGGAGCCGGTGGGTTGGATAAGGGGCAGGAGGTCCCGGGGGGCAGTCAGGGGACAGGGAGCGGGGGAGTTGGATGGGGTGGAGATTCTGGGGGCCAAGGGACAAGGAACAGGGGGGTGGGGGGGATTTGGATAAGCGTGGGAGTCCCGGGTGGCCTGTCAGGGTGCGGGGGTGTGGATAGGGGTCGGGGCAGTCAGGAGACGGGGAGCGGGGGGGTTGGATAGGGGCTGGGGTCCCAGGGGAGCTGTTAAGGTCGGGGGGGTCCCAGGAGGGGGCGGTGAGGGGACAAGAAGCCGGGGGGGGGTTGGATGGGTCAGGAGTTCTGAGGGGGGCAGTCAGGGGACGGGAAGTGGGAGGGGGCCAGGCTGTTTGGGGAGGCACAGCCTTCCCTACCAGGCCCTCCATACAGTTTTGCAACCCCGATGTGGCCCTAGGGCAGGGGTTGGCAACGTTTGGCACGCGGCTCGCCAGGGTAAGCACCCTGGCAGGCCGGGCCAGTTTTATTTACCTGCTGACGCGGCAGGTTCGGCCGATCGCGGCCCCCACTGGCTGCGGTTCGCCGTCCCGGGCCAATGGGGGCGGCGAGAAGCTGCGGCCAGCACATCGCTCGCCCGCGCCGCTTCCCGCCGCCCCCATTGGCCCGGGACGGCGAACAGCGGCCAGTGGGGGCCGCGATCGGCCGAACCTGCCGCGTCAGCAGGTAAATAAAACTGGCCTGGCCCGCCAGGGTGCTTACCCTGGCGAGCCGCGTGCCGAACGTTGCCGACCCCTACCCTAGGGTGACCAGACAGCAAGTGTGAAAAATCGGGATAGGGGTAGGGGGGTAATAGGAGTCTATATAAGAAAAAACCCCAAATATCGGGACTGTCCCTATAAAATCGGGACATCTGGTCACCCTATGTGGCCCTCGTGCCAAAAAGTTTGCCCACCACTGGCCTACCACCTCCTCTCCCCTCTGCCATTGGTGCATCTCCTGACTACCATCTACTCTGGCCCCTTGCCAGTTCTGTTCCCAAAACAAATGGATATATGTTCACAGCTAACCTGTCTCCTTGCTGAGATGAGACAAGCTGAAACTTGCTCAGAGCAAGAATTCCCAAGTCTTTTTGCCTGTAGATGCCAGAAACCTTCTCAGATCCCTTGCAGAGCTCCCTCTAGCAGGCCCTTAAAATCACAGCACCTGACTTTCAGACCTGCTGAGCACCTGCAAGTCCAATTGAAGTCAATGGCACAGCACCTTTGAAAAAGAGGACTATTGAAAACTTTGCAGCTAGAGCCCATCTCTAATTACTACACTTCCTTGATTCTCCACAAACAATTAAGAATTAATTTACTAAGCTGGATCCCTTTGCTCTAAACATAACAAGAACAGCTGCTTGCTGTGAGTGCATTACAGAACAGCTCCAACTATCAGCTTGCATGTTAAAAAACTCAGTAATAAGTACCAGGGAACAAACCACTGTTACACTAACCAACACATAATCCATACACCTCTAACTCTTTGTTAGAAAGGTCTCTTTTGTTCAATTCTATGTAAACTGAATAGCGTAAAACAACAGGAGATACACTGCCTGACTAATCTTTGTTATGGGCAAGGTAAGACCAAAGATATCCTTCTAAAATATTCACAATACCACATAGCTGTAACTTTTACAGCACATTTTCTTCATTGATGCAAATAGTTTATCTTACATTACATAGGACAACATGGGGATTAAACAGGAACAGTGCATGGTTGGGTGTGTGTGGGGAGACCAGTGGGAATTCCATTCTTTTTAGTGGAAACGTGTGTGTGTGTAAGGGCAGGTAGAATTCTGCCATTTTGTGTGTGTAACATTCTTAGGGTACCTTCCGTATTATGTTATTGGCTTTGTGTGAAACTATAGTATAACATACAGTAATTTTATCCTCTAACTTTTGGTTTTCAGCCAGGGCCTGAACTGAACTGAACTGTGTGTGTGTGTGTGTGTGTGTGTGTACACACGCACATGAGAGGATGACCATGGTACAGCTGTAGTTCTAGGAGAAATTCTGGCTGACTCAGCCAGAATTCTTGTTGGGGACCAGATGTTAGTGGAATAATTGTCACTGTTTGAAAGGATGCAACGTGCCAACTTGATTCCACGTTTCCAAACATAGAGGGTGCTTGGGCCATGGCCCCACTCTCACCTAACCCCTCTTTAGTGCCCTTTTGGTGTGTCTGTGACCCTAATCCATGCAGGTCCAATCAATCTGGTCTATAATGTGCACACTGATTGTCCCTCAGCTGTTACTGCTACTTGAGAATTTCCCATTTGTCAAACACACAGGTTTGATGATGATGGGGATCTCACAGGTTAAATAAACACACACATTTCAATTAAGTGTTTTCTGAATAGGCAAATTACCTTTCAAAGTTTCAGTGCATGACCAATGAAATTTGCATTATGTACACACTGATGATTTAGTTAATTTGATGCTTATTTTATTTTACTTTAGTTTATTGACATTTTGATGGCCAGTCTCTGTGCTCTGCCACTGATACATGCAGGCACCAATGCCATGCTGATGGGACACTTAGTAGGATTGCTGCCCTTGCCTAATGCCATGAAAGTGGTAGCACAAGAAAACGCAGCTGTTGACTGGCCTCACAATGGGAAAAGAGCAAAAATTGAAAATACTTCTCTGTAGCACAGATTCTGCTCTTATTTGCACTGGTGTGAATCCTAGGTAGCTTCGGTGATTTCAAATGATTGACAATAATCAATGGAGTTATTTGGATTTACACTGATATAACTGAAAGAAGAATCTGGTGCTAAATGATCGGTTTTGCAGTTTTCCATAAAAATACCAGTGTATGGACGGCAAAAAAAATATATATATATATATATATTTTGAGTATTTCCAGTTCTTTGGTAAATAATGATCTATATATGATTTGTAAGGAAGCTTGGGACAGGTTTGTCTGGTTAGCAGACTGTGATGGGTTTTTCTGTTTCTTTTTCCCTTTGAGATTCAGTTCTCTTTCTTGTTTTGTCTTTGCTTTTTTTTTTTTTTTTTTTTTTGTAGTGCATGAGTGAATGTGATATGAAGTGTTAAAGAGAATATATTCTTTTGTTTCTGTCTTCGTTTGTTAATCACTACAGCATTCTTTCCTTAAGGCCAACTAGGAAAAGGACAAATAGCAAATGCATGAGCCTATGCAAAAACTAATACTGATGGTAGCCAGACGACTAATGGCTAGAAGCGCCAGATTTAGCCAAGCCCAGCTGGAGATACAAATGAAGCAAGCTGGCAAATGAGAACCCGAGGCACAGGATAAAAAAACCCCGCAGAAACCTCAGGCAAATAAAGATAACTAGGGACATTTGGTTTAGAGTTAGCTAATGAGACTAACAGTATTATGGGTTAATATCCTTTTGTTGTTATTTATGGTAACCTTTGTTGTCACGGTATTGTTTATTTTTGGTTTCTTTCCCCATGGTGGGAAGGTCTAATCAATTCTATTTTCCTTTACCATCACTGGGCTGGAGCATCTTTTATAAGCAGACCCAGACACTTGTTTTTTGTGACAATTGTATTTATTTATAAATGCTGTATAAGCGTGTGAAGAGGAGTAGAGGAATCAGTGTAGTAGAGGTGGGTCTCAGGATTCCTGGAGCCCAGCTCCAAAGGGACTTCTGGTGTATCTCTTTGAACCAAGATTTGGGGTTCTGGTCAAAGACAGTGTATCCACTTCCACTCCATGACTTGGGGAAAGGATTCCTCCAATCATCCCTCACTGAATCCCCTGGCAGGAAGCCTGGCAATTATGGCTTGGTGCACGAAAGAGTGGGAGAACTAATTTAGACCTAAATCCTATTGTCTATGTCTGATACCATATGGTAAAGACAGGGAAGAGAGAAATCTGGTCATGTGCTTGAGGAATAAAAATCTCTACTTGGTTTTGATAGTCAGTCCTCAATTTGATGACCACTGCAGAACAACAAACATGTGCAAAGTGTTCCATTATCCCATTACATTTGCCCGCTTATTTTTCAGAGGATGTTTTTGAGGCAAATATTTTTAAATCTCTATAATATATGATTTCAAAAATGCTATTTCATGCAGATCCTGAAGAAGGAAAGCAGCAAATGCAAAATTTCATACTAGCCATCAGACATTTGATTTAAGTGCCCTTTTCACTAAGCTAAACAACACTTTTCCCTGAACAAACTTATGAACAAAGATAGATTCCTGACTTTTCTTTACAGGACCACATCTGCTCATGTTTAAAATCCCCTTGGCTCCATTCAGACAAATGTCCATTCTTCTTTCAGAATTAGCAAGCTATTAAAAAAATAAAAGCAGGAGGGAGAACTGTCACATTGGAATGGCGACCAGCAGCAGCTCAGGAAAAGCCTTCTTGATAGCTTCATTTTGCTGTCAGAAAGATTCACTCTTTGGCCCAGAGTCTGAAAAGCCAGTACTGTGCAAATGATTTCTCCCTCATCCAGGCTCACATTCCAAACTGCAGCAATACTAACCAAACCTGCCTTGTTATTTTTCTCGGAGATCACAGTCCCAGTGGTGATATTTAGCTGGAAAAAGCAGCTGTCAGATGTTCTTGTACGGTACAGTTTGCTGGTTTCTAAAGTGAACGCATCACAGAATCACCACAGTCACAACTATACCTAGCAATGTAGCAAATTTTAGGTGCTGTAAATTACTGCTTACTGTAAACTCACTGGATCATCTGAGGACAAAGGACAGTCTCCGCTCAAGTAAATTCTCAGGAAAAAAAAACAAAAAAAGCACAGTACTTGCAATACATAAGTGGTATTCAAAATGTTTCAAATGTGTAAACAAAAATGGGGGGATGGAAAAGACAGAAAAAGTAATTTTCAAGAAAAATTAAAGTTGTGAGTGAGTGATGTCGAACCAGTAAACCTGGTGGAAACAATATTAAAATAAAAACGGAAACAGACCTCAGAAATGTGGTAAGAATTTTTCTTTTGGAGAATTATCACCTCCACTTTGGTGAAGAGAGAGGAAGAACCAATCACATATTCACAAACTGACCTGGCTTCTAACAATTTTTTTTAATCTACACATCTAAACGAACTAGAAAAGGAAAAAAAAAAAAAAGAGAAATCTTGCAATAGACCTGGGAATAATAAAAGGAGAGTGAGGAGCTCACCCAAGCAGGATGTATAGAGTGAGTATGTGGGTGGAGGAGAGCTGGGGATCTGTCAGGTATCACAGCCCTTAAAAGTGGATGGAAGCACTAGTACAACCACAAATAAGTTGACAGAACAGCAAAACATCCACCAGTTTTCTAGATCAGGTTTAAAAGCTGGCATGAAGAAAAATAAAGAATCCTGTGTTCTAAAAACTTCCCAACTCTTTAATATGCCTCACAATATACAAAATAATCCTGGAATTTTAACTTTCACAAAGACACTAAATAGAAACAGCTACTTGTTAAAATATCCCCAATGTATAAATCTCAGATAAATACATTCTAGGCATTCTATAGACCCACTGGAAGGATTTGTGGAGTTGTGCCTGTGAAGAATATAGGAGATCTACCTTGCATCGTACAGGACTTCTTGCTGCTGTTAGTGTGGTGAATGATGTCGGCACATTTTGTGGTCATCTGTATTTGTGCCTGCACAAGTTAAAAATATAACTTTGCAGGTCTATGAAACAAGACCGTTTAGATTACCTGGCTATTTTAAATGAATGTAAAAAACAACTGCACCTTCTTCTTTTTAATAGCAGGGAGTGTGGTGGGATATTTTCTGTAGTGATAAACTGTTCCTCTGCTATAGGGCTCCACGGGGAGGCTTTCTGAAGGTGTGATTGTTCAGAATAACAATGATCAATCTTGCATCATAAAGGCCTACAAGGATAGCGTATAAAGGGTTGACTGTATAATAAATGTAAATTACAATACCAAATTCAGTGCAATAGATATTCAGGTTGGCATTTCAATATATTATATTTATACAGTACTAATCCAAAGCAAAAGCTGTGTAAAAGTTCAGTAAATGGTAAGTAGCGTTACACAAATACTCTGAAATTCTAGTTAGACACTTCCAAAAGTAGGATGCTGTGAATCAGATCTTCAGACAAATTCCTTAGCTATTAAAAGCTATTATAAAAAGGTGCAATTGTCATTTAAAACAGACAGATAATCCAGGTGCTCGTTTCACAGACCTGCAAATTTATATTTTTAATTTGTGAGGACAGAACTATGCATAATCTTGTTAAATGATCACAAGTGTACCCGCATCATCTACTAGTTTAACAGCATCATGAATTTCACTGAAATCTCCATTGTCTCATGAGCTCCAGGGTTCCCACACTGCTTTAAATACTGCACAAATACTACAAGGGGCTGCTTCCAGGTACTAATGTGTTATTCTCCATTGTACTTGCCTGACACTTTGCTAGTCCCTTCAGAGGTTCTCTCAGATTTTCCAATGGCAAATTTAGCAAAGGAAGCTCACTGGGCATCATGTCTGCCATTGACTGCACAATAGTGGGATCAATAAAGATTAAAGTCAGAGGTGCAGTGGCTATTTATTCACAAAGGAATCATGTGAATGAATAACACTCACCCACATGTTCTTTTGTCAGTATGCATTTGACCCTTAAGTTTCTGGAATCCAAACCTTTTCATTTCAGGAGGTTTTGACCTTCCCCAGTTAGTCCAACAAAGCTCAAGTCTGATGACCTTCAAAGCATGCTATAAAGCTAATCTCACCTCGTAGGTCTTTAGAGTGGGATGAGGAAATAGGAAATCAGATTTTGGTGATATTGAGCAATATGAATTGTGCAGAGCTGCACAATACCAAAAGACTTTTAAATTAATTGTTTGTAACAAATAAATAAATCTACTGACATCTGCAACTGATCTGTCAGAAAAGTAGCTCCCCAGTGCTCACGTTACAGAGCTCTTAGCTCCCACATAGGTGTCATCCCATCCTTCCCGCCTTTTCACGTTTCTCCTCACTTTCAGCTCATTCAGTTTGGTGGAACTAATCTTACAAGTCTGTCTAGATAAGAGTGTGCATGTAGCCCTCACGGCCATGCTAAGTGGATGCCTTTAACGGGCAGATCTTTCTGTGACTCGATGTGTTTAACTCTATGGGACTGATGTGTCCTCAGGGACTTTTCATCGCTGTAAATTCATATAGCTTTTCTGGACTCTAGTTTTGTATAATGTAACTTTCTTGACTCTGCTCAACGTTTAAGAAATGGGTACTAAAGTATTTTTAAAAGCCTTTTCAGGAAACAGTTATTTTCTGTTTCTCGGATAGTTGTGCTATAAAATATACAGCAACTTAATGTCCACTAATACCAGACATTAGACTTGTAATCTTTTCTGCACAGATGTTTCCATGTATATATTTTTTAGAAATATGCTGAATTTAGGATGAATAACAGAGACTAATTCCCTCTGCCTGGGTCATCTAAAACAATCTTTGAATCAGATGCACTTGCTATTGTATCCCCAGAATTGCTGTTGCCATCAAAATAAATTACATAGATTCATAGATTCATAGATTCTAGGACTGGAAGGGACCTCGAGAGGTCATCGAGTCCAGTCCCCTGCCCGCATGGCAGGACCAAATACTGTCTAGACCATCCCTGATAGACATTTATCTAACCTACTCTTAAATATCTCCAGAGATGGAGATTCCACAACCTCCCTAGGCAATTTATTCCAGTGTTTAACCACCCTGACAGTTAGGAACTTTTTCCTAATGTCCAACCTAGACCTCCCTTGCTGTAGTTTAAGCCCATTGCTTCTTGTTCTATCCTCAGAGGCTAAGGTGAACAAGTTTTCTCCCTCCTCCTTATGACACCCTTTTAGATACCTGAAAACTGCTATCATATCCCCTCTCAGTCTTCTCTTTTCCAAACTAAACAAACCCAATTCTTTCAGCCTTCCTTCATAGGTCATGTTCTCAAGACCTTTAATCATTCTTGTTGCTCTTCTCTGGACCCTTTCCAATTTCTCCACATCTTTCTTGAAATGCGGTGCCCAGAACTGGATTATGTCACATTATGTCACATAATATCATAAAAATGATGCAAGATGAGGGTCGATTTTTAATATTTTGGATTGGCTACTCAAAATTAACGTGTGATTGGATATTCCATCTCAAAATCCTGTGGACTGCGTGGCTTCTGCAGGAAGATGACTTTTCATGTGAAAGATATGATCTTGACCGAGGCAGATCTGCTAAATGATTTTAGTTCTCTGGTCGGATACCAGAGTGAGAGCTATGAAAATTTAACTCTTTTGTTCATTCTCAAAACAGACACAATATGCGTCGCAATAGTGTGAGTTTCCAAACTCGCACTTACAGGTCGCTTAGAAACCTGTTGGCTTAGCAGGACTATAGCCATATTAGTCTGCCTTAATTCTCTCACACATTTATAAAGTGGCAGTTTTGATATCCGTCACATACTGCGCTTACTAAACTTTGATTTTCTCATACTGTTCCCTGATGTGACTCAACTATATTCTGGAAGAAACACCTCCAGGATATTTGAGACTCTATGCCAATTCAGTCTTCAGTCTGTCTGTTAAAATTGCCAACAAGGGTGACAATGATAGTAATGGATTTGGCAATGTGGACACAAGAGGAACTATAACTAACAATTCATTTTACAAAGGCCACTCAACATACATCAAAAGGGAGAGTCTGGACAACCAGCCTGGATTGAATTTGAAGCTAGAAGTGGAAGGCTGAATATTTCCTTACCGAGACTTTCCTTATTGTGTCGTGTTTTTATCTAAGATGCCCCCAATTTAATATCTCAGAGCACATGCAGATAGTTTTTAAAAGATATATAAAGAAAGAAAACCATCCCCTGGAACAAACGACAACCCCCCTCCAGGTAAAAGAGGGAGAAAAGAGATGTTGGGCACTGACACCACCTGAGATTCCAGAGCAGATGAAATCCAAAAGCAACACTACACTGTGAGCTTCGTAGGTGAAGTTCAAAAGCAACCCCAAACCGTGAACCTATTAGCTGTGTTATAAATAAAGTGCACCAATAATGACTGCTGTCTCCCCATCCCAGGGCAGTCAGACCTCTTACCCAAAACCCACTACAATCACCTTGACCTTACTCAGAATGACTTGTAACTGCTTTCTCTCCTCTGTGTTCCAAACCTAGTCAGGCACTTGGAAAGCAAAGACAATGAACCATCTGGTCTGATAGTAATAACAGTTATGAATCCTGCTTATTGATGGCCCAACAGGCCAAACTGCCTCATAATATTCCTCACTTGGCTCACATATTTGTTGAACAAAAAATGTTCATGGAGCTGCACCACAGAAAAGAGATTGTTAGGCACACACTGTCCAAAAAACAGTCCCTAGCACCTCTCAGAAACGAAAGAATGGAATCACTAATGAGCAATACAGGCATTGTGGCCATTCAATAAAAGTGTGGATGGTGCAGAAGGTTGGTCCAGTGATTAGATCTTAGAACATCCAGGTTTAATTCCCTGCTCTGTCACCAGACTGCCTCAGTTCCCTGTGTATAAAATGGGGATATTGGTTCTCATCTGCCTCATGGGGGTGATGTTTTGACATATACATTACGAAGCATAAGGTGCTCAGATACGCTAGTGATGGGGTCTGTATAAGTGTCTGAAAGAGAGACAGTTATGAAAAGCCTGCTGATAGATCTAGTAGCATGGGTATTTGTGTTTTGCTCTTGTTAGGTCACAAACCAGTGCAGTCTCTGCCAAACCCCACTAACAAGTACTGAGAATATAGGATTCTGGAGGGCTCCAAAGTTGTCATGTCATCACATTTCTCAAAAGGTTTCCCCCAAAAGGTAAGATTAGAAGCTGCATGAGAATTGTTTTTATGACCCAACAACCACTTGTTTAAGGCACAATGACATCCTATCCTGCCACAGGGATGTATTAACAACCTCAGCCTCTCCATTTGCTCTTACTAGCCATGTGAGAAGAGCATCCACCCTGTCTGTCGGAAGATTAAGTTCCTTTAGAACATCCAGTAACTTATTGGGAAAAATTGCTCTAAATCATATAAGCTTTTGTTGCATTTGTGTCATCCAGACACAGGTATAACCCCAGGCTGGGCTGAATCCTACTAATTTTGCCTTCAACGTATACAGAAAATTCATTCCAATGCAGCAGATTTCTTTTTTTCATCAGAGGCAACCAGGATTCCCAAAGCTGCCAACCACAGGGATTCCCTTTGATTGGCATACCTAGATTTACACCATCCACTACTCCACCACTTTGCAGAGTGGGCATGCCAGAGGTGGGAAAGGGTAGAACAGGGCAGATGGCACAGTGCAAGTGTAAACTAGGTGCAGCTGAGAATCTGGTTCAATAATGGGTATATTCATTTTAAAGAGGGAGAGGGAGAAAAGTGGTAAGAATCAGTAAGCAAGTAAAAATATTTAGCATCAGAATGAAATAATTTTCAGTTATGTCTGAGAAGCAGTAGTTTAGGGGAACACAACCTGCCACTTCATATATACTCCAGCACAAACAGCTTAGTCAGATATATCACCTGCCAGGTTCCACCACTACATTCCTTTGAACAGGCAAGAGCTTCATTTGAGGTGATCTAGAGAGTGTCAATTCTTGGGGCAGAGTTCCTTCCTGGAAACCAGACATTGGTGTTTTGGCTGAGATTTCTGGAAAAGTGGAATTGCTTGTGGGCTGTTTGTGACCACCTCTGTTCAAGGACTGGTGTATAGTCAGGGCATTTCTGCCGCCCCAAGCAAAAAAAAAAAAAAAAGCCGCGATCGGCGGCGGCAGTTCAGCGGCAGGTCCTTCGCTCCTAGAGGGAGTGAGGGACCTGCCACCCCCGAATTGCCGCAGGTGCCGCCCCTCTCCCTTGGCCGCCCCAAGCACCTGCTTGTTAAGCTGGTGCCTGGAGCCGGCCCTGTGTATAGTGTAAACTAAACATGCGGCACTAAGAATAATACCCAGACTCCATGTCACTGATTTCTCCTCCAATGGGAAGCTGACCTGAGAAGCGCTGGACATCTGCTACTTCTCAGCAGGGGGTGGTTACACTGCAGTTGATCATTTCTTCCCTTATCAACAAAATCAATGTCAATACCTTAATTAATGAGAAATGAAGCAAATAATCGCACCGCACCTTTAAGCAATGGGGAATTTGTCTGGCTGGTTGAATGAAGGGAACAGTGCTTTATGGCTTTGGGGGTGGGGAAGGAGAGAGGAAAACTGCTGAAAAAGGGGACAAGGGGCCAGTGTGGCGACACTAACTCATCCCTTGGGAACCAGATGGGTGGAAGTATTTAAAAGGGGCAGCCCTGTGCATGAAGCCACCCTCCCTCCCACCCCTTTAAGTGGTGAAATACCAGTTTGGTCAAGACCTGCTGTGGGCATTGCGCTAGCCACCCCTTTTTAGGGGGGCTGAGAAGGAATTTTCCCCTTACCACCAGATTGGCCTAGGTGGAGTAGGGGTTTTTTCGCCTTCCCCACAGCGGGTTCAGGAAGGGCTCTGTTCATGCACGGCATGAAGGGCGGTAGGTTGTATCTCACAACTTGTTATATAAGTGTGCGGCAGATTTCCAGTGCAGGTATTCCATAGGGAAGGTATACAGTGCCCAGATAAATGGCTTGGAAAAGGACTTTAAAAGGAGGTGTTCGTTAAGGGAATGGAATGGGGGGGGGGTATTGGGGACTCCTATGATTGGTACAGCTGGAAGCCAATCCCCCTTTCTCATAGCCCACCTTAACCCTCCTATGAGGGGGGGTGGATGGTAAGGTCCCAGAAATGGATGGGCTGGGGGGGGACCTGGATGGAAAAAAGAGGGGCTGGTGGAAGCCCCCTGAGTAATTATGGAATGAACATGGGGTTACCTGCACTGTATGCTTTTATCTGCCGGGTAGTCCCAAACATCTAATAATAAAGTTGCAGCCTGATTAAACCCATGTCAAATGTCTCCTGTCCTTCTTTCTGGAATAGCCAGACAATGCTTGTCACTATGGGGAGGAAAACCAGGAGAGGCAGCACATTCACATACAAGATTTGGTTATCCTTCAAAGCAGAGGTTCTGCATTGTTTTCATCTTGTGACCCCAAATCCAACCATTCACAACTGGTCCTCTTTGCACTGAATTCCAAGACACTTTAAAAGGCACTGGGTCCCTCAGTGCTTCAAAGGAGATGACATGAATAACTGTACAATAAATTAGGGGGTGTTTCTGACATCTGATGAGTTCCAACGGACTGAGCAAGTCTCTATATCAGTGAAGCATTAAAGAGAGCGGATAGCAACAAGATCATATCTGTGGCCCAGGCAAATTCTGCCCTCTTCGTGGATTACAGCACTCCAGAGTGAGAACTGGATATTGAGAATGAGCATGATTTAAATGTGCCAGTTCATTTTAACTCAAGTAAATTACTATAATATTACAATTAAAATACTAAATTAGTACAAGTAATTAGCAAAACACTAAATTTTGCTATTTTTAACCTATGATTGTGCAGAGAATATTTATTGCCATGGCAGCAGGGTGCTTCAATTACAAAGAATAGGACACGTGCCATGCACAACAGGAGCCCTGAATAAAATGGAAAATTCTGCTACTGCAGTTGTTGCTACTAAACACTGACAGTTCCATTATGGAGAGCTATAACGGACCCAGAACAAAATCAGAAAAACAGAAACCAAGAACAGCAAAACTGACACCCAAATTCTGAACAAAATAAATGAGCCTCATGTCTTGACCTGAAAGCCTCCCCGTGTGAAGAGCAATAATGCCATTGCCTCTGTGTCACAATTATCACAGGAATAATGTATCTGATAGAGCTGAATATCCCTTCCAGCTTTTGTACACAGGCAAGGAAACCACCTGCGGTGTTTGCTGAGGGAGCTCCTTCCTCCTCAGATTAAGGAAGTAGTTCGGGCAGGACCTCCACAATGTATCTTTCGAAGCAGAGTTTCTCTCTGTTCGATCAATATTTACACACAGGCTTATTAGTTCGGAAAATCCTGGCTCTGATTCAAAATGTTTCCTTTCTTTTCTCTACGTTCTGCAACTGGCCAGATGACCTCGCACACACGCTCCCTCTCTCTCTCTTGCTCTCTGGTTCCCTCCTGTCACCCTTTAACCCTTTTTTCTGCCAGATGGGGGCTTCTCTGGTCACAGATATATTGGTGCTAATTTAGGAGACAAATTTCAGTTTTTCGTGTGGACCAGAGACAAAGAAGGTGTCCCCAAAGACAGAGATGGAAACCCCTAAAATATTCCTGATTTTTGCTTGTTTTCTTAGAAAACCTTGCAGGATAGGGAGTGAACTCAAAACGAGATGACTGAAACCTATAAAGAAGAACTTGTCTGTATTTCATTAAATTTATCCCTAGGAAAGAGAGAATTTCTGTGTTCAGAGATTTATGGAAAATTTCCAGGGCTTAAAAGGTTAGGAAGAGAACAGTCACTCAGTGTGAGATTACTTAGCAGATAGAGCAGAGATCCTGCACAGACTGTTGCTATCTCATTAGATACTTATATTTCGATGTATGTGTGGGTATATCCTTTTGCCTATTATGCATATTTCTAGTCATCTTTCTTTTGCTTTGATTTTTCTGCTAATAATTTATTTTGTGTAAGACAGTGTTTCTAGTTCTGGTAATTTTGTGTCCTCCAAGGGCACTCTATCTGTCTGTCCTTCTGATGTGTGTGCCCCACAGTGACCAGTACAACTGATAATACCGTGAATGATATTTTAATTACATTGCTCTTGGTGAATTAGAGAAACTTTAAGAGATTTACTGTTGAAAATGTGTCCCGTTCTGCTCCCTACTTTTCTCCCCTCTGCCCTCTCCCCGCCCCCAAATAAAGATTGTTTGGAGCAGCTACATGATAGATTGGAGAAATTCTTTTATTCCCTGAGCACATTTATCCAGAAAGGACTGAAAATCAATACTTGATAGCTTTGCTATGATAAACTTAGTATCCAATTAATTTTAATAATTTAAACAATAGAGGAAAAAATGAACATTTATCCATCCTTAATCATTTCTGGGTCTTCTAAGTTGAGGACTGATTTTCCTAGTGGGAAAAACAATTCCTTATTTCTAGCAGAATTCATCTTTCTGATTCACAGCTCTCCTGTGCTCTGAAGATCTGGCTGCTCTAAAGCGTTTCTTTAACAAATGCAATGCTGACAACATCCGAGCACACATTCTGTTGTCTAAACTGAAGTAAAATCTCTAAAATATAAGCTTTATAAAGTTGTAAAACAAACCTATACATAGTATATTAGTACATTTACTGAAACACACTGAGGTATACTGAACAACAAACTAAGATACGACTGCTGAAATGAAGGAAATACATTGTGATTTATTATACCTGTTGTGTTTGTTTGTTTATTCACTAAATTGCTGAATCACAAAATTCAGTAATTTGCAACGGGGCTTCCAGTCATTAGTGTGAATTAATGAGGTTCTATTATAAATCAGTCATAAGATCCCTTTTCAGCATTGCTTATTCAGGCAAAATGTAAAATGAAGTCTCTCAGGTTGTGCAGTGTATGAGTTAATGGTATATACGGGTGTTCATTTATATTCTTAGTACCTTGGTTAAATAATTACAATTTTGAAAAATATATCTTATTTTTAAAAAAAAATGCATAGTAGACACGAAGAGACAATGTGATATGAATAGTTAAGATCTCTTTAGAGCCTAATCCTTTGGTGCTGAGTGCCCTCAGCTTCCACTGAAGTCACTGAGAGTTGAGGATTATAAGCACCTTGCAGGATCAGCTTCCAGGCCCTAATTCAGCAAAGCACCTTTTTAGAAGACCTGATTCAAAATCAGTTAAGTCAGTGGAAATACTCCCCTGGATTGTGATGGGCTTTGGATCAGGCCCCAAGGCCGACAGCCCTTACAAAACAGGAAGTGTGGTCCACTTGATAGGGCACCGGACTGATAAAGGAAACCTACGTTTTATACTGAATTCTGCTACGGACTTACTCTGTGGCATTGGGCAAATCACTTCACCTCTTTGCCCCTCTGTTTCCTCTTCCACCCTTCATCTGTCTTGTCTACTTAGAATCTAGGATTTTTAGGAAGGGACTGTCTATTATGATATGTTCGAATGGAGCCTAGCACAATGGGACTTGGCTGGGGCCTCTAGGTGCTACCATAACATAAATAACAAGTAGGAATTGGCCCTACATATTTTCTTGGAATGTTATAAGGGTATTTTCCAGTCTTGCTGCATTTTTTTATTCCAGCACATTGCTCACTGTTTTTTATTAGTAACTTATAATCACTGAGTAACACAATTAGCACAAACATCTACCAATATAATTTAGTATCTAACTTGTTTCTGTTTTTTTTTCTGTTTAAGTCATGTCTGAAACGCTGCCCTTCACAAAAGATGCAACATAAGGGATCTACTTCTGTAGAGTCTGTGACTCATTTTCTTCTTAACACTTAATTACCAAATTTAATTCTTCCATTTCTAAGTGCTGCACAGTTAAAGGTGCTGTCTCCAGTGAAGAAAAGCCCCAGCGCTCTATATTTTTTAAATGGATGCTTCAGAAAGGCCATAGCGGCATTTAAAATGTTGAAAGGACAGAATTTGCAACATTGCTAATTTATAATATATATTAAAAAATAAATGATGCGGGGCAGAAGTATTAATGATAGAATTATGTGGTTAGCCATGCGTTCCAGCATAAAGCAGAACTCTCAAGCGAATTGGTAAGCACGTAATCAAGAAAACGATACAGGAGCTGGACAAAAGAATGAGATACGTGATGCCCTATCTGAAACAAAATGTAATTAAAATTAATGTAATTGTGTAAAGGGCTGGAAAAAAAGATAAATATCAATTGCTGGGGAATGAAATATGGACTTACTGAAATAGCTACGGACTGCAAATATAAAGGAGTACAGGGGAAAAACAAACTTAAGCGATACTAAAAACAAGACACAGTTTTTATTTGAACTTGAACTTGTACAAAAAATATATGTTCCAATCCTATATTCTATATTCACAAAGGGCTGGATCACACCCTTTAGGCATGACCCAGAGTTATGAATGGTCAGACATGCACCACCCCAGTAGAGCAAAGGGAATCACTGTGCTGCAGGAATGCAGAATGCACCTCTAAATTAAATTAGTGATCAGGTGGAGCAGGCACACGATTTCGCCCCTTTAAGCCCTAAAAGAAGAAAGGCTTTGTGTTTAATGTCTAGAACAGGTGACCTGGTAATCTGAATGGCTGGGTTTTGCTCCTGCTTTTGTCACTAACTCACTTTAGGTGAAGTTCATCCTTCTACAGAGGGACAGTATAAGGCTTAAATATCACTTAAATTCTATTTAAGCCTTATGTCAGGGGCTTAAATTAGACTTTAGTAGTAGGCAGGTATTGTGCTGACTCCCTGCAGAGGGGCGAATTTCACTCTGAGTGACTATTCCATAACAAATTTGAAGAAGAGCTCTGCCTAAGCTCAGAAGCTTGTCTCTTTCACCAACAGAAGTTGGTTCAATAAAAGACGTTACCTCACTCACTTTGTCTTTCTAATATCCTGGGACAAACATGGCTACAACAACACTATTCCATAACTGCCCATTATGCAGTTTCTCACATCTCCCTCTGATCCATCTGGTGTCAGGGACAGGACACAAGACTAGATGGTCTGATCTGCTATGGCAATTCCTGTACTCTTGGGCAAGTCACTTATTTGTGCTTCCAGTTTCCTAATCTGTAAAGTGGGAATGAAAGAACCTACTTCAGAGGTATTGGATGAGTTAACATTTAATGAGGTTTAAGTTCCTTGAATGAAAGAGAATATATATATAATAAGCGTATAGTATTGTTAGCAACATTTACCATACTGTCTGATGTAAAGTTTAGTGTACATTAGCTGTGACAAGAAATGGAAAACATTATCCTGAATCTCCACAAAATTGCTATTAGCATTCAGATAACTCACACAATCTTTTCTCCTTGGTGCACTGGAAGAGTAGAAATGATTTTGATCTCTGTTACATTTACAAATATGGCTTATAACTGAATGGTTACCGTCTTTCTCCATGAAACTCTTTTAATTTCTCTAGGCACTTTTATTGTCTCACTTTTTAGTTCAGTGCATAAACAATGCACATTACCTCTCTCCCCTTTTTTCTTTTACTTCAGTAACTCCATCTAGCATTTTAGAGTTCAACAACAGTATACAATCAACTAATGCACTTGTGCAATGTTCTGATCCCTGGATCCTTGCATATGTCAACATAGTTTGCATACATCAGTACTGCTTTCTGGTATTTTAATTTTTTGTGATGACAAAGATTTTACTGCACAGATGCTCAATTCAGATACTTGCCTAAATTTTGGTGGTATGGGCCAGATTCTTTTTCAGTTTACAGCAGTGGAAATCTGGAATAATCCTTTTAAAGGCACGGATGTAACTAAATGCAGAATCTGGCACAGTATCTGTATTACAGGAGTATACTGTGGAGGTAGTACTCCTGGAAGAGCAATAAACCTCAGAACCTTGAAGAATGAATAATAAAACCTCTAAATATGACACATGCCACTAGCTTTTTGCTTTGCATTTATCAAATTTAATTCCAAAATATTTTTGGAATATCACTGTAGCTACTATTGGATCCAAAATATTATTGTAATTTTTCCATCTCATAAGCAGAGTTGAACCCCTGATGAACTAATTTTTCTTTGACATAAGAACATAAGAACGGTGATACTGGATCAGACCAAAGGTCCATCTAGCCCAGTATCCTGTTTTCCAACAGTGGCTAATGCCAGGTGCCCCAGAGGGAATGAACAGAACAGGTAATCATCAAGTGGTCCATCCCCTCTTGCCCATTCCCAGCTTCTGGAAAACAGAGGCTAGGGACAACATCCCTGTCCATCCTGGCAAATAGCCATTGATGGACCTATCCTCCATGAACATATCCAGTTCTTTTTTGAACCCTGTTATAGCCTTGGCCTTCACAACATCTTCTGGCAAGGAGTTCTACAGGTTGACACTGTGTTTTGTGAAAAAATACTTCCTTTTGTTCGTTTTAAACCTGCTGCCTATTAATTTCATTTGGCAACCCCTAGTTCTTGTGTCATGAGAAGGAGTAAATAACACTTCCTTATTTACTTTCTCCATACCAGTCATGATTTTATAGACCTTTATCATATCGCCCCCCATAGTCATCTCTTTTCCAAGCTGAAAAGTCCCAGTCTTATTAATCTCTCCTCATATGGCTGCCGTTCCATACTCTTAATCATTTTTTTGCCCTTTCCTGAACCTTTTCCAATTCCAATATATCTTTTTTGAGATGGGGGGACCACATCTGCATGCAGTATTCAAGATGTGGGTGTATATATTTTCTGTCTTATTATCTATCCCTTTCTTAATGATTCCCAACACATTGAGGGGATGTTTTCAGAGAACGATCCACAATGACTCCAAGATCTCTTTCTTGAGTGGTAACAAGGGCCAGCTCTAGGCACCAGCCCTCCAAGCACGTGCTTGGGGTGGCACTTTCTAAAGGGCGGCACTCCGCCCCCCCTTTTTTTTATTTTTAATTTTAATTTTTTTGCTTGGGGTGCCATTGCCGGGCTGCGGCGGCGGCGAGAGGGGCTCCCGGAGTGTGTGAGGAGCCAGGAAGGGAGGGAAGCGGGGTCCCCTGGAGCCGAGCCCAGGCTGCGGTGGTGGTGAGAGGGGCTCCCAGAATCAGGGCCGCCCAGGGGAGGGGCAAATGGGGCAATTTGCCCCGGGCCCCGCAGGGGCCCCCCACGAGTATGTCGGAGGTTCCCCCCGGCTCCGTCTTCCCCCATCCCCCAGCATCTCAGCTGGTAAGGGGGCGAGGTTGTGAGCTGCAGCCAAGCGGCGGGAACTCAGGCCCCACTGGAGACACCACGCCGCTGCAGCGCTGTCCAGGAGAGGGGGTAAGCGGCATGGTAAGGGGCCAAGGCCGGGCACCGCCCCGACCACATCCCCATCACAGCCCTGACCCCCAGCTTCGAGTCCAGCCCCTCTGAGCCGGGCAGCCCCTCTGAGCCGGGCACCCCCCCGACCCCATCCCCCCCACAGCCCAGACCCCCAGCTCCGAGTTCAGCACTTCTGAGCCGGACACCTCCCGACCCCATCTCCCCACAGCCCTGAGCCCAGCCCCTGTGAGCTGGGCACCCCCCAACCCAGAGCCCAGCTCCCCACCCAGCCCTGGGCAACAGCAGCACCACCCCCAGGCAGCGACAGCCCATTGGCACCAACCATCACCATCACCCAGCGACAGCCCATTATGTAATTGCAAATGTATACATACCATTAAAGCATTTAATGTTTTTAAATAATGTATTTAGTGTATTTTCAAATTATTACAAATTAATTTTTGAATGTATTTCACTAGTTATTTTTTACATTTTCAAATACATGTTACTATAGTATTGCAACTTTTTTTTATGGAAGGGGCCCCCGAAATTGCTTTGCCCCAGGCCCCCTGAATCCTCTGGGCGGCCCTGCCCAGAGTGTGTGAGGAACCGGGGAGGGAGGGAAGCGGGGTCCCCTGGAGCCGAGCCCGGGCTGAGGCGGCGGCGAGAGGGGCTCCTGGAGTGTGTGAGGTGGTGAGAAGTCGGCTGGGCTCGTCGGTGCGGAGCAGGTAGCCCCGCAGCCAGAGATCCTCGCCTTCCCGCCCGCCGGGCCAGGACGCAGTGAGGCTGAAGAGCAGCAGGTCCGGGGGGCTCTCCAGGTCCTTGGCCACCAGCATGTCGGGGGTGAGGGCGGTGAGCACGAACTGATCCACCTCGGCCACCAGCAGCGCCGCGAAGCCCAGGGAGGGGGCTGTGTTCTCCGCGCCGTGCCGCCCCACCCCGCAGCCACCCTGCCACCTGGAAGTACTCCCGTTCCGCACCGCCCAGCAGCTCCACCCGCATGGGGACAGAGTCGCGGCTGGGCCAGGGCTCGGCCGCCGTGTGCTGGTAGCAGATCCCACATTTTGGGGGGAGCCCAGTGCTGGGGCGGCAGGGGGTGCGGGTGGGGGGGGCACTGGTGGGCGGGGGGGGTGGGAGCTCAGGGCTGGAGGGGAGGGGGGAGCAGCCAAAAAATGTTTTGCTTGGGGCGGCAAAAAACCTAGAGCTGGCCCTGGTGGTAACAGCTAATTTCGACCCTGTCATTTTATATGTATAGTTGGGATTATGTTTTTAGAGGGCTACTCTTCTTCTGATACTACAGATCACCCTCAAAATCTTTTCCTCTAATGGTGTTGCAACAGTGGTATAATCTTCCTCTTTTCCAATAGCAACTACTTTAATAGGTAACATGCTGCTCTTTTTGCATGTAACTTTACTTCTTTCATTAAATGCAACTAGAAGTTTAATTTTTCTCTGTGTCAATCAGAACTTTTCCATATTTCTAAGAAAGAATATTAAAAACAAATATCAAGCCATTTATGGAAGCTGTCATATTCCTTCTTTGACTGAGGCAGAGAAATTCCTTTCAGAAAGAAATCAAAGAGACAAGGCGGGTGAGGTAATATCTTTTACTGGACCAACTTCTGTTGGTGAGAGACAAGCTTTTGACCTTACACAGAGTTCTTCTTCGGGTCAAAGATGGAAAAGACCTGAAGAAAAGCTCTGTGTAAGCTTGAAAGCTTGTTTCTCTCAACAATACGAGTTGGTCCAATAAAAGCTATTACCTCACCCACCTTGTCTCTCTAATATCCTGGGACCGATACAGCTACAACTACATACAACTTCTGTGCATTCCCTGACCCTACCTGGAACTGGGTAGCCCTTGTAGGGATGAAAAGGGAGAGTTCTTACTCCCATGCTTGGGCATGTACTCCTAGTCAGAATCTAGTCCTATATGTATATTCTCGCCTTTATCTAATTCAAACTTTTCTGTCTCTCTCCTCCAACAAAGAAACTACAGAATCACAACTGAAACCAAAATAATTATTCACTGAAGATTTTACCTCCCTCAAGATCAAATGTCAAACTTCCACAAAATTATTTTGATTTTTCAATTCTCTTTTTAAATTCTATCTAAGTTATCACTTTCTGGCTGGATAAAATTATAACCTTTTATTTCAGTATCCGGCTTCCTAATCTGTGATCCACTAATTAATTGTTTTGCCACTTGATTCCTTCCGTTCTCTGCCCCTCCCCCAATGTCTGGCCCTTTCACTATCTCAGTTTTACACACTAATTTTCTTAATACATTCTCTTCTGAGTTAACCTTTTTCTCTTTCCACTTACCTCTATCTTTTCTCTCCAACTAACCTGATATTGTCTTTTCAAAGAAGGCCCTGTAATCAAACTATAACTTGTCAACTGACTTTCCCTCTGATGTGCTATTTAATAGCCTTTTTTTTCACTTTGAAACTTACGTGCTGATGTAGAATTTACCTTGCAATGTACTGTATACACATTACATTTCCATGAAATGACTTTTGTAGGAAGAGTTATTAAATGCTTTTCTTATCATCAGGGCTGTATAGCTCTTTTTCCTAAACATGATGGGAGCCACAAGAGCACTGAGATTAGTGAGTGGCAGAAATTTTTTTCAAAATGAAAGCCCTTCTTTAATTTAAACAAATAATTTATAAAGAAGTATAGGGTGTGTTTTTTTGCCTCCCCTCACCATATGTCTCTATCTTACCTATTGTATGGCTCCCATTACCAAGGTATCTGAGTACCTCACAATCGTTATCTTCACAATGGTCCAGTGAAGTAGGGAAGTATTATTATCTCCATTTTACAGATGGGCAACGGAGGCACAGAGAGGCTAGAATATCTGATGGTGTAATGTGATAGGATAATGCTTCTGACATTTGAAGTTTGGGATGGCTGCATTAGAGTGAATCAACCAAGAGTTGACTTATGCAGGTCATCACAAAAGAGCCGATAAACCCTTTAAACTACATTCTCAAATATTAAAACTATTTAAACATTATCTAGGGAGTTTTTTAAAAATAGACTTTGTCTCCCTACATGTAAGTCGGTTACTAATAACATAGTAGTAGTTATTAATAGTCCAGCTACACACTGTGGTGGACTTGTTGCTGCTCTGTAATCATTTGTGAATTACTATATGTGACATGGTTACTGGAATGTTTGCTGCATGTATATATTGAGTCAATAGCAGGATTGTCAGGAAATGCGGGCAGAATGGAGGGCCATACATACCTAACAGCCTCTCAGCAAATATCCCTGACTCTAGTTGGGTTGCCCAAACCAGTTTAACCAGGCTCAGAAAACACAGGAGAACATCAGGACTTGGGACTGGATTTAAAGACACTCTCTTAAGTTATGTCTATACTGCACACTTCTTCTGGAGGCATGCATAAGATACATGTGGGTAGCCTGCCTAGCAAAGGCATAAATAGCAATGTAGATGGTAAGGCGCTCCTCAGGTGAGTAAAAACACACCTGAAGCATGTGTGTATGTACCCATGTATGTATTCTACATGGCTCTCTACTCACCCAAGCAATGCCTCACCATCCACACTGCTATTTTTAGTAGTGTAGTGTCCCACTACTGCAGCCTTTTGCTGCTAACCGAAAAGATTCTGTCAGTGGGGAAAGACTCTAGCAGCAAGGAGGCAGAGAGCCATCACAAGGGTTAAACGGAGCAAGCAGTATGGGGACTATTTAAAAACACCACAATAAAAGCTCAGACTAAATGTATACCCCAAATCAGAGAAGACAATGAGAAGACTAGAAGAAAGCCACCATGGATGAACAGCAGAGTAACAGAGGCCATTAGAGGCAAAAAGGCATCTTTAAAATTTGGAAGATTGTAGTGAGGATAACAGGAAGGTTCACAAACTCTTGCTGGTTAAGTGTAAAAGTATAATGAGGCAGGCCAAGAGAGAATTTGAAAAGCAACTTGCTAAAAACACAAAAACTACCAGTAATTTTTTTTTTAAAATACATCAGAAGCAGGAAGTCTGCCAAACAGGCAGTGGGGTCACGAGATGACCAAGATGTTAAAGGAGCACTCAAGGCAGACAAGGCCATTGCAGAGAAGCTAAATGAATTCTTTGCATTGATCTTCACTAAAGATGATGTGGGGGAGATACCCACATCAGAGCTATCCTTTTTTGGTGACAAATCTGAAGTACTGTAGCACACTGATGTGTCAACAGAAGAGGTTTTAGAGCAAATTGATAAATTAAACAGTAATAAGCCATTGGGACTAGAGGGTATTCACCCAAGAGTTCTGAAGGAACTCAGATATGAAATTGAAGAACTGTTAACTTATGTAACCTATTGCTGAAACAAGTCTCCGTACCAGATGACTGGAAGGTAGCTAACTCCCAGAGCACCAAAGCAGCACTGAACAGCCCTGACTAAAAGGCCAGGCATGACATCAAATAAATTACCAAACTGGGGAAACAACTTTAAGACTTCTCCACATCATCTGCTTTAGGAAGTTGAATGATTGTGCTGTGTGATCCTGACAATTATTTACAGGACAGTAAGCCTAATTTTAGTACCAGGCAAATTGGTAGAAACTATAGTAAAGAACAGAATTATCAGACACAGAGATGAATACAATTTGTTGGGGAGTAGCCAACATGGCTTTTGTAAGCGAATAGGGGCTGCTAACAGGGAGTCTCACAAGGGAGTTCCCCAGGTGAAGGAAGAGCAAATACAGCACCCTTGGGGTAAGTGACTGTCTGTAGTGTGTGTTTGTGTTTGGGGTTACTTGCTGTGTGCTGAGCTTGTGTTTGTCTGTCTGTTTGTTTGTTTGAAGGACCGTGTGCTGTGGCTGGCAGTTGGAAGCTGTGAGCTTCAAAGTAAGATTTGAAAGCTAGAAGCCTCTGTTAATTGGCTGAGCCTTAGTCAGTGGGCGGGGCTAGCAAGCAGCCCAGGGCTTTATAAAGCAGTGTGCAAGCGACCAGGGGCTGCTAACAGGGAGTTTCGCAAGGGAGTTTGGAAGGGGAGTGGGAAGGGGGCAAGAGTCACTTGCTGTCCTTTAAAACCTGTAAACTAAACTACATTCAAACTTCTTGATTTAAACAAAACCCTTTCATTAACTAGGTAGCTGCAGGAGACAATGCAGGCAGAAGCCCAGCAGCAGAGTGGGGGCTATCCAGTTTATTGCGCTGAGTGCGGCATGTATGATTACCTGCCCTGTGGATGGGTGTTTTATGTGTGCATTCGGTGCAAGGAGCTCCTGGGCCTCAGAGATCGCATACGGGCTTTGGAGGCCAGGGTGGCGGAACTGGAGGAGCTAAGGGAGGCAGAAAGGTATGTTGATGAGGCTTTCCGGGACACTGTAGAATTGTCCCACCTCCGGTCAGACAGCCCCTGCGCTGTTGAGGAGGATGAAAGGCCCAGGGAAGCAGAGCAGTCAACGGGAGCAGAGGGAAACCTTCCCATAGTTGGGACAGTCCTTCAAGATGGTGTTGGGGTTGCCTCTTGCACTGAGGTTACCTCTCCGGGGGAGGGAACTCCAGTCACTAGGAAAAGGCAGGTGTTAGTAATGGGAGATTCGATCATTAGAAACATAGATAGCTGGGTTTGTGATGACCGGGAGAACCGTATGGTGACTTGCCTGCCTGGTGCGAAGGTTGCGGATCTCTCAAGGTATCTGGATGGGCTTATGCGTAGTGCTGGGGAGGAGCTGGTGGTCATGGTACATGTAGGTACCAGTGACATAGGGAAGGGTAGGAGAGACGTCCTGGAGGCCAAATTTAGGCTGCTAGGGAAGAGACTGAAATCCAGGACCGCTATGGTGGCATTCTCAGAAATGCTCCCAGTTCCACGCGCAGGGTCAGGTAGGCAGGCAGAGCTTCAGAGTCTTTTACATGGTTGTTAAGCTACGGTGGCTCTTTTTTAGTTCTTTTACTGTGTTTCTTAATTTGGGGTATACATGTAAAAGAAGCAGTGAGAGATAAAAGGCACCTTTTAAAAAGTGGAAGTCAAATCCTAATGAGGTAAATAGAAAGGAGCATAAACACTGACAAATTAAGTGTAAAAATGTAATAAGAAAAGCCAAAGAGGAGTTTGAAGAACGGCTAGCCAAAAACTCAAAAGGTAATAACAAAATGTTTTTTAAGTACATCAGAAGCAGGAAGCCTGCTAAACAACCAGTGGGGCCCCTCGATGATCGAGATACAAAAGGAGTGCTTAAAGACGATAAAGTCATTGCAGAGAAACTAAACAAATTCTTTGCTTCAGTCTTCACGGCTGAGGATGTTAGGGAGATTCCCAAACCTGAGCCGGCTTTTGTAGGTGACAAATCTGAGGAACTGTCACAGATTGAAGTGTCACTAGAGGAGGTTTTGGAATTAATTGATAAACTTAACAGTAACAAGTCACCGGGACCAGATGGCATTCACCCAAGAGTTCTGAAAGAACTCAAATGTGAAGTTGCGGAACTATTAACTAGGGTTTGTAACCTGTCCTTTAAATCGGCTTCTGTACCCAATGACTGGAAGATAGCTAATGTAACGCCAATATTTAAAAAGGTCTCTAGAGGTGATCCCAGCAATTACAGACCGGTAAGTCTAACGTCAGTACCGGGCAAATTAGCTGAAACAATAGTAAAGAATAAAATTGTCAGACACATAGAAGAACATGACTTTTTCCCAACAATTTAACATGGTTTCTGTAAAGGGAAATTGTGTCTTACTAATCTACTAGAGTTCTTTGAAGGGGTCAACAAACATGTTCACAAGGGGGATCCAGTGAACACAGTGTACTTAGATTTCCAGAAAGCCTTTGACAAGGTCCCTCACCAAAGGCTCTTATGTAAATTAAGTTATCATGGGATAAAAGGGAAGGTCCTTTCATGAATTGAGAACTGGTTAAAAGACAGGGAACAAAGGGTAGGAACAAATGGTAAATTTTCAGAATGGAGAGGGATAACTAGTAGTGTTCCCCAAGTGTCTGTCCTAGGACCAATCCTATTCAACTTATTCATAAATGATCTGGAGAAAGGGGTAAAAAGTGAGGTGGCAAAGTTTGCAGATGATACTAAACTGCTCAAGATAGTTAGGACCAAAGCAGAATGTGAAGAACTTCAAAAAGATCTCACAAAATTAAGTGATTGGGCAACAAAATGGCAAATGAAATTTAATGTGGATAAATGTAAAGTAATGCACATTGGAAAAAATAACCCCAACTATACATGCAATATGATGGGGGCTAATTTAGCTACAACAAATCAGGAAAAAGATCTTGGAGTCATCGTGGATACGTCTCTGAAGATGTCCACGCAGAGTGCAGAGGCGGTCAAAAAAGCAAACAGGATGTTAGGAATCATTAAAAAGGGGATAGAGAATAAGACGGAGAATATATCATTGCCCTTATATAAATCGATGGTACTCCGACATCTTGAATACTGTGTACATATGTGGTCTCCTCATCTCAAAAAAGATATACTGGCACTAGAAAAGGTTCAGAGAAGGGCAACTAAAATGATTAGGGGTTTGGAACGGGTCCCATATGAGGAGAGATTAAAGACGCTAGGACTTTTCAGCTTGGAAAAGAGGAGATTAAGGGGGGATATGATACAGGTATATAAAATCATGAGTGATGTGGAGAAAGTAGATAAGGAAAAGTTATTTACTTATTCCCATAATACAAGAACTAGGGGCCACCAAATGAAATTAATGGGCAGCAGGTTTAAAACAAATACAAGGAAGTTCTTCTTCACACAGCGCACAGTCAACTTGTGGAACTCCTTGCCTGAGGAGGTTGTGAAGGCTAGGACTATAACAGCGTTTAAAAGAGAACTGGATAAATTCATGGAGGTTAAGTCCATTAATGGCTATTAGCCAGGATGGGTAAGGAATGGTGTCCCTAGCCTCTGTTTGTCAGAGGGTGGAGATGGATGGCAGGAGAGAGATCACTTGATCATTACCTGTTAGGTTCGCTCCCTCTGGGGCACCTGTTATTGGCCACTGTCAGTAGACAGGATACTGGGCTAGATGGACCTTTGGTCTGACCTAGTACGGCCGTTCTTATGTTCTTAAGGGAAGTCATGCCTCACCAATTCTTTAGGGCAGAGGTTCTCAAACTGTGGTCTGTGGACCACTGCTCCATTCAGCATCACATTAACCTATAACAATAAATGTTCATGGGAAAAGATTGCAAAAAGGAGACAGAAAGATTGAATTAGTCTAAAGAAAAAGGCCTACTCATATAATTCAGGGTCTGTGTTAAGGTCATGCCTGATAAATAAGTTCAACAAGCTTCTTCCAAGGGGGTTTACCCAGATAGACCCTTTTAAAAATGTATTTAGAATCAAGTATTTGCATTTGATTAAGTTACATGGAAATTGTTAGCTTTCCCCCTCATAACCTAATTTCTTATTGCTCCACCATCTTTTCCATGTAAATCTGATCTTTCCATCTCATCCTTGGGTCTTTCAATTCACTTTTAATAGAATGATAAGATACGTGTCTAGTTAGAGTTTAGTTTGCAACTCTATGTGTTTTTTGCTCCTTAGTGACCTTGTGAGACTACAAATTACGACGTAAGATAACTAATGACTAAGACTTGGCAGATACAATATTTCCGACGGTTTCCTGAATTCCATGGAGGGGCTATCAGTCTCTAATAGCATTATAAACAGATGGTTAATTGTTCCAAACCTGCATACTACTAATTCTGAAACTTGCATACTACTTGGTAAAAACATATGGCTTTTAAAAAAATCTTAAGGCATTTATAAGACTATAAGGACAAGGAACAGCCAAGTCAAATTCTCAAAATGTTGTGGCTGCTCTGAGCTACATGTGTGCTTTTTGTGTTGCACTCTCCAAAACATGATAAGATTAAAAACAAGGTTCTTGATGAATGAATGAGGCCTTTGCTGTTCTACAGCCTGTACTGAGGAGCTCATGAGTATTTAAAAGACAGCATTTAAAATAAGACAGAGTATTTAAAAGCTGGCATTCTCTCTCTTATTAGGACTATTCTGTCTTCTACTCTGAGAGAACTGAGCCACCACTGGGAACCAGTGCTTCTATATTGTGATGCCAACTTTTCCCAACCTAGCGCTAAAAATTGCCCAAATCTGGTGAAAAATTCCCAGATAAAGTTTTTTACAGTGCTTCTATATCCTGGGAAATTTCCCAAAACCTCGGAATTTGTGAGTAAAATGTTTCAACTTGGGAAATTGGGAATTTTCATTCAAAACATTTTACTCAAAAATTCCCAGATTTTGGGAAATTTCCCAGGTATAGAAGCACTGCTGGGAACTTTATTGTTTTTACATTCAGAAGCCTCCCGCCATCCCCGGCAACCAATCCTAGCCTTCAGATCACACAGCACATTCATTCAACTTCCTAAAGCAGATGAATCATAGAATATCAGGGTTGGAAGGGACCTCAGGAGATCATCTAGTCCAACCCCCCGGCTCAAAGCAGGACAAATCCCCAGACAGTTTTTTGTTTTTTTTTTAAAGACGGTTACTCACCGTTGTAACTGTTGTTCTTCGAGATGTGTTGCTCATATCCATTCCAATTAGGTGTGCGCGCGCCGCGTGCACGATCGTCGGAGAAATTTTCTACCCTAGCAACACCCGGTGGGTCGGCTGTGGAGCCCCCTGGAGTGGCGCCTTCATGGCGCTGGATATATACCCCAGCCGACCCAGCGCCCCCTCAGTTCCTTCTTGCCGGCTACTCTGACAGTGGGGAAGGGGGGCGGGTTTGGAATGGATATGAGCAACACATCTCGAAGAACAACAGTTACAACGGTGAGTAACCATCTTTTCTTCTTCGAGTGCTTGCTCATTTCGATTCCAATTAGGTGACTCCCAAGCCCTACCTAGGCGGTGGGGTCGGAGTGAGACGTTGCTGTGTGCAAAACCGCTGATCCGAATGCAGCATCGTCTCTGGATTGCTGTACAAGCGCATAGTGAGCGGCGAAGGTGTGGACTGATGACCAAACTGCAGCTCTACAAATGTCCTGGATCGGGACTTGAGCCAGGAAGGCAGTCGAGGCGGCTTGTGCCCTCGTGGAGTGGGCAGTGAGGCGTGGCGTCGGGACACCAGCCAGGTCGTAGCAAGCACAAATGCAGGACGTGATCCA
This sequence comes from Emys orbicularis, assembly GCF_028017835.1. Taxonomy (NCBI): domain Eukaryota; kingdom Metazoa; phylum Chordata; order Testudines; family Emydidae; genus Emys; species Emys orbicularis. The sequence continues at coordinate 196,166,099 of NC_088684.1, forward strand.
AGAGGAGAGACGTTGGGAGGAGACCGGTAGGCCTTTCATCCGGTCGGCTACTGCAACGAAGAGTTGCGTCGTCTTTCTAAATGGTTTCGTACGCTCAATATAGAAGGCGAGGGCCCTGCACACGTCCAAGGAGTGCATACGCTGGTCTTGGCGCGTGGCGTGCAGCTTAGGATGGAAGACCGGGAGAAATATATCCTGGTTCACGTGAAAAGCTGATACTACCTTGGGAAGAAAGGCAGGGTGGGGGCGAAGCTGCACCTTGTCCTTATGGAAAACAGTGTATGGGGGCTCGGACGTAAGCGCCCTGAGTTCAGAAACGCGCCTTGCTGAGGTGATGGCTACAAGCAAGGCTGTCTTCTAGGATAGGTACAGGAGTGAACAGGTAGCCAATGGCTCGAACGGAGGCCCTGTGAGCTTGGAGAGAACCAGGTTGAGATCCCACGTCGGAACGGGCTGGCGTTGCTGTGGGTACAGTCGGTCTAAGCCCTTGAGGAATCTAACGACCATCGGGTTAGAGAAGACCGAGGAAGCGAGTTCCCCTGGGTGGAACGCCGAAATGGTGGCCAGGTGAACCCTGACCGAAGATATCGCCAAGCCCTGTTGTTTTAGGGATAGGAGATATTCAAGTATAAGAGGAATAGGCGCCTGCAAGGGGGGTGTGGCTCGCTGCTCGCACCAACAGGAGAACCGTTTCCACTTGGCTAAGTAAGTGGTCCGTGTAGAGGGCTTTCTACTTCCCAGCAGAATCTGTTGGACGGAATGCGAGCATTACCGCTCTATGCGATTCAGCCATGGAGCATCCACGCTGTGAGGTGGAGCGATTGCAGGTCGGGGTGACATAGTCGGCCGTGGTCCTGAGAGATCAGATCTGGACACAAGGGAAGTGTGATCGGTGTTTGAACCGATAGCTCCAACAGTGTGGTGTACCAGTGCTGCCGTGGCCAAGCTGGAGCGACTAGAATTACCCGTGCCTGGTCTCTGCGTAGCTTGAGCAGTACCCTGTGGACCAGTGGAAATGGAGGGAAAGCGTAGAACAGGTGGTCTTTCCAGGTTAGAAGGAACGCGTCCGACAGAGAGCCCAGAGATCGCCCTTGTAGGGAGCAGAACGCGTGGCACTTCCTGTTGGCTCGAGATGCAAACAGGTCGACCTGGGGAAATCCCCACCTCTGGAAGATGGAATAGATGATGTCTGGGCGAATTGACCACTCGTGTGTCTGGAAGGACCTGCTGAGACGGTCCGCTAGCGTATTCTGGACTCCAGGAAGGAACGATGCCGTGAGATGTATCGAGTGGGCGATGCAGAAGTCCCACAGGTGCATGGCCTCTTGGCATAGAAGCGACGAGTGGGCTCCGCCTTGCTTGTTGATGTAAAACATGGCCGTGGTGTTGTAGGTGAGGACTAACACGCAACGGCCCTGTTGGAGATTGAGAAATGCCTGGCACGCCAGGCGCACCGCCATCAGCTCTCGAACATTGATGTGCAGGGCTAGTTGGGGTGCGGTCCACATTCCCTGGGTATGGTGCTCCCCGAGGTGAGCGCCCCAACCTAGAGATGAGGCGTCCGTAACCAGGTGCAGGGAGGGTTGAGGGGCGTGGAATGGCACTCCTGCGCAAACCGACTTGCGGTCCAACCACCAGATGAGAGAGGCCAGGACCGAGGTTGGGATCATGACCACCATGTTTAGGCTGTGTTGACGAGGGCGGTACGTTGACGATATCCAGGCCTGCAGTGGGCGAAGTCGAAGTCTGGTGTGTCTGGTTACATAAGTACAAGAGGCCATGTGACCCAATAGGGCGAGGCACGTCCTTATCGTGGTAATCGGAAAGGCCCTGAGCCCTCGAATGATGCTTGTGATGGTATGAACGCGATTGTCTGGTAGAATAGCTCGGGCACGTCTGGAGTCTAGGACTGCCCCAATAAATTCTATCCTCTGGGTTGGCCCTAGAGTGGACTTCTCTTTGTTGAGTAGAATGCCCAACTCGTGGAATGTTTGTACTATTATGTGGACGTGAGCTTGAACTTGCTCTCTGGTGCGGCCGCGTACCAGCCAGTCGTCTAAGTACGGGAACACCTGTATCCCTTGTCGACGAAGGTATGCTGCCACGACAGCCATGCATTTTGTGAACACTCTGGGAGCCGAGGACAAGCCGAAGGGAAGGACTGCAAATTGGTAGTGCACCTTGTTTACCACAAATCGAAGGAAGCGCCTGTGAGGGGGATAAATCGCTATATGAAAATATGCGTCCTTCATGTCGAGGGCGGCGAACCAGTCTCCAGGATCCAGGGAAGGGATAATGGTCCCCAATGATACCATGCGGAACTTCAACTTTACTATGAATTTGTTGAGTCCGCGTAAGTCTAAAATGGGTCGCAGACCCCCTTTTGACTTGGGGATCCGGAAGTAGCGGGAATAAAACCCCCTGCCCCTTAACTCTGGCGGAACCTCCTCTATGGCCCCCATAGAGAGGAGCCCAAAAACCTCCCGTGTAAGGAGATGCTCGTGAGAAGGGTCCCTGAAGAGGGATGGGGAGGGGGGGTGGGAGGGAGGGAGGGAACGAAGAAAACTGGAGAGCGTATCCCCTCTCCACCGTGCGAAGGACCCAACGGTCCGAGGTTATAAGGGACCAAGCACGGTGGAAATGGGAGAGGCGATCCCGAAAGGAGGGAGCTGGATCCTGGGTAGTGGCTGGGGCGCCGTCCTCGACCGCACCTTCAAAAGTTTTGCCTAGGGCCTGAAGGTGGCCTAGGCGGCCCCTGGTTCTGACCGGGTTGAGGGCCGGTCGACCTTCGCCTACCACCTCGGCCCCGCCTTCTGGCGAAGTCCTGTCTCGGACGAGGCGGGGGAGGGTAGAATCTTTGAGGCTGGGGCCTAAAGGGTCTGCGCTGGGGCCCTGGGACATGCATCCCCAGGGAGCGCATGATCGTTCTCGAGTTCTTGAGGCTCTGCAGTCGAGAGTCCGTCTTCTCCGAGAACAGCCCGTGGCACTCAAAGGGTAAATCCTGCAGGGTCTGCTGCAGTTATGGCGGCAAGCCCAAGACCTGGAGCCAGGAGACTCGCCGCATGGCGATACCTGAGGCCAGCGTCCTCGCGGCCGAGTCCGCTATGTCCAAGGAGGCTTGTAAGGAGGTCCTCGCCACCTTCTTACCCTCCTCCACTAAGGCCCCAAACTCTTCCCTTGAGTCCTGGGGAACCAACTCTTTAAATTTCCCCATAGAGTTCCATGAATTAAAGTTGTAGCGGCTCAAGAGCGCCTGCTGGTTTGCCGCTCTGAGTTGCAGCCCTCCCGCTGAATACGCCTTATGCCCGAACAAATCGAAGCGCTTAGCGTCCTTCGATTTGGGCGCTGCAGCCTGCTGGCCGTGACGCTCTCTTGCGTTCACCGATGACACCACTAGTGAACACGGTGGGGGATGAGTATATAAGTACTCATAGTCCTTGGAAGGGACGAAGTACTTCCTTTCCACCCCTCTGGCTGTTGGTGGAATAGAGGCAGGAGTTTGCCATATTGTGGTGGCATTAGCCTGAATCGTCCGAATAAGAGGTAATGCCACCCTGGATGGGGCATCAGCCGAGAGGATGCTCACCACTGGGTCCTGCACCTCTACTATCTCCTCCGCCTGGAGATCCATATTACGTGCCACCCTACGTAATAGGTCCTGGTATGCACGAAGATCTATCGGGGGCGGGCCTGAAGCTGTTGTGCCCGCCACCGCCTCATCTGGGGAAGATGAGGAGGATGCCTCAGGTGGCAAGGGGTCTAATGGCGGGTCCTGCTCCAAGGGTCCCTGAAGCGGAGCATTGCCTGCCCCTGGGTCCAGGGCCTCAGGTGGTGTAGGCACGGGAGCCTCCATGCCCCCTGGGGGAGGACGAGAGATGGTGGCCTCCGGGACCCTGGGCTCAGAGCGTGCCGAGCGAGAGGCTGATGGTGGAGCCCCCTGCGCCTGGTGAGACGCCCACGGGGTCCAGAACGACCAGTGCGTAGGTCCCTGCGCAGGGTCCTCCGCCACCTCCTGCCAGTGGCCCAAGTCAGCCGCAGCAGCCTGACCCTGAGGAGGGTATGCCGATCTCGAGGCCCCGTCGGAGGAGCGAGACGCTGATCTCGAGGGCCAAGGCGGTGCCGAACGCGTCGAAATCGGCTCAGGATGATACGGTGCCGATCGGTGCCGGTCCGGAGGTGATCGGTCCCTGCGCGGTGCCGGTGAGCGGTACCGGGATCAGGATCGGTGCCGAGATCCAGATCTGGACCTAGAAGACGACGACCGCGAGTAGACATGGTACCGGGAGCGGCCCCTCGAACTCGAGCGGCGGTCGTACCGGTGCCGAGAACTACGTCTTGAGTCCGATCGGTACCGATGATCGTGACGGTGCCGAGACGTAGACCGGTGCCGTGAAGAGGATCTTGGCCATGAGTACGACCGGTGCTGAGGCGATAGTCGGCGCCGGGACTGCGAGCGGCGTCGGGACCTGCTCCGAGACCTGGAGCGGTGCCGTGAGTCCACGTCCTGAGACGGCAGGCGTACCAGGGCAGGCTTGCCCCTGGATTGCACTGCGCGAGGAGCCGGCGGTGCCGGTGGTTGGGACGGTGCCGGCTCCATGAGAGCAATAAGGTTTCTCTCCGTCGCGAAGGTCTCTGGGGTGGACGGAAGACAAGGCTCCACCGCCGACCGAGGTGGTGATCCAGTCCGCACCGGACTCAACGGCCGCGGTGCCGGAGTCGACAGTGTAGCAGGCACTTGCTTCTGGCGGTCCAAAGGCAGACGCGGCTCTACCCCCGGCACCGGGGGAGCCGGCATCTTCAGGACAGCAGTCTCCTGCGCCTTGCGGGATTTCTTGTGTCCCGGAGACAGGGATCGGCGCCGAGGCCCCTGTGGCGGGCGCGGTGCCGAAGGAGGCCGGTGCCGTGAGGCCTTGTCCGATTCTGCCCGCGGTGCAGTACCGGTCGGTGCCGCAGGGGCGCTGCGCACCGAGGCGCTCGGTGCCGGGGCTGGGCGCACCGAGGGAGGATCTGGGCTAAGTGCCGCCTCCATGAGGAGCTGCCTAAGCCTAAAGTCCCGCTCCTTTTTGGTTCTCGGTCTGAAGGCCTTACAGATCTTACACTTATCTGTCTGATGGGACTCTCCTAGACACTTCAGACACGAGTCGTGCGGATCACTCGTAGGCATAGGCTTAGCGCAGGACGCGCACGGCTTAAAGCCAGGAGCCTTGGGCATGAGCCCGGCTATGCGCCGGGGGGAAAAGGGGGGAGAACAACCCCCTTAACCCCCGCTAACTATTTACAACTATTAAAAACTAAGATGAATAACTATCTAACACTATACAACAACTATAACTACAACTATCTACAGAATTAACAGGATAAGCTATGGAGAGTGGAGAACAGCTATGCCGCGCTCCACAGTTCCAACGACCGTCAGGGGCGGTAAGAAGGAACTGAGGGGGCGCTGGGTCGGCTGGGGTATATATCCAGCGCCATGAAGGCGCCACTCCAGGGGGCTCCACAGCCGACCCACCGGGTGTTGCTAGGGTAGAAAATTTCTCCAACGATCGTGCACGCAGCGCGCGCACACCTAATTGGAATCGATATGAGCAAGCACTCGAAGAAGAAACCCCAGTTCCCTAAATGTCCCCCTCAAGGATTGAACTCACAACCTTGGGTTTAGCAGGCCAATGCTCAGGTTGCTGATGGTAAATACATGTTCATTTGTAAGACCTACAACATTTCTGATGGTACATCTCCAAAAATGGAGCATTGAGGTTATTACTAATTAAATGTTGTTAATGGATACAGTGATTGGGTAAATCCAACAGATGCAGACCATTATTGGTTGAACATTTATAATTAATTTTCCATTACTAATTTCCAACTCCTACTATGATAACGTATGATTTCCCTGTAACTCTGAGCTTATTTTTGCTATACGGCAGTTAAACTCTAATTCCTCATAGCAGTAGCAATGCA